>NC_140973.1:47480511-47590511 GCF_056783735.1 Eptatretus burgeri | reverse complement strand
CAGGTTGCCGGGTTAGAGTTGAACCAGGAATCGAATGCGGACGAGGTGGCTCGAAGGGGAATACGCTACCTCGGTGCTGTCATGTCGGCCTTTTTCATTGCCTTTGTCTTCTCCCAAACCTTCTTGAAAGAATGTTCGTGGTTCGCTCTCACCTCCAAATGTTTGCATATTTGAGCTGTACACCTGGCGTGACCTCATTCCCACAGAGCCGAGCTCAGAATGTTTTTGGCAAAAGTTCGGAAAAGTCATTCGGTGTCCGTGAAGGTTGTTTTTTTTGTTTTTTTTTCATGCAGAGTTTGATTCAACTGTAATTCATTACTCCATGGGGAAGTGATTGGCATTGGAACACAAATTATCACTCAAGTGAACTCATTTGTGAAAAAAAATACATAACCTTTACACCAGGTGTGGAGGTAAAGCCTTAATAATTATTGATCATGAGGAAAGATGAGAACAAATCTTTTTCAAGAAATGCATTGTGATCTAACAGAGGTGTGGAAGGTATTTTTCTTAAATTTCACGGAGTATCGTCAAGGAAGTGTTTTTGTTTGAGAGGATGGGGGAAGGGGATCAGAGGATGGAGGGAGGAGCGGGTGAGAGGACGGAGGAGCAGGTCAGGGAAAGGGGTCAGAGGACGGTGGGGGAAGCCAAACACTAAAATAGAACAAATATGTTTTTCCCACAAGGTAATTTACATTTGTATGAGCTAACTTGTCAGGAGGAGTAGTGTAAGTAAGAAGGTTGTGTGACCATTTTTAAAGTAAATGGATAATTCCATGGAGGTAGCGTTACACGGATGGCCGGGGTGAGTACCCATACCAGGTTGTGTTGTTTGTATGCCTTTCTGTCTGGTGGGTTTTTTTTCCCGTTGGCTTTGGAAATCGCTCTGTATCGTGTCATTGGTCATTCTTACTTGGCCTCGTCTCTCGGTCCACTGTGAATTTTTGGGGTTTTTTTGTGTGTACTTCTTTCTTGTTTATTCAACTGCATGTGATCTGCTTTGTGGTTGAGTGGGTAAAACCTTGTTGCATTGCTTTCACTTGTGTGGGTTTGATACCCAATTTAATTCTGCAGAAACTTCCGCATTCTTCGAGAGTGGCAACCTTTTAAGGATTGCTTCTTACCACGGAAACGTTTACAACTTGTGAGCACCCGATGCTCTGTTAAAAGTATGGGCCTTCACCGTCACTGCCACTACCACCACCACTTGTTTTTTTTTCCTCCCCCCAAACCCAGCATACATTTACCTCTCCATACGTGTTCAGCAGGTTGACAGGATGGCCTAGAGGTACGCACACTCGCCTAAAAGCCGTATAGCCTGTGCTTGAATCCTGACTCAGATCTTAACTCTCATCCTTGCGTTTCACAGGCCGGGTAATTCATCAATGTGTGTGCCGTCACTCGGATGGACATTAAACTGGGCGTCCCATCTGCCGGCATTAGTTGGTGGATGCTAACGAGCCCACGCTGCCCTTCGTTCAATGTCGGCGAACTATCGCCAGCACCAAAATCAAATGACAAATCCCTGCCCAAACTACTGATGGGAGAGGGATGGCAAACCTCCCAGCATGACCTTTTCCAAGAAACTGCTTCAGCAGTACTGGATGTGCCTTCGGAATACAGAACACCGGAATACAAACACATGTTCAGCTCTCCTCTCGTCACCATTCTGCCAATGTATGCCAACGACTAAAATCTCCGATGATTTTTGCCTGCGATCTGAGGTTTTCATCAGATTTCCTGGGAGATCTTTATTTGGGGTTTGTCTGCACATGAAGTAATCAGATAAATCCACTTTATCATTTCCTCGTTGCTACAAGGAAAAATTCCTCGAAAAGCCAGAATGTTTGCATTCATCCGTTGAACTTGTGTCGTCGTGTGTCACAAGCCTGTCTTTAAGACCACCAGAGCAGCGACAGAAGGGGCACAACGAACACACGGGAGTCTTGGGTGGAGCGTGGGAGCTCACTGTCAGTTTAGCTGGGCTACGTACTGGTGGCTTTACAAACAAAACACAGGAAGGAAAAGGCCAAAGCTTTTGGGATTGGTATTATAAGCTTGGCTTGTCGATGACTGCTTCCGTTTCTTGCTGACTTAACCGGTGGCGCTCAATAACAGTTTCCTCCATGCCTTGGCCCGTGGGCAGCTGTCAGGTGCAGTCAAACCCATGCTATTTCGTCCACTATCCTTTCCGTTCGATGGAAACCATGTGGTGGCCTGGAGTAAAGAACCACGTCATATTAATATCCTTTTATTCTCCCAAAACAATGGTGTTGGCCTTAAAGATTCCAAAATAACCCTTTGTGGCAGATGCAAGTCATTTACTTTGCATCTTCTTGGGTTTCAAACTGTCCCTTTTCTTCATTTACTGCATACTTAAATGATGTCAGTCCTCCAAATAGCTTCGACATCCCCATGATCCCTTGTGTCAGTCTAAAATGTCAAAATACTTCAGCAGCTAGTTATAGTGCAAATATTTTGGCGCAAAGGAAATGATGATTGTCCCAATAATGCCTGTGCCACACCTCCACCCACAATATGAAACTATCCAAAACAGCATAGTTGGAGGCCTTCCTACCCTTACAAGTTGAGTGATCAAATGTGAAGGAGAATGATTACTTTTCTTGAGTGATAATCCGCGTTTCCTCGAGCAAAACTGGCAGACATAACCATCACAGTGCCCTCATTGTAATCCTCAGTACCCTCTGCACACAGCTTGTGAAAGCTTCTCATTAACCTTTTCGCTCTCTTGACAAGCAGGGATATTGTGGAGAGCTTTCATCAGCCAAATTATCTTTCTCGCGTCGTCTATTTACATTTTGCTGAAATGATAGAGTTCAATTTTTCTTGTTCACAAACTTCCAGAAATACCATATGATTATTGTTCCAGAGTTAGGGACTTAGGAGGGGTGTTCATAAAGTCCTATGAATGGGATACTCATGACAGTTGAAAAAAAATGCCAGAAAATATAGTATTGTGGAAAAAAAAATCGGCATTTTGGACGTGTCTTCGATTATTGTGTCACTCTCGTACAGCTTGTTGTAAGCCACTCGTATTGGACGCATCATTGAGGAATATTGGACAGCATCCTGTCCTGCTTTATCATACTCCACCGATTGAAAAAGATCAATTGTGAAATTCACATTGCATAGTCACCATGCTCAGAGGATAATTTTGAAGAAAACAAATTATTTATAAGATTGTGTCTCATGCTGGAGTGAGGTGATGTCGGGTATGAAATGACAGTGGGCAGTGGGGAAGCAATTGGACAAAATAAACAAGGAAATGAGTGAAGAAAAGAATAGAGGAAGGGAGCAAGCCATCAACCTTCAAGTAAGAAGTTTGGGCTCGGCTGTAAGTGGGGAGAGAAGGGGATTTGTGGGAAAACATGGGGAGATGACATCATGACGTGTTGGGGCACCGCCTGTTTGAAGCCCTGGAGAGAAGAGTGAGATAGAACAGCCTCAGGAAGGCAGTTCAACAGGCAGCAGAAGCAAAGAACAAAAGAGATGTGTGTAGTCAGCTTGGATTTTGAGAGTGTAATCAAGAGGTGGTTACTGGAGAATGCGTGAATCCTGGAGTTGCTGAGAAGGGTTGGATGACTGAGAAAACAGAGGGAGGTAAACCAGACTAAAATGGGTAAAAAAATAACCAAAAAAAAAACAGGGCACTGACTTGTCTGTGATGCGAGAGCCTTGTGGTTCAGCTTCATTGGGAAAGATCACAGCAATGTTTTCAGAGCTTTATATTCCACTGATTCCAGGAGAGACAGATGTGATGCTGGGGCATCAGCCCATAGGGGAGAGCAGTCCTCCATTGAGTTACAAACAAAGGCAATGTCGGCTGACAATAGTTCTGATTTTTCAAGGAATGACTGAGAACAATGCAGCATTCCCAGTCTTTCAAGGCAAAATTTGTGATGTGGTCATCCTGGGCTGATGGTGAGACCTATATGTTCAATAGACAACCTCTTCTAGTGGCTGACCATACAAATAGGATAGGTAGCTTCATTTGACAATCGTTTCAGAGCCCGTATGGTGAGATGCTGTGATTTTCCAGGATTGAAAGACATGGGATTTATAAGAACAACATCTAACAATTACAGATCAGCAGTGAGTGATGAACCTGCTGCCGGCCTGTTTGTGTGATGAGGGCACTCTACACCACATTATGGAATCTGATGCAAAAACAAAGACAGGATATTCCATTTAAAAAATGTTCAATATTTAGCTTTCATATTACAAACATCTGTTCCTCGTATCACGCAAAAGGTGTGTAACCTCGAGCTCCTTGTTATTTGTGTCTCAATTTCCAATGGACACACAACTGACATCTCCTGTACCAACCAACACATGTGCATTTATAGTTTGCTTTCAATTCCATGGAAGGAAACTCACTGATGCAAAACCGTGACATGATTCAGAAGTTACAAATCTTTTCTTCCATAATTTAATAATCGATGCATAATAACTTTTTCAAACCTTTTTCATGAACTAAAAATAAATGAGTGAAAGTCTCAGACTTCAAACAAGTGGTGCACCACCAACTCATGTCATCCCCCATCACTATCCACAATGTTTTCTCTCCTATTAACCCTACATAAACCAACACTCTTGCTTACAGGTGACCTGTTTTCTGTTTTCTGTTTTCTGTTTTCTGTTTTCTGTTTTCTCTTTTCTGTTTCCTGTTTCCTGTTTCCTGTTTCCTGTTTCCTGTTTCCTGTTTCCTGTTTCCTGTTTCCTGTTTCCTGTTTCCTGTTTCCTGTTTCCTGTTTCCTGTTTCCTGTTTCCTGTTTCCTGTTTCCTGTTTCCTGTTTCCTGTTTCCTGTTTCCTGTTTCCTGTTTCCTGTTTCCTGTTTCCTGTTTCCTGTTTCCTGTTTCCTGTTTCCTGTTTCCTGTTTCCTGTTTCCTGTTTCCTGTTTCCTGTTTCCTGTTTCCTGTTTCCTGTTTCCTGTTTCCTGTTTCCTCTTTCTCTCCTTCTCTCCTTCTCTCCTTCTCTCCTTCTCTCCTTCTCTCCTTCTCTCCTTCTCTCCTTCTCTCTTTCTCTCTTTCTCTCTTTCTCTCTTTCTCTCTTTCTCTCTTTCTCTCTTTCTCTCTTTCTCTCTTTCTCTCTTTCTCTCTTTCTCTCTTTCTCTCTTTCTCTCTTTCTCTCTTTCTCTCTTTCTCTCCTTCTCTCTTTCTCTCTTTCTCTCTTTCTCTCTTTCTTTTTCTCTTTCTCTCTTTCTCTCTTTTCTCTTTTTCTCTCTTTCTCTCTTTCTCTCTTTCTCTCTTTCTCTCTTTCTCTCTTTCTCTTTCTCTCTCTCTCTTTCTCTTTTTCTTTCTCTCTTTCTCTTTCTCTCTTTTTCTTTCTCTCTTTTCTTTCTCTCTTTTTCTTTCTCTCTTTTTCTTTCTCTCTCTCTCTTTCTCTCTTTCTCTCTCTCTCTCTTTTTCTTTCTCTCTCTCTTTCTCTCTCTCTCTCTTTCTCTTTCTCTCTTTCTCTCTCTCTCCTTCTCTCTCTCTCTTTCTTTCTCTCTCTCTCTCTCTCTCTCTCTCTCTCTCTCTCTCTCTCTCTCTCTCTCTCTCTCTCTCTCTCTCTCTCGTTCTCTCTCTCTCTCTCTCTCTCTCTCTCTCTCTCTCTCTCTCTCTCTCTCTCTCTCTCTCTCTCTCTCTCTCCCTCCCCCTTCTGGCTGTTGGTGAATCAAGTGGAGTGTCATGGCGGCTGTGTGGTCTTGGTGAGCTGTGCTTTGCCCTGTTTTTTCGCCTTTCTATACCCTTTCGCATCGTTTTTCACCTCCCTTCCTTTGTTTCCTTCTACACATCGTTATTTGTGCTCCCACTCTCCCCTCTTCCCTCTTCGTTAGACCTCGCGCTCCGGCCTTCCCTCGTGCCGTCGTCACTCCACCCCGCCCATCTGTCCTTGTTATTTCATGGTTTGGCCTTCGGTTCATCTCTTCCCCTCCCCTCCCCATCCCCCTGTTTTCTCCTCACATACCTTTTCCCCGAGATAGAGAGAGAAAGAGCCCACAGCTTCTCTGTGGATAGCTTTGAGTTGGTGGCCCATCCCGGGCCTTCAACTGATCGTTTTTTTTCTTCACTGTAGCTGTGTTTATTTCCTTTGGAAACCTGTCTCGGCTCGTATTTAATTACTGCACGAGAGTAATCACCCCCCCTCCCCTTTCTAAATATGACTTCGTATTCCCGTTATTCGGTATTTGAAGCATTAACAAGAAAACATGGCGTCGTCTGCGTCCCGCCCGACGACGTCAGCGTCGAGGATCTCGTTATCGCTACGGGAAACATAGTCGGTACTGACAAAGTTCGTGCAGCCTCACGGATGAACAAACGTGTGGTAATCTTCGTGTCTGAGACAGAACTGGTTCACGAAATCGTATCGACTGTCCGGACTATCAACAGATGACGGGCATTTCGTGCTCGTCTCCCCTCTGGACACACCAGCCGTGAAGGTCATTATCTCGAACGCTCCTCCTTTCCTGAAGAATCAGACGCTGATCTCTGAACTATCTCATTATGGTTCTGTGGTTTCTCAAATCACTGTTACCTTTACGTAGCCAGGACGATCGGACGAAGCATGTGATGTCTTTTAGGAGACAAGCTTATGTGGTGCTTCCTCCCTCTAACGCTGAAAGAAACTTGAACATCGTTTTAAAACTCAAAATTGATAATCATGATTACCAGGTATACGTAACCACTGACACCTTGAAATGTTTCGAATGTGGTAATTTCGGACACTTGAAACGATCTTTCCCAAAGTCAACCTCGTCGAACGATGAAACAAACCTCGTCAACAAGAATACGTCTTCTTCTTCTTCCTCGACTGTGAAGGAAGCGAATCCCGTGTCAGGTAATAACCCCCAGTCCGATAGTCCAAACAGCAAAACGAATGTTTGGGATGGTTTCACCTTCGTTCCATCAAGGAAGAGAAAGACTTTACCTGATGGTCGTTTAACCCAGAAGAAAGGAGCATTTACAAACGAGGAATCTGTCGGTAATGTTCCTGCAGTTATGACTGACGTCACTCTACAAGACCTACTCGGAATGGACCCGGAATGGACCCGGACCCCGGTACCTTCGACCAACAAGTTTACCCTACTTGCCGGTGAGGACATCGATGTCTCCCTTACAGAGACCATTTTACCTCTTATTGCAGTGAAGAAAACTGTTTCACTCGTTAAAAACTCTCCTGTTGGAAAGTCCATTGACGGTGATACACAGACCACGAGTGATGATCCTGCTGTCACTTTGGTAAATGTTAACCCTGAATCCTTGTCAGCAGGAAATAGCGAAACAAATGTTAACCCAAAATCCTTGTCAGCAGGAAATAGCGAAACAAATGTTAACCCTGTTACTGCTCCCATCTCATCACGTGGTGAAGCTGGAAATGCAGGAAATGTTAAAATGGATGTTTTACGAGAGACCCCCAAAGTACTGTATACCTCCACTCCGTTGGAGGTCGATAACACCATTACGGTCGAGGGAAGCGAGATCGCTACATCCACTGATGGTTTTTCTGTTTCATCAACTCCCCCGATCATTTCCATTACTTCACCAGGAGATGTTCCCACAATGGAAGAGCACATAGACCTGGTAACCAGTACAGATCCGTGTATCAATACTGATGACAGTATCGCTATGCAGGACAGTACAAGCTTGTGTGACTCAGAAACTAAAACCGACTCTGATGAATCTGACCTGGAGGAACCAAACAGGAACAGTCAGGTGGAAACGGTGGAGAAGCACACCAGTCAAGGTCCTACCCCCCCCCCCCCCCGCCCTGAACAAATAAGACTTCTTACAAAATACATACAGGAAACGCAATATAAACCTGACGGAATACTTTCCAGATCTACCGTCCTTCCTCGAGTGTGCTCAGGCTATCGTACGTAAGCCTGACTTATTCGGTTTCCACCAGACACACTATCACCGCTTAAAAAAACTGATTGCCAAGGTGGAAAGGGATCCTAATCAATTATCCCACCTCTGATCTTATTCTTAGAAACTATTATTTTCCTCATGGCCAGTTTCAAGATTGGGACAATAAATGTTAATGGTGGTGGGAGTCCGCTCCGCAAGATCCAAATTAAACACCTGGTAGAGGTCAACGGTCTGGACATAGCTTTGTTACAAGAGACCCATGCCGTCCGATCTGTTCAGGCTCAGTGGCAACTATTTATGGACAAGGAATGTTTCTTCAGTAACAACTCCACGTCGAAGGCAGGCATCATGTTTGTCTTAGGGAAACATTTCCATCCATCCTGCCTTAAATTTACGAGTATTATTGATGGACACCTTGCCTCCGTGACCTTCTCTATCAATCAGGTCAAGTTAACAATTCTCAATCTGTACGCTCCAAGCAAAAATGACGAGCGGATCTCCTTTTTTGCCGAACTGAGAAAATTCCTGCAAACACTGGATTTGCAGACTTGTCTAATCATTGGTGGTGATTTTAACTGGACTGTTAATGCTTCATTTGACCGGAACGGGCCGGAACCCCAACCATGTACCGCAAAACCTTTTGGAAACATCATTTGCAAAATATAATCTTCATGATATTTGGCGCATACAGCACCCTTCTGATCAATCTTATACATGGTGTCGTTGTTTAAACAACCACATCTCACTTGCGAGGCTTGATCGCATCTATGTAAATTCTCATTTATTACATGGAGTTTATAAATCCGATATCATGTCTTCTGGTTTCTCTGACCATTACCGAGCTCGAGTCTTTATTCAACTCTCTAAACCATGTCCAGGGAGCTCTCACTGGAAATTCAATAACAGTTTACTAGAAAACCTCAACTTCATTCAGGCCTTTGAATCCTTCTGGACGGCTCTCCGAGAACAGAAGTTAAGCTGTTCCGTTAACCCACTGATATGGTGGGATTTAGTAAAAACCCAAATTTAATGGTTTCTGTCAACAGTATCAGTTCTTCTCAACAAGGGCTGACCATGAAGTAAAAAAATTATTACAGTTACAGATTTTACAACTCCAACGGGTCATCGGACAAAATAATAGTAACATACAAAAAACCTTAACTGAGAAACAGTCCTTATTAAAGGAAATAACCGAGAGGAATGCACGTGGTGCCTCAGTTCGGATGAGGGTGCGACACCTGAATGAGGCAGACGTACCAACCAAGTACTTCTTTTCCTTAGAGAAACGTCTTCCCAGTAAGCAGCTTTCTCAGCTGCGATTAGCAGATTCATCCATTACCTTCACACAATCAGAAATCAAACTTTTCGTGAAGGAATACTTTTCAAAAATATATTCAATGGAACAAATAAATCCTGTCAGTGTCGCCTCGATCTCTGTAGGCCTGCCAGTGTTGTGTGAAGATGGGCGTTCCCAACTGGAAAGACCCATCACCTTGGATGAACTTGGCACTGCCCTGCACGGCCTTGCCATTGGGAAAGCACCTGGATTGGATGGACTTACAACCGAATATTACAAGAAGTTTTGGCACTTATTGGGTCCAGAACTCATTAACACCTTGAATGCAAGCTGCCAGCTTGGAGAGCTACCTCGGAGTTGCCGACGAGCTCTTCTTACCCTCATCCCCAAAAAGGGAGACATGCTGAGAATTGAAAATTGGCGTCCTATCTCCCTGGTATGTACGGACTATAAGATATTTTCAAAAGCCCTGGCATCGCGACTTACTCCTTATTTATCCTCGTTGTTGAAAGAAGACCAATGTTACTGTGTCCCAAAATGTTCCATCTATGACAACATCTCCCTTGTGAGAGACATCATTGAACTGTGCAAGGAAAATCCTAAAGATTTAGGACTTCTCCTTGATCAGGAGAAAGCCTTTGACCGTGTTGACCATCGGTACCTTTTCGAAGTACTTGAGCGGTTTGGACTTGGTTCAACCTTCATCTCTTATATTAAAATACTATACAATAATATTTTAGTGTGCTTTAGATAAACAATGAACTTGTTGCACCTTTGTCTATTAATAAGGGAATTGGACAAGGTTGCCCTCTTTCTGGGTTGCTTTATGCTCTCTCCATTGAACCCCTACTGGTTTATTTGCGCTGTAGACTAACAGGGGTTAGTTTGTCCCAGCTTGAACGGCCCATCAAGGTACTGGCATACGCCGATGACGTATGTATATTCGTACAAGATATCAATGACGTTAATATCGTTCGTTATTGTTTGTCCTTATTTGAAAAGGCTTCTTCAGCCAAAGTAAATTGGAACAAAACGAGCGCCCTTTGGCTCGGTCCGTTGTGCTACTTGGCGCCAAGACTTCCTGCTCCACTGTCATGGACCAATGATGGTGTGAAATACCTTGGAGTGTTCTTAGGTAATAATACCACATTAGCAAAAAAAATTGGGCTGGTCTGCTTGAGTTTGTTGATGGTAAACTGCAAAAATGGAAAGGTCTGATCACACAACTGTCATATCGTGGAAAGGTCTTGGTCATCAACACACTGGTGGCCTCCACCTTATGGCACAGGTTCTTCGTGCTGCATCCTCCAGCAGTGTTGGTTCAACAGCTCCAGAAGTGCTTCGTGTCCTTTTTCTGGGACGGAAAACACTGGCTGTGACCTCGGGTCCTCAGTTTACCACTGACCGATGGAGGACAAGGCCTGGTCGACATAAAAAGCCGGCTAATGGCCTTTCGACTCTCGGTTGCTCTTCGCATGCTATACACGCGACCCTCTCCACCATGGGTCAACGTCGCTCGTCACCTTTTGCAACAGGCTGGGAGGCTAGGCTATGACCACTCTCTTTTCCTGATGGACCTTTCCAAAATTGACACATCCCCCTCTCTGGTTTCTATCAGAGCATGCTAAATGCGTGGCAAGCTCTGACAATAACAAGAGCTACACATTCTTACATGAAACAGATGTTTCTGGAAGAACCTTTGTTCTACAACTCCCTTTTCCATGATATGCCTGCTGATAGGTGTTTTATTCAACACTTTACCGACAAGGGCGTTAAATCTGTCGCAGATCTTCTTAGCCCAAACGGCAGCTGGATCGGAGCTGATGCATTGGCATACCTGGTCGGTGTGCGATCCTCGAATCGTGGCACGCATATTATGTAGTGTGTTTTGGACATACAGCTTGCACCTGCTTGGGAGCAGGACCAGCAAAGCAATGAACAAAATGCACATCGAATACCTTCTCTCTCTACCTTTCCTGAACTCGTATGTGCTTTTACTCTTGCCAGCTCTCTTCCTTGTCCCCCTTTTAACGTAGGCTTCAATGGCCTTCCCAAACAAAAAGACCTTTATTTGGGTTGTGTAAAATTTCTTTCGCAACGGCAAATAACACAGCAGAAGGTTCGATGGAGAGACCTCTTACCTTGTTCTCCACCTTATTTTCCTAACTGGAAAGGTTTTTTATCACCCTCCTGTACCATCACGAGATGGTGACCTCCAATGGAGACAAGTACACTGGATCCTTCCTTCTAATCACTTGTTACACCGTTTTTCAAATCTGCTTGTGGATGAATGTCCTTTTTGTAAGAAATCTGAAAACCTTTTTCACATCTATGTTAAATGCCAACGGTTGGCACCTTTATTTGTTTTACTTCGGAATTGTTTTGTGAGGTTTGGTTTGATTTTTAACACTTGTGTGTTCATCTACGGATTGGATATCCCACACAAAAATTCCAATGCTGTGTTAGCCAATTTCCTGCTTGCTCAGGCAAAGATGGCAGTATACAAGTCAAGGAAAAGAAAACTTGATGGTGTTGGAGAAAATGATGAAGATGCTTTGTTTTTGTTCCAAAACCTTGTAATAAGTCGTGTTAAATTGGATTTTGCTTTCTTTTCAGTAACTGGAAGATTACCGCAGTTCGAATCAAAATGGTGTATAAAAGAAGTTATTTGCAAAGTCCGAGAGGAATGTTTATCCTTTTGTGAATGTTTTGTATATAATCCACCCGATTCATCCTTTCCTTTCTTCAAAAATTGTTTCTTGGTTTTCTTTCTTTCTCTGAAATGAAAATGTAACTCCCATTTGGGGCTTTCTTTTCTATTTTTATAATAAAAAGATACAAATCTCTCTCTCTCTCTCGCTCGCTCGCTTTCTCTCTCTCTTTCTTTCTCTCTCTTTCTCTCTCTTTCTCTCTCTTTCTCCCATTCATGCATTCCCCTGTTTGTTATAGCCCCATAGCTCCATTATCATTATGTTACATTTAAGTTGAAGTTTTATGACTTGTCTTTAAAATATGCATCCACAAACACGGCAAGCTAAATTATATATCATCAGGAAAATCTTATTACCTCTGCCACTGAAGGTGGATGGAGGTTATGTTTCATGTCTGTCTGTCTGTTTAGTTGTTTATCTGTGAACAGGATATCCTAAAGAGCTATGGACAGATTCAGACAATTTGGTGGACACATTGAGTGTGTGACAAGGATGAATTGATGAAATTTTGGTGAAGATCTGGATACAATAATTTTTTTAAGTGATTCTTCACCATTGAGAGGACCAAACACAATATATCGCACAATATTTCAAAAAGTTGTGGACAGGTTATAACAAAACTCGATGAATGAGTTGGGTAGGTGACAAGAATAAGTCTATTTCTATTTTGGTTCAGAACAGATACAGATCCGCCCTATCAGTGGAATTCAAAACGTAAACTGTTCAGCCTAGCGGAGGTCTGCGCTCTACCGAGTACCATTCTAGTTTTGCGTGCATCAGCAAATTAATTTTACCCTGAGCGGAGAGCTTTCAGCATTGGGCAAAATCATTGGAGGAGACTGTAAATGGATTGGTGAAGACGTATTGGCTTTTCCATTACAAGCTTGTACTTCTCAGGGAAGACTTTGTGATTTCCCCATTCGTCACTCACTACTGCTGTAGGTTAAACAGACAAACATTTCTCTTATTGATTTGGTTTTTACTCCTTATCGATGTGTGTTGGATTACACATTGTCATTTAGATAACTACAAATAAAGGTTTCTATCAGTTTTAGGGTAATAGTTAATCTTTTTACATTTTTAGCATGTAGAGCATCCCTCCGTGGTAATCTCAAAGGTTATTGAGAACAAGAGCGAGAATGGCTTTGCAATACATGTCCCCTGACCAATGAATGTTCGGGAGATATAAATTTGTTCGCTTTAACCCACGCTCGAGCCGATACCGGAACCAAAATTATGAAGAAGAAGCTCTAACCCACCGTGTTTCTTTCATTTCTAGGCTTTGCCTATTTCATATTTGAAATAGCCCGATGTACATACATGAAGCAAAAACATGCGTACAGTTTATGTGTATATGTAATACATTGTGGTTATATATACCTGGTATTGTTCCAATCGCACCGGGCCATGGATTAACACGCGGGCCTGAGGCCTGACAATCTGTGCTGCTTCATGCGAATGATTTTTTTTTTTTCGAGTGGAGTCAGGCAAGCTGTCCAGCCAACTGATGTAAAGCAGTGTGGAGCTGAACACTGACACATGTACATGTGATATTTTCTACGTTTAAAAAAGGCATGTCTGTGAAAAATTGAGAATACATCCTGAAACTCAAACTTGTTCAGTAACTTATCATAATTAATCAATCCATGCACCAAGTTTCAGTTGAATATGTTAAAGGGTATGGGGGAAAAAAATTGTCTGAAAAACCACAGGTGGGACGGGCGGACAAACCCAGAGGAAACCTAAAGGAGACTAATAAGTGACATGGGCATGATTAGCAGACTGGTCTTTTCTTGTGTTGTTATTATTATTATGATGATAACAGTTATTATTATCATAATAATTCTTATTATCCATTTCTTTGTATACCTGCCACTATAAGGCACTCAAAAAATCCCAGAATTTGAAAATTGCAACAACAAATAAACTTACAAGATAACAGCCACAAATCCAGGAAATGAAAAAGTAAGAAATGGGTTGGAGGGAACGAGGGGGGTTATGGTGTGGTATGGGAGGAAGGGTGGGGATAAATTCCGATATGTACACGTCAATTTCCCCTAAAATCGCACCCAAAGTCCTTGTCATATCTACTTGAAGGAAAGAACACAATCTTTCTGTCACTAAACACTAATTTTACAATAAAGCAACATGATGGTGCCAGAAATAAAGCATAAATATTTTTAAATCTTTTTTTTTTAATTTGTTCATACATTGAGTATTCCAATGAAGTGAAGTCCGTGACATTCAAAGGTTAAGTAAGCACCTCATGTGATACCCATGGATGATTTAACTCATTTACGATGATCGTTCAAAACCGAGAACCAATGTGAATGTTGTTTTCATAAGCACACAGGTCTATAATCTCAACTTTGCGTAAACTGCTGCCCCGGCTTCACACTTTTCTCAGCTTCATGCCATCGAAGCCAAAGTCTTCAAAATCATTGAGATCTCTCATGATGAAGCTGAGTTTCTTGCCCCATAACTTTCACAAAACAGAGGGGTCAATGGTCTCTGTCTTCTGCCTCCTTTCTGGTCTTGCACCGTCTGCTATTTCTGTGCTATACACCCTCCACCCTTCCACCCCATCCCTACCCTTTCGTGTTTCTGCAGGGCACATGTGGTCTGCTAGGAATGCCCTTCTGGTGAAGCTCCCAAAATCATGACTCCTTTCTCACCTCCACACATTTGTTCCTTTTTTTTTTCTTGGCTATGAAACCAACTTCCTCATTCTGTACGATCTCATTCTAACCCTCAATGGTTTCAAGATATATGTTCACCATCATCCCCCATCAAATCAACACCCACAATCTTTTCTACCCTCTAACCCTAACCGTAGCCCTCCTCAAACCCACCTTTTCTGGGTTTCCAGGTTACTGGGTTTCTCCCCTGCTCCCTCATCCTCCTCTTAAATTTTTTTTCTGCTTCTTCCCCAGTTTTCACTTCCATTTCTGTGATTAAGAATATGTATCTGCATCCAACTTGTTTATCACCTGTGTCCTCCCCTGCGGTCAATCTTCACCATGTCCTTTATTCCTCCAAGTCTCCCTCTAACATACCTCTACCCCACTGTTGGTGCCCAACTCCTCCCATCTTTCCACTCTTTACCTCCACTACTGAAGGTGGATGGAGGTTATATTTTCACCCCTGTCTGTCTGTCTGTTTGTCTGTTTGTCTGTGAGCAGGATATCTCAACAAAAGTTGTGGACAGATTTGATTGAAACTTGGTGGACGGGTTGGATGTGTGACAAGGACAAATTTATTTGATTTTGGTGAAGATCTGGATCCGGATACTAGAATTTTTTTTAAAGGGATTCTCCACCATTGATAGCCCCAAAGCCGATATACTGTATAGCACGATAGCTCAAAAGGTTGTGGACGGGTCATGACAAAACTTGATGAATGAGTTGGGTGGTGACAAGAAGAAGCCGATTCTATTTTGGTTCAAGTCCGGATGCAGATCCAGCCTATCAGTGAGATACAAAACATAAACTGTTCAGCCTGTCGGTGGTGTGCATTCTAGTTTCATTCTGTTACAGCCTACTCCATTCTGTGTTCTCACTCCTCCATGAGCCTTGACTCTGTATACCAAAATAAATTTTAAAATGGAGCTGAACCAATGTCTTTTCTTCATTTAGCCATGTGTCCTTTTCTTTTCAGATCAATAAACCCAGCAATTATAGCAAATAGCATGCATGTTAGTATTTAATTGTATCTTGACACTATCTGACGATACAGCCTCCCGTGGAAGACTCAAAGACCACCCCAGTAACAGAACTTGGACTTGTGACAGCAATGGCTACATTTTCTTGGTTCTTCTTTTTGCAATTTTTCTTTCTTTTTATTCATATTCTCAGAAAAATACAAACCATCTTGTAATGTACAAGAGGAACCTATAAAGGAAATAGCAGGAAATTTAGTTTGACTCATGAGAATGCAGCTTAGCCCATATTGTCTCACACCCAAGCACTGTGTCCTGCTGCAGGTAGTTCTAATTGGACTGCTAAATCCAAGCTTGGCAATTGGCTAAGGAGCCAGCACACAATGGACTGCTCTTTTGGAGGATAGCCTGGGATCCTTAATGTCCACGATGTAAATTGAGACTGGATGTATCGCTACAGCATGGGATGTGCCATCTCATCGAAAGGACCACGTAATCCAAGATTTGGTGCTGCACCATGACGGAAGTTTTTAGTTTATTCCCACCTCATCAAAAATGGAACCGTGGTAGTTAGAGTATCTTCCACTCCACTTTCTATCCAAACCAAAAGAGCGGTACCATACGAGGAACAGATAAAGTGGAATTTATTCTCCTGAAAAGCCTTATTTGTCAAGAAGAAAGCAAGGAAATGGCCAAAGGAAAAGGATGAAACAATACGAAGGAAGAAGTGTGATGGAGAAAGCGTCGTTGGCGACATTGAGAAAGTATCAGCATTGTTCTTGCAGCGAGCGATACTGATGTAACGTTCAAGCCTTTTATACGCTTATTTTGTGTGAATAAATTGTTTTGAAACGATCTCACACTAAATCTGACTTTGTAATGTTTGTGGTCATGTCATCTGTAACCAAAGCTGAAAAGTGGAAGCGTTGAACATTAAGCCGGGAGCCATCTTCACATATTTTGTTTAAAAGAGTCTTGTTGAACAAGCTTAGTGAGATTCTTCCAAGATAGATATGACCTCCCAGTGGAGCTGCCTTGGTGGTCATTAACCAGAAAGGCAGTGGTTATCAACCAGGAAGGATGCTAACTAGGAAAAGTGATCAACCACAAGTTCAAAACACGCAATAATTCAATGAGGATACCAATCCAAATGTGTACTCAACCGTAGTGCTTTAACTATCCACATTCAATATGGTGGGCTTGGGATCCGAGGATCCTGAGTTCAAATCCTGCTTGGATGTTGAATTAATACCAGGTGGGGTTGATTGTACCTGTCATCATTCTGAGGTCGGCAAAAATGAGTCCCAGCTTGCTGGGATGATTGAGCCACTGGAGTATCCTGTGTTGAATGGTGACCCATCCAGGATTGTGCCCAATAGCCCAGGAGACTGCTTAGACAGCACCAACGCCATGCACAGAGTATGGTCCCGATGGATGGATGGATTCAATATGGGACAGCGAGATCGATGGTGTCTTCAAAGGATCTTGTGCACATTTCTGGAATTGCCCCAGAACTGGAGTTTCAGTCAAAAAAGGACCATACAGCTCATTATTAGACGGAGTGAGGCCACTACCAAAAGGGCAATGCAACCACCATTTAAGGAAAATTGCAATCTGAAGTAAGCTTTTGCTTTCCTCCATTTTGTTTCATCAATGAGCTGTATTGTAAAAAAAGACAAAAAACTGTTGATTGTAACAAGTGTTGACATAACATAATTTATGACCATAATCATGAGAATCATTATTTACATATTATCCATCATGGGAAAAACTGACATGATGGCAAAATGCTGAGACCCAAGAATGTCAAATTGTTAATGAAAGCAAAAATTTACTCGTTCCTCTTTGAGGAATGAGTGGCTCCATTTTTGGGAAGGGAAAGCCTTATTGCTTGCTCTCAGGGGTATGGGCTTTATTCCTATGGCTGCTCATCAGTTAACACACCATGTAGCAGTGGTGACCTGGTTATTACTTGTCAAAATCACCCCAACCTTGTCAAGAGGAGGGGCATGTATAGTTGTACTTTAAAGAGAGATTCATATTCATATATAAATTTAAAGGAGACTCTGCAGGCTAAACAATTACTGTACATAAGTTCCACCTATTAGGCATGAGCTCAGCAGAGCTACAGTTCCCTTTGGTCCATAGGATTGTACTGCAGCCAATAACTGGAAGATAATTAAATTCTCAATTTTATCAACCAGTCCACCCCGAAGAGGGGACATTCACGGACACGTGTTTCAGGTTTGTTGGCCCTCATCAACATGGAGCAGAAGCTCTCCCCAGAGTGAGATCGTCAAACCCGACACGACAATAAATCGAGATGAGATCCCATTACTGTAGTGGGTGCTCGGGAAGCAAGCCCCGCACCAGCCATTGCTGCAGGTATCCTGAACAACAGGAAATGCCTGCCACACATTATCCTGTCTGTCATCCATAAAACAGTCTGGGAATAGCCAAGAAAAATTTAAATTTAACACAGGCTCTGCTAGCTAAACAGTGCAATAAGCTCCAACTATTAGGCATTATACATGGAGCATGTAAGCTCGTTAGATGCTGAGCCTATAAGCTCAGCATGTAACGGCTCTCTGCCTGTAAAGCTCATGGTAGCCTCAATGGTGTGCATTTGTGTCTATGCTGTCGCAGATAACTCACCAATAAGCATCAAGCTACATAGATACATCACTTCAAGTTCAAGCTCGCTTCAACATGACAAATTTGATTATCTTGCCACAGTCAGTTCATCATGACATTGACATCATGAAAATTCTCAAGGCTGTATGCTCGGTGCCAAAATGTTGGCATTTACTAAATTCAGAAAAGCCACAGAGTCACCCAAATACCCTGAGAATAGCAGATCTGAATGTAAAAGCTCCTTCGTGGAGATACGTACGTCACTCGGTTTATAATTCCCGCTACCTCTTAAATCTGCTATTGCTTTGCCTTAGAGAGGAAGCACATTAAATTAAATTCTATTTTTCCTTATCATTATGTACTCGCAGGGGTACCCAGCGTTGCCCGGTCTATTTTTTTTGTGTGGTCCTAAAACACTTCCCTGTACCCACTAAGGAATGGGGTTGGGGATAATTTCATATGGCCTTTCACATAGCTACAAAGGCTTAGCCACAATAGATTTATTTTATTTTTATAATCCAAAAAATCAAACTTTTAAATTAAAAAAAAAAATTCAAATTATTTGTTTTTATTTTTATTTTTTTGCCGAACACTCCATGGTACTCACTAATGGACTTCTGAAAGTTTGACAAATATCTGTTCACCTTCCTCAAAGAAAAATGGCCACACACACAACACGCACACAACACGCATTGCTCTCTTATGGTATCGTTAACTTTTATTGAAAGGGTGGATCGGCTTTTGAACAACTTTAAGCAAATCTGGTGTGCTCCCTGTACATATATTTAGCACTGAACTGTCATGTACTTGTTATGTAAAATAATGAATTATTTCCTCATCCACATTAGTGCATTTAAACTTCCTTCTGTTTCCTGTGACATCAGTTTGAATGAACAGCAACACGTGAGGCACCTTGGAAAGTGCTGATTCATGTGGAGTTGGGCTTCAGGTCCCAAAATATAACATACCAACACACATTGGCCTGTGAGCTACGTGGGTTAAATTTGGACATCCAGTATTCAACCTAAACCTTTCCCTAATAAGGCAGGTGATGATGGCAATCCATTTGGGAATTTCCTCTGTGCAGTCTGGTACCGTACTCGATGAGCTCATGTATTTTAATAGTGGATTAACATGTCCTGTTACGTATACCTTAAAGATATATTACATGGTACTCTTGCACATGGAGCTAAAATATAAACGTCTTTTGTGCACATATGATGCTGAATCAATGTTAATTATGTTATTGGAATTATGTTTTCAATTGCGTTAAATATTTATATATCAGTATTTAATTATTGTGCGAGTTATGACAAACATTCAAAATGTTCTGTCTGTGACTGTGATGCATAGTGGGGGCAGATAACAGCAATTTTTGAGAGGAATCATGCAAATGATACAAGCATCAAATTTGGCACATTTGTTATCCAGGGGATTCTAATCAAATCTGCCTGATTGGCCATTTGAAAATCCAAATTTTGAAAAATTTGAAAAAACAAAAAAACTTCAAAAAAGTCAAGATCACGAATCGATGTTGGATGCTGGCTGAGATTAGTGAATGTTTCAGAAACATCATCAAAGACGCTCCAAGTCTGCCATGCAGTTTTCTTCCCTTTACCGCGGAAGGCAGACACGACGTCACATCCAGTGAACGCATGTAAGTATGGGATCCCTCGAGCTTTCTCAGGCCCTATTGCAGAAACGACCTCATGGACTGGAATCCATCGCACCTTGGCTCCTTGGCCAAAGGCAATCCACATGTTCTCAAGACCTAGTTCCTGTAAGGATGGCAGGACAGATATTGCTATGACTAGTACATCCGTGTCATTAGCCTTAATGATAATGGACTTGCTACCATCCGTCGTTGCATCCCTGGCGTGTACAAATATTCGAGTGTCAGCTTCTTCATGACAACATGGAGAAACAGCATCCAGTGACTTCCTTGTGTTGCTAATGGCATCTTCTCCTTTTGTGACAATGACTGTGCTTATCTTCTGCGCTTCACACGTCTTTTCCGCAAGAAAGTGAAACAGCTCAGTCTTGTTGCTGTCATCTCGAAGAAAGCTTCTCCAGTTACTTGGGGTCTTACTGGTTCCTGTCACTCTTCTTCTGATTCCTTGCCCCCTTTTCGACCTTGCCTCGGAATTCAGACTTGACTTCTTGTACACATCAAACACTACGTCCACCTTCTCGTACCTGGCACCATAGGATTCCGCCTTTGGGATGATTTCTTCTTCAGCATAGTCATCAAATATCTTTGAAGTGTGTGGAGGTAGGACATTAATAAGTGCTGAGCCATCAATGAAGACTGCATCTCCCCTTGGTTCTCTGTCTGGGATGTTCACTTGCACTTCAAGAATTTCAGCCAGCTGTGACTACAAATTTTTTTGAATTTTTTTTTTCTTCAAAATTTGGATTTTCAAATGGCCAATCGGGCAGATTTGATCAGAAAGCCCTGCAGAACAGAAATGCCAAATTTGATGCTTGTATCATAATTTGCACGATTTTTCTACTATCTACTACACTAGTGAGGATGTCTACTGTACAATGAATTCAAAAGGTATGTGACTGATAAAAATATTCTGAACAAGAAATTGGTTTCAATCACAACTATTGGTGCACCGGCAATACTGGGTGTCAATGACAATGTCAATGACACCCAGCATTGCTGGGCTTTGTAGAAATGATCCTGAATTCCCCCATCGTTGTCATTTACCTCTGTGCTGTCTAACAAGTGCTGGCGAGCAAGGTTATTGACTTGTTAGCCGCGTTGCATAGCGAACGCTGGCTCTAAGAGAGCTCCGCGTTGTTCTTCTTCTTGTTGTTGTTCTTCTTCTTCTTGGTCTTCTTCTTCTTCTTCTTCTTCGGGTGAGAATAGGGAGTGAAGCAGGCAGGGAGGCTACATGGAGGTACCTGATGCCCTGAGGAATCTGATGCCCTAAACGCACTTGATGCCCTGAGGCATCTGATGCCCGAAATGCACCCGATGCCCTGGTGGCACCCGATGCCCTGAGGGCACTTAATGCCTTGGAGGCACCTGATGCCCTGGGGCACTTGATGCCCTGGAGGCACCCGATGCCCTGGAGGCACCCGATGCCCTGGGGTACTTGATGCCTTGGAGGCACCGGATGCCCTGAGGGCACCTGATGCCCTGGGGCCACCTGATACCCTGATGGTACCTGATGCCCTGGAAGCACTCGATGCCATAGCAAGGAGATTGACTGGTGGAATGACGCGGCTCTTGGACACATTTGTCCTTGTTTTTTTTCATGGAATGACAGTTTTTGTCAAGATTGTCAACTCGATTCGTGTCAGAGCTCTGCAACGTCCCTTGTTCACATCGTTACTCGATGAGCTTAATGCCACCCATGGTGACCTAATCCTTCATAGAGATGTGAGGTTCAGTCGAGGAAAAGTCCTCCAGAGGACTTTCTTAAACCAAGAAATGAGGTGTATAGCGAGCTGTCAGATAACGTGTTGTTGTTCGACTTGGGTTTCTTACAGAAATGACGGCAAAATTGAGCAAGCTGAATCGTGAACTGCAGGTGAGGGATAGAGACTTGTCACACATGATCAGTGCATTCAAGTTGAAACTGGGCCAGTGGTCCTTCCAGTTAAAGAATGTGACAGAACACTTCCCAAATCTGGAGAAAATCCTACAAAATGTTAAAGAGAAAGGGTTCCATCCAAAAAATAATTCTGTGACCAGCTAAACAGATTGGAAAAGGAATTCAACAGACAATTTCAGGAGATCGACGAGTTGGTACAAATCATTGTTTGTCTCAAATCTTTTTCTTCAATTGGACATTGGAGAACTGACAGCAAAATTTCCGCAGGTATTTCAACTAAGCCGTGGACTTGACCCTGGAGATGATCACCATTCAGAATGACGTACAGCTGAAAGCTAGGTCAAGGGACAAAGACTTTTGGGGTCTTGTAAACAGAGAGAAGTACCATCTTCTGACATCCTGTGCACTCAAGGTGAAGATCTACTTTGGTTGCACATACCTCCAAGTGTCGCACTCATCTCTCGCAGATGCCCACCTGATGGACTGTATAAAACTGGCCATCTCAAACTACGACCCAGACTTTAAAACACTCATAGATAGTGTGAAAGCGTAGGTGTCACACTAAGAATCGGTGAGTGCTATGCACAGTGTACATTTTTGGGGGTTTTAGTGAAGTAGAATTTTTAAGGGTACATCTTGTGTTGTAAAAGGTTGGAGTCCACTGCTCTGGTTCCACATGTAGTAGTATAGTATTATCTACCCTACATGTGGAAATTCACATTGATAAAACCACATTATCTGTTCGTACTTCCTTGTTTTCACTCATTTTCTACATTTTCCTCCGATCTGTGTGTCTGCTCCATCAAAGGTATTCCATGTGATGTGGTTTCCAGTGAAAAGAGCAGAGCCATCTGTTTACTTCAAATGCAACATTTTCTTGGAATATGTACTTCGTGTGCACAAACAATTATGTATCGTATGGCTTTGATCACAGTCATGAGGTCCACATGCTCACCTGGGCCGGTTGCCCGGCTCATTTTACGTGGATCGGTAACACCACTTGAAACAGAACGGCTTAGAGTACGGGTAAAGGAAGAGGTCTTGCCACGCAATGCCAACACCATGGTTTTGAATGCCACGTCTTACAAAATGTGCTAATTATGATCTGAAAATCCAATCCCATCCTGACCAGACCAACTCAACAGTACTTTTACCTGCTGCAGGAGAACAATGACCGGTGATTTTGATCGTTTTAACTTGAGGTTATTTTGTGGGCAGTTATCAAGAGTTGAGCCCTGGCAAGCTGAGTTTGAGTCAGAGTGCCGAAGTCTTTGATCTCGGTCCGAATCGTAAGAACTCAACGTACTAATTGGCATATTTTGTGTTTTATAAGTTATTTTTTTCTAATATATGGCCACGTTGGCACCTTTCGACCCTATATTATTTATAATTGCCCTGAAATAAGTCTGAAAATCGAGTAATTTATTATAAGTAAAGTACACAAGTTTACCATGTGGTTTGGCAGTGATCTAGGAACCTGTTGGTGGAAAGCATTGGCGAACTGATTGCAAGTTTTGGGAACGAACAGGCTTGGGGTGTGTTCCTTTAGCAAGCGGATTGCTATTGCTTGCCAAGCGGCTTGCTTGATTCAAGGCGCTCAAGCAAACATTCCAATGGAATGGAGTGCTCGACACTGCCTAACAACATGGCGGCCTCCATGTAATCAATGCTACGTGGTGCCAGTACTCTAACAAATGCCGTGGCAACTTCTCAAAACGAATCCATTGTGTTAGCAGCGACTATAGCAGCCAAAAGCAATATATAGCACCATGTCTGAAAAAGTTGTCGACGAGTTATGACAAAACTCGGTGGATGAGTTAGTTGGGTGACGATAACAAGCTGATTCGATTTTGGTTCGGGTCCGGATTCGGATCCCACCTATCGGCGGGATACTAAATGTAAACTGTTCAGCCTGGCGGAGTTATGTGCTCCACCAAGTGTCCTAGTTTTAACTTATAAGATCACTCACAGCCTTCCTTCATCCCATGGCATTGCATTGAAATGTTTGGACAATGTACAAACCGTTTTGGGGGTTTTTTTGGCAGATTTTTTGACCTGTTGAATGTGACAAATGCTTGTTCTCTTCAACGAACGGAAAAGTCACAGGAAGGTTGTTGGACTAATTGGAAGAAAACCATGAGGAAGACGAGTCATTGGAGGTGACATAGAGAGGTATAAAATTCCCAAATCACACATGTAGGAAAGCTACAACATGCGGTGCCAAAGTAATCAACAAGTCTTAGTGACCACCCAGGGGGAAAGAAGGACCCCATCTCGTAGTTTTATCCCTCACTCTAATCGCGTCTGCACAAAAGAGAAGGGGAGAGGTTAATCTCCAAAAAGCATGGTTTTTGTTTCAGCCCACACATCCTTGGTCCAAATATGGTTCACTCCATTGCTCCCCCACTCTCACCCCCGCCCCTCGCCCCCTTCCCACCTCCTCCCTTGATTCTTGATAGGAGAGCTGGAGTGGATATGGTTGAAGGCATGAGGTGACAACGGGCAGGACTCTTGAAGGAATGGATGGAGGGGCATGAGAGGACAGACACAAGGAGTTGGTTCGAGAGAATAGAGGGACGAAGGCATTTGGTTAAGTGTTCAGCTTCAAATTGGCTTGTGGCCTCGGTACGTTTGGGGATGACGGAGGGATGAGGGGACTGGAGGAGCCAGGTAATCGGTGAAGTTTTGCAGTAGCCGCTCTTTCTTGTCTTGTTTTAAACTTTTACAAGGCATATTTTTGGTGTGCTTTGTTGTACCTGTAAAAAAAAAAAGTTTTTAAATGCCAAGCTTGTCACTGGAGTTGTGTAACCACACAATTAACTCGTTCTTCGTGATTTTCTTCAGTTTTAAACAACGACAACAACAACTTTTATGACCATTTTCCCCCTTTTTTCAGGGGTTGGATGAGTGATGACGTTCTTCCATTCAGATCTATCCATTGCGTCAGTTTCTTGCAAACCAAAAGGTTTTATATCTTTCTTGAAATTTCCAATCCTTGACTTGTTCAGACTCCCTCTCAGCTTCCCACCTTCTACCAACCAAAATATTTATTAATTGCCGGAATCCTTCGGATTTTGGTAATTATATTGGTCGGTTGTGTGTGTCATTCTGTGTGTCTGTCTGTCTGTCTGTCTGTCTGTCTGTCTGTCTGTCTGCTTATTTGTGTGTTTGTTTACCCTATAGCAGCCACACCATTTCAGCAATCATGACCAAACTGGGTACAGACGTCGGCCATGGTCCAACTTAGACACTTGTCGTTTTTGGTGAGTCTAGGTCAAAGGTCAAGGTCAAGGTCGCCAAAAAACCGAAATTCTTATTTTCGTAATAACGTCCGCTGAAATGGTCGTATCAACTTCAACCCAAATCCAAAATGTGCATCTTCCAATTCTGCATCCAACCATATGTCTCATTGGGGTGTCGCACCAACACCCTTCTTAACGGTCGGGGGTCGAATGTCGGGGGGGGGGGTTGGGTCAAAAATTTCAAATTGCGATAAAAACGCCATTTGAAGTCCGATTGACTTCCAAGATATGATCATGACCAAACTAAGTGCTATAACCCATTAACCAGTAGTGCTATCGACTTATTAGAACGAAATTGATTTTCAGAGATCATGGAGATATGACTAAGTTATTCCGGCAATTCCTTGCTCAACGAGCAATTTCATTTGTTTCTTTACAACTTAATATTTTAACATTATTTGCACACGACCACACCGACAAAGTTCTTCTTCACGAGTATTGATTTTAATCTCTTCCTGATTTCTGACCTCGGAATTTTTTTTCAGAGACAATCCAATCATCCATTGTCTCATTTTATCTCCATTATTACCTCTGCCACTGAAGGTGAAGGAGGTGATGTTTTCACCCCTTTCTGTCTGTTTGTCTGTCTGTCTGTTTGTCTGTCTATTTGTTTGTGTACAGGATATCTCAAAAAGTTGTGGATGGATTCGGACGAAACGTGGTGGACGGGTTGGGTGTGTAACAAGGAATAATTGATTCGATTTTGATGAGAATCTGAATCTGGATACGAGAATTATTTAATTCTTAAAGTGATTCTTCACCATTGAGAGACGGGGCCAAAGACGATATAGTACTGTGTAGCATGATATTTCAAAAATGTATTGGGCCCGAAATGTTCTCGTGGATCAGGCAATACGTGGCGGAGGTATGCGCTCTACCGAGTGTCCTTCTAGTTTCCATTGTTTTTACATCTTTCATCTGAAATGCCCACGTTTCACTTCCATAAAGCAATACCGGTCTGATGCATACTTTAAAAACTTTTACAGATCATGTAATGTTCTTGTCCTTCATGATACCACCTCGTTTCCTCCACTTATTTCAGGCAGACTTTATTCTTAATCTAACAGATAATTCTGCTCTTCTTGATGCCTCTATCATGTTTCCAAGGTAACAGAAACTTCTTACCTTTTCTAACCTAAATTCTGAACTTTGGAGCATTCCTTTCTCTCACATCTTTTACGTATGAAAACCCCAGCTTTTGTGACCAAAATTTATACCGATAACACTGCACCTCTTATGACGTCATCAATAACATCGGCTACATTTAATTGAATTCCATCAAACTCCTTTTCCGCAGGTTGAACGAGGCCATCGTCTGCTTTCTTTCCTTTCTCCTTCTTGGCGGCTGACCTTCGCTTTTGTTTTATTTACGTTGATGTGTAAACCCCTTCTTCTCTATTGCACTTTTCCATTTTAGAAACATCTATTTTGCTTCTTTTTTTTTCTACTTTTGTTTTCAATACGAATTAGACATCATCATACAATAACTCGCATGGGAATCGCAACCTTTCATTCTTTGTCAATTATTCTATCACTATTATTAACTGCAGATGACATAAAACTGATCCCTCGTGGAATTCCTCCTTCACTTTCAAACGTTTCAGTGAATCCCAGGTTTTCTTTACAAGAGCTCTTGATTTATTTAGATTTATACATCCCCATGACCATTTCTTCAGACATGAGTTGCCTTCTGAGAGCCTACTCAACAACGGCTCTTGGTGCTCGATAAATTTTAAAAGGCACTGTAAGATTTGACAAGGTGTAGCTGTGCCAAGATCATTGTGACATCAAGAGCTCAATAGAGTCACAGGTTAATGTTGTACATCTTCACGTCGATGTACTTTGGTTGGTGCCATATTATCGTGAGATAGATCGTATTTGGTGGTGCTGAGTACTTTATCAGCAGAAGCATAAATCAATCATAATGGTTTTTACTCGGCCAACAGATTTGTTGTTTCTGCTCTTTGGCATACATACTTCTATATTTGTCAAAAAAATTCTGTGGCCTTTACTTGTTCCATGAAGACGGACTGAAATGTGATGGGTGTTTACTGTGATAACAGCAGGAAGTGGTTTGGCATTAACCCTCAGGAGGAAATGGAAGATTTTTCAAGGAAAATCAAGCACAAGAAATGACTATTTTACACCATGCCTGCCTGTGTCATATTCATTCAAAAAAACCCTTATGATAATATTCTTGTGTAAGATGAAGGTCATACCCGAACATTAAATTTTCCCCTCTGGAAATTAGATCCATGTATATATATATATATATATATATATATATATATATATATATATATATATATATATATATATATATATATATATATATATATATATATATCTATATTTACATACTTATACTAGCAGGAACCCATGGAAATTCCATGTAATGTAGAATGTGACTTCAAATCCTCAACCATCCCAAGTCTTCAAACCCTTCCCGAGCTTGTCTTCAAATACCCTCCCCACTACAAGTCTTCAAACCCTCTCTCCACCCAACCCAACTCCAAGTCCTCAAGCACCCCCCCCACCCCCATCCCAAGTTCTCAATCCCCCTTCCCAACCTCAAATCCTCAACTCCCCCCTCCCCCACCCCAACCCAGCCTAAACCCCCTCTCCAAACTCTCTATTTGCTCTCTGCTACACCATCCCAACTCTGTCCTACCTTCTCCCTATATTTTTCAAGTCCTCCACCCCCAACCCTGAGTCCTCAACTCCTCCCCACCCCCTTCCCAATTCCTCAACCTCACTCTCCCAACTCTCAGCCCCCCAAACCCCAACTCTCCGTCCTTCCCTCCCCTTTTCTTCCCATCCTTAACAACATTACATAAGGAACTTAGGCACAGGAGGAGGCCGTCTCGCCCACCATGCCTGCATTATTCCTGTTCCTGTTCGTTAAGAACAATAGTAAAAGTTAATTAAAAAAAAAAACATGTAAAATACCATCTCGCGAGAACAACAAGCGTTTTAAGGCCATTTTCCCTGCTAAAGCGGGGGTTAGCCTAAAAAAAAAAATATATATATATATATATATATATATATATATATATATATATATATATATATATATATATGCTGACGGGAAGGCCTCGAGATATGCACACTCACCTCTAAGCTATCAAGCCTGGGTTTGAATCCTGATCCAGCTAAAAGCTGTCCATCAAAGCTGCTGGTGATCCATCAGTGTGTGTGTCATCCCATGGATGGATGTTAGACTGGCCTCCCATTTGCCAGCATTAGTTGGTGGATGTTAAAGATCCCATGGTGTCTTTCATGAGCTTTCAAATCTGACACAAACGCAACACCACCCTTACTGGCATATGCCATTTTTATGATTGTCTGTCTGTCCGTTCCTTTATATCTTGTATGTCTTAACAATGGAACATTATCTGGCCACCAAACTTAGCAGATATAATGGTGAGTGTCAGGTGGGGAGGGGTGGTTATTCTGTGAGGAGGGGGAGAGATTTTGTATTGGCTTGTCTGATCGCAGCAAAATTTGGCACATAATTGGGGACAATGGGGAGTGAAATAGAGGAGGGGGAGTGTGTTGGAGGGGAAAGGGTCAATTCTCTATATCAGGGTGCAGATATTCACTATCAGCCCTATGGACTGCAGACCAAACGTTTCGTGCATAATGGAGGGTTAACGATGAAAAAAATGAAGTTATTAGCTAAAATCGATTTTTGAGATTTAAGGGGGGATTTGGAATATGGAGAACGTAATCCATTTATTTGCTTGAATTAATCATGACCAAATTTTTCAAGGACAGTGTAGGCCCAATGGGGAGTCGAATGAGGAAGGAATGTCGGGAGGATGGATGCTTTGGGAAGCAGGTATCGTGCTTGGTTATAGTTGTTTTGAGAACAGTGGGGGGGTGTAGCATGTGGACCCCTCTTCACACTTGGCACTTGTTATTTTGTATCAACTCAGAGAGCTGGGGTTGATGGAGGACCTCAGAGCCGGTGTACTCAGTTTTGAGCTTTGGGTTATAAACTGTTACTCTGGTGTTTTGCAGGCAGGGTTTTGTATTCATGGTCCAGGGTGCCCTAACTTGAACCCTCAGATGGAGACTAAGCTGTGTTAAACCCATCTGCCATCATTAGCTGGTGGATGTTATCGATCCCACGTTGTCTTTCCACAAAGTAACAAATTACAAATTCCTGATGTTAATCCAGTTAGCAGGTCATCTGGTTTCCTCAGATATCCATTGACACCAAGTTACACTACCTGCCATCTCAGTATGGTTGTTCTCCGGCAGCAACTGCAAACTATGAACAAGTTCACACGCCCAGGTGTTCACGGCCCATATCTGAGCGACTCTCTCTGGCTCTGAAGGGAAACCATTATTATGAAGTACGGTATCGATAATATTGATGGAGCAGAGTAACCTCTGCCCTGTTTTGAAAAATTATGTCCCAATCATGGCCTTTGCCCAGTTTGAATCTTCTGCCGTCATGTTTCATCTTAAGCCCTTAAGTAACAACATAATTTTATTTTCATACATTTCCACCACACTCCAAGCTGTGTTGTGTGAATGGGAAACCATTATCCATAACAAGTAATCTCACGAAATTTTTGCAATTGGCACCCTGACCATTAAAATGAAGTAGTCATTTGTCATCATCTCATAAAGGTAACGGTGTGAGAGCTGGGGGATGGGGGTGAGGGTGAGGTTAAAGGGTTAGATAAGGGGACATGGAGGAGGTCACTCCTCTTTTGATAAATTTCTTGGGAGGAACATTGCCATTCCCCATCTGTCTCTCCTGGTGCAGCCATTTTAAAATTATCTTTTGTTTTTGTCCACAAAACCCCCTGTGCTGTGTATCATTGATTGCTGTCATGGGGATGGATGTAAGTGTAATTTACCAAAAGCCTTTTCCTATAATTTGTGGTTTGTTCCCATTGCCTTCTATTTTGCTTTTACTTACAGCAAATGTGAAATTGCTTTAAAAACTGAAATTGCTATTCAGTAATGAGTTTGCTTGAGGTTGCTTGCACATTACGCACATGCACGTTGGTGGTGCCGGTGTTATTTCCTCTGCCACCAAAGGTGAGTGCACATTATGTTTTCACCTCTGTCTCTGTCTCTGTCTCTGTCTCTGTCTCTGTCTCTGTCTCTGTCTCTGTCTCTGTCTCTGTCTGTCTCTCTCTCTCTCTCTCTCTCTCTCTCTCTCTCTCTCTCTCTCTCTCTCTCTCTCTCTCTCTCTCTCTCTCTCTCTCTCTCTCTCTCTCTCTCTCTCTCTCTCTCTCTCTCTCTCTCTCTCTCTCTCTCTCTCTCTCTCTCTCTCTCTCTCTCTCTCTCTCTCTCTCTCTCTCTCTCTCTCTCTCTCTCTCTCTCTCTCTCTCTCTCTCTCTCTCTCTCTCTCCTTTTTCTGTGAACAAGATATCTCAAAAGGTTGTGGATGGATTTGGCCAAAACTTGGTAGACAGGTCGGGTGTGTGACAAAGAAGAATTGATTCTACGAGTATTTTGGTGAAGATCCGAATATGGATCCGAGATTTTTTTTAAGTGATTCTTCACCATTGAGTGATCAGGGCTGAAACCAATATCTCAAAAGATTGTCGATGAGTTGTGACAAAACTAGGTGGATGATTTGGTCAGGTGACAAGAACAAGCCGATTCGATTTTGGTTCAGGTCCGAATCTCGATCCAACCTATCAGTGGGATACAAAATGGAAGCTGTTCAGCCTTGCCGAGGTACGTCTGTGCTACCAAGTGCCATTGTAGTTGTAAATTAATGGTTGTGACTCAATCGCTTTTCTGATATCGGCCACGAAGTGTGTGTGTGTGTGTGTGTGTGTGTGTGTGTGTGTGTGTGTGTGTGTGTGTGTGTGTGTGTGTGCGTGTGCGCGTGTGTGTGTGTGTGTGTGTGTGTGTGTGTGTGTGTGTGTGTGTGTGTGTGTGTGTGTGTGCGCGTGTGCGCGTGCGCGTGTGCGTGTGCGTGTGCGTGTGCGTGTGCGTGTGTGCGCGTGTGTGTGTGTTGGAAATAGCGCCACCTTTGATGGAAGCCATTGTTACAAGTCATCTTCCTTTATCTTGTGATAAGTTGTCATCAATATAATTTTTTTCAGAAATGGCAAAAGTTATAAAGTGCATTTCCAAGAATGTGCCGTAGCTCATTGCCCACTGAAGGTAGACCAAGAAGGGTACTCCTGCTGGGAGGGTATTATTCACTTAAGGTTAGTTTAATCAGTGCCCTGACAGTTAAACGAACCTTCATTGAGTGATGTTTCAGATTCACAAGCCAGTCAATGCTTTGCAGAAGAACATCTTTGTTGGCTATATTTACACACTGCATTGGAACAAACTATTTGTTTTATCTGCTTTTTGAAATCCCCTTTATTTTTGAAATTTATAGCTCTTATATCACAACAGTGGGACTGACACTTGTCACTAGCTTGGAGGAGGTGTACTTTGCTTTTAGTGTAATCGAGGTTCGATTTCCAACTCTCTGATAAACTGTTATCCTGGTATTCCCAGGCAAGGTGTTTCACCACGAAGTTCACTGTCCCTCAAATGGACATTTAGTCCAGGGTCCCATCTGCACTAACATCAGTCGGTGGATGTTAAAGATCCCATGGTGAATGGTGTTTTTTGTTTTTTTTTTGTAGACAAAACGTCTCATGTCTGATGTTTTTGTTTATGTCTCATGAAAGAGCGAGTGCCTCGGTCATTTTATTGAGGCCATGCTGCCCATCGAGACTCGTACTAACATTACAGGTTTCGCAAATAGTAGGCCATTGTACGTCGGCACCCCTGGCCAAGCTCCACATGCTTGTCATAATGTGTAGATAATTTGCATTAGTGCTACATCTGCACTTCTGTAATGATACAACCAACTGGTCGATTTCAAAATTGAATCCTGATCCAGTCTGCATTCATATATATCTTTGAAGATCCACATGAATCTCTCCTTAGTCGATCTTATTGAACATTAAAGCTCTTGGATAGCAACAGTGGACTGACAGGATAGCTTGGTGGAGGTACACTTTGCCTTATAGGAATCTCTCCATTCCATATCTTATCAAATATCTATATGAATGTCTCCTTCGTAGATCTTATCGACCATCTTTATGGATCTGTCCTTTGTTTCTCAAGGTAATGTTTTCTGTCACGAGTATTTTGTTAATCCAATCAGAAAGAGACCCAGAGGTCATGGGTGTCGTAGTCTGTGTCGTACAGGTCCAAAATGGAAATTTCAGAGATAATTGATAAACTTAAAGGTTATTTTTAATGAAGGAAAGGTTTTTCATGATTTCTATGTTCTTCTGAGGTCATGTTCCAAACAAATCTTAACTAACATTTTCCGGAGTTTAGTAGGTTCGTATGATGTGCTCGTTTTTGATCGAAGCTTGTTGTAGCAGGGTTCTGATGAAGAAGTATACTCCCAGAGTTGATGGGATCCGCGAGTTCTTAATTTGTGTTTTTTTTCCAGCAAGCAGGTAGATAGGCTTCGGCTTCTTTCTATTTTTAGGGATACAAGTGTAGAGAGTTTTTTTTTTATCAGATAAAGTTAGGGAGCAAACCCCATAGAAGGTTTCTTTCACTTTCACCAAGACCATAGGACAATCAGTATTCAATTATGGTAAATTTCTTTAAACTCTTCGTGTAGATATGTTTTTTGTAGATAAATATAGTGTAGATAGTGTAGATAAGTAAAGGACATTTTGGAAACTGTCTGTGCATGTTCGCCTTCCCCTTTTTTACATGGTCCTTGTGGACACCTAGTTTCTGGAGATTTAAATATTATTAGTAACAGTGAAATTAGGGATCTGATGAAAATGGGAGCGACGTAAATATAGCGAACCAGGAACTCAACCTTGGAGCGGCATTAGGTCTTCATTTGTGGATTCCCTCTCTAATTTTGTTAACAAAATGTGTACCAAGTTTAAGTTACCTGTAAACAGTTTTAATTCATGGTTTAACAGAGTTGTGGAAGTTGTGGTGTCGTGGTAGAAGATGCTTAGCAGGCAGACACGAGCGGGGGAACAGTCGAGCCGGGCTGTGTTGCACAAGCGCGAGCGCGGGCGTACTTTGCCCGCAGCTCTCCTTTATTACGCACTCAGCACACGCACAAGCCGGGCGACTACGGCATCACTACGACGCCTCAGGCGGCGCGCACTCCCTATATTCCTGGCAGACACGATGACCACGACGACCCCTCCTCCCATCATCATGCCCCGCCCTGCATGCCCGCAGGCTATACCACACTCCTCCCTCCTAAAACTATGATTATTAAATGATCACCATCATAATAAGCATAAACAGCACGAAGGACTGTGGTATAACAGTAGACAAGGCACAAAAAAGAAAACAGCGAAGTATAACAGCACATCACATCATATAATGCGTGGAAGCGAGCTACTGGAGAAGGACAGCAGCACTACACAGCGAAAACGCCCCCAGGCGGCTCATGCTTACATGGCCCTCGGCGAGGTCGCGGCGACCTCCCGAGCGAGCAAAACCTCCCCCGGCACCATCAAACGCCTCCGGCCCACAAGGCAGCACACCTCCCCCAGGCAGACCTGAAGCAGATAAACATTCCGAGGTCGGAAGCCCGCTGACTGGAAGCCGTGGCGCCAGCACCAGACTCGATGGACCTTGGATGGGGGCGCTGAACAGCGCCGCTGGCTGGACGCAACCAATGCTCCATAACAACCCACGCACCACAATCAGTTGAGATGCCAACGCCCGTCTAAACGGCCTTGAGCGAACACAGAGAGCTGCGCCCCCGGCGCCAGGCACGTCTGACCTTGCCGCAACCAGAGGTGGGGGTAACGCCGACCAGCGCACCAGTCCTGGCTCCGAGTCGATCTCCGAGACCCACACGGCAGTTAGATGGTAGCAATTCCATTTAAACCACACTTCAACCATAAGCTCGTTATAAATCACTAAGAACATCATTTGAACCATTGCAAACTCATTTTCCCTTACAGCGCGTTCTTTAGGCAAAATCCCTGCACATGACAAAGCAACTACCCGCGGCCCGGGGCAATGGAAGGCCAACCCAACCTTTTTATTCGCCACCACCGCTCCCAAAGCCACCACATCACATTGACCATACTGCAAAACCCATCGATTGATCTCCGCCAAACCCACTCTCACACAGGAACTGTTGGCCTTTATTTCAACAACGTTAAACCGCATCACTCGAGCAATGAAAAACAAATATGCAATGAACAGCAACCCACAACCCACATCACGAGTCCGCCTCTTGGTTGTTGCCTCGATGTTGTGACTCGCGACTTCCTTTAACGCCACGGGCTCACCGCAACCCATTGAAGCTGCTCGAACAACACCGCACCTTGCATCATGCACGCAGCCGACGCGCGAGAGCCCATCGCGAGAGCTGGCACGGCTCCTGCTGCTCCCGAACCGCACACCGCCGTTGCAGGCAGCAACGAACGGCCGCTCCCGTTGCATCGACGCGGCTCCCGCCGCCAGAACCTCGCCCTCGGTACTCGACGAAAGCATCGAAGAGAGCACCGGCACACCTGGAGGTACGAACTGGAGATCCAGCCCGAGGTGCGCCAGCCAGTCCCGACCCAAAAGGACGGGCCCCTCCCCTCGCACCACAAACACCGTGAGTAGGGCGCTTCGCCCCCGGTAAAGCACCGAGACATCGGGCGCTGCAAGCGGCGCAATCGCTTCGCCGGTGTACGCGCGCGATGCGAGGGCAGCACGAGTGGACTCAATTCGACACCCGATCAGTGCCCCGATCACTTCGACATTCACTGGCATCGGTCCTGTCACCGTAAGACCAACTGAAACCAGGCTCAACATGGGCAGCATCTCCCGCTCCGGGTCGCTGGAATCTCCGTGCTCAGGCTGCAAAACTCGACCCGGGGCGTTACCGTGCATGCCATGCACCGAACACCATACCGGCGGTAGGTCTTGACCCGGGACGGAAGGATCGCTTCGCACACCGCCATCTATGACTGTAACGATGGGCGATGACCCTCGGCCCACACACCGTAGACGACCTCGAGTGCTCAGACCGCCGTCCGAGTGATTGCATTGCAACGCTCGCCCACGACCCGCGCCGCAGACCGTGCGCATGGCCGTGCGTGCCTGGCACATCGCGCTGACCCCCGGACCATCTGCTGTGCCCCGACCATCGAGACCCCGGACATTCTTCAGAGCTCGCGCGAAGTCCCACGCCGCGTTCGAGCCGAACCGCGTGTCCTCGTTCTTTAGCCGTGGCTCTGCAGAAATCATTCCCCCGATCTGACGTGCCTCAATAAAACGAACACTGAGCGCGGCCGCTGCCCACTCGACGTGGCCGAAGTCGATTCCGACGAAGGCGGGCACGCGTTCATGCGCCGTGCACCGACCTTCTGCCATGCTCGTGCTGGCGAGACCCTTGGCTCCGTAGCCTGGAACCGCACGGGTTATTTGCTGCCGCCCTGCACACGCTGATCCGAAGATCCTCGTCAGCCAACTGTGGTGTCGTGGTAGAAGATGCTTAGCAGGCAGACACGAGCGGGGGAACAGTCGAGCCGGGCTGTGTTGCACAAGCGCGAGCGCGTGCGTACTTTGCCCGCGGCTCCCCTTTATTACGCACTCAGCACACGCACAAGCCGGGCGACTACAGCATTACTACGACGCCTCAGGCGGCGCGCACTCCCTATATTCCTGGCAGACACGATGACCACGACGACCCCTCCTCCCATCATCATGCCCCGCCCTGCATGCCCGCAGGCTATACCACAGAAGTTCTGGCTAATAGGATTAAGTTTTTTAGAAGTCGGGGCTTGCTTTCACTGGGTCGGTCTAAACCAGTGTTGAACAAGCCGAGTGATCATAAATAAATTGGGGATCTTCATGACAGCTCCGTAATAGCTCCAACGGATAAGGCTGCTAATAATTTTGTTGTGGTTTGTAAAAGGTTTTGTGTAGATGTTTTATTAAGAGAATTAGGCATTGATACGGTTACTTTCACTGGCATAGGAAATAGCACATATGTTCCTTGTCATAAGTCGCTCCAAGATATTAGCTCTGAGCATCAGGAAGTTTTTGGTATTAAATGTGAAGAGGTAAATCTTTGTATTCCTTGGCTTTTCTGGATCCCAACACTTCATGAGAACCTGTATTAGTATAGGTTTTTTTGCTGGTGCCAGGCAGTGTTCCACCAAAAAGTTATCAGTTACAATTAACTCAGGCCGACACGTTGTTAGGTCACAGTTCAGGAAATATTGTTCAGCAATTGAGAAGAATTCTGGAATTAACACTTTATGGAGCATTAATTCTTCTTTTGAGTTCTTAGATAGGATTGGATGCCTCAATGTCAAGTCAGTTGAAGTTTTTGATTTTTCAACTTTATATACAAATTTGGATTTGGTATTGGTGTACTAATGTTGGCAAGCTCAAGGATGAGAGGGGAGCTGAGGAGTTTGTGAACAGGCTGAGTGGAGATTTGGGGGCTTTTTGGAGTGAATCCTGAAAAAGAAATCCTGAAGAGTTGTGGAGCGCCTTCAAGACCACCATCCTTGATGTTGCCGGTGGATGTTTTGGAACTCACCGTAGGGTGAATAAGAATTTTGTCTCTCAAGGAACACTGGATACCATTGACTCGAGTTGCAGGGCCAGGCGGAATGGCAGAGCTGAGATATTCAAAGAGCTGAGGCATAAAACAATCCGTATGCTGGGGGTGGACAAGGAGGTCTATGTGAAAGGAATCTGTGACGGTAGAGAATCACCTGTGGTTCACTGATTCTCGTCCTGCTTACAGGGGAATTTGCACATTACGTTCGTCCAAGCCCGTCCCTCGGTGTACTGCAGTTAGAGCAGTGGGTGGTGGGTTGATGACATAGGAGTCCGAAGTGAAGGCCCGCTGGGCTGGTTACATTGAGCGGTTGTACCAGGCTGATCCACTAGCTTTTGAGTTGGATGTCAGGGGTGTCACTATCCCTATTGCTGACCCTCCAATCAACTGTGATCCACCTTTGTTTGTGGAAACAAAGGCTGCGGCGAACCAGTTGAAATGGGGTAAAGTGCCTGGGATCTGTGGCATCCATGCTGAACTTCAGAAGGTTGGTGGAAATGCTGTACTCATGTAGTTGCATGCAGTTCTGTGCCCAGCCTGGAACACAGGCATCATCCCAACTGACTGGAAGAGGGGCCTTCTTATCCCTCTCTGGAAAGGGAAGGGTGATCGCCAAGACTGCAACAACTACCGAGGAGTGATGCTGCACTCAATGCCGGGCAAGGTCTTTGCTCCGATAATTATTGATGGTGTTCGCCACCATCTACTTGAGAACCAGTGCCCAGAGCAGTCAGGCTTTACACCAAAGACGTCAACAATTCACCATATCCTTGCTCTTTGGGTCCTCACCGAATGCAGGTGAGAGTTTCGGCAGGGGCTGCTTACAGCCGATGTTGATCTCTGCAAAGCATTCGATTCAGTGATTCAGGATGCCCTCTGGAGGATTCTTGGTCTTTGTGGGGTGACACCAAAACCGATCAATCTGATGTCTGAACTTTACTCTGGTACTGAGAGTGCTGTGTGATGTGGTGGTACCAGCTCTGACTTATTTCCACTTACTGGAGTTCATCAGGGGTGTGTACTGGCCCCACACTTTTCAGCACTGTGTGGATTGGATTCTGGGGAGGATGTCAGAGAGATCAAGCTGTGGTGCATTGTTTGAGAATGTCAAGATCTCTGACCTTGATTTTGCAGATGATGCAGTAATCTTTGCGGAGACTCTGGATATCCTTTTGGGGTCCCTCGAGGTGCTGAAGGATGAATCGAAGCTTCTGGGATTACAGGTTTCCTGGGTCAAAACTAAGATCCAGGCTTTCAATGACATCTTGGATGCTGTTATCTTGTCCGTACCTGTCTGTTGTGAGGATGTTGAGGTCACAGGGAGGTTCACTTACCTTGGCAGTGATATTCATGTCAAAGCTGGCTGTGATCCAGAGGTCAATAGACATCTTGGTCGGGGCTGGTAAGTCATGGATTCACTGGATCATGTGGTGTGGCGCTGCCGGTACCTGTGCGGGAGGATGAAAGTCTGAGTCTTCAAGTCCTTGGTGCTTCTAGTCTTGCTCTACGGATGTGAGACTTGGATTCTGACCAGGGATCTGAGATGGAGACTTAATTCCTTTGGTTCCAGATCTCTTCAGAGAATCCTTGGCTATCACTGGTTAGATCTTTTGTCCAACGAGCGGTTGCTGAGAGAGACTCAAATGAGATTTGTTACCTGTATAGTCTGTGAGCGTCAGCTGCGGCTGTATGGACATGTGGCTCGTTTTCCTGATGCTAATCCTGTTCACCAGATTCTCAGCGAGGGAGTCTCGTGAGTGGAGAAAGCAAATGGGCTGACCACGTGCCTTGTGGTTGCAGCAGGTCGATCGGCATCTCAAGGAGATGGGGATGGGCCAGGCATCTGCCCGGGGGATGGCCAGACGGAGGTCCCTGGAGTACCAGCGAAAAGTAGACGCAGCAACGTGCTGCTCCGACGTGTGCTCCGACGCGTGCTCTGACGCATGTTCCAATATCTCACCTGACCTGAAGGAAAATGCTGTTCCGGTGCAGAATACCGATGGCTAATGTTTGTCTGATCACAGAGGAGATGCCCAAGTTTCATTTTCCAAGAAGAGGAGCTTAATTCACTTTGCACAGTATATTTTGAAATGATGATGCAACACTATTTTTTCAATACTACTGCTGGGCACAAAAGGGTTAAGTTAATCTGTCAACTTGAATATTGTTCTTTATACTATAACTGATGCCAGCAATGTACTCTCTGGAATTCATAAATGTACTCACTGAGAGCAATGTTCCAAGGATTTAGCACACAACCACCAAGCCACTCTCACTCAATCATTCCTTCAGTGTAGTTAATAGCGCCACACTGTGGGCTTTTTTGAAAGTACGAAAATGTATTTATGGCATTAAAACTAGTAATCGGTGTCCACAACCATCCTTGACAATGTTGTGGAACGTCGGCCAAGGCCCTCATTTTTTTATATTCCACCCTCACTTTTCACATGTATTTGCCCATCCCCGATGGAGCGGAAGATGGGGTTTTGCAATCACTTCTGTGTGTCTGTCTGTCTGTTTTTTCATTCCGTAACTTTTTTACCTTTTGAGCTTTTGTCATCAAATTTTCAACAGCTTTATTATGAGAATATAGAAGACAAATTAATAATTTTGTTGAAATAATTTTTATTAATAACATTATTGTTATTATTATTATTATCGACCCGTCCAGGATTGTTCCCAATAGCCAAGGAGACTGCTTCGGCGGCACCAACGCTCTGCACAGAGTATGGTCCTAATGGATGGATGGATTATTATTATTACCCTTTTTTGGCCTTTTTTTTTTTTGCTCTATTATTTTTAAACTTTTTTTTTTCTCAGCAACCACCTGTCTGATTGACCCACATTTTTAAGGAACAGAGCGACCCCCCCCCCCATGGAGAATATTTAATTATAATTGTGACGTCATAGGTCATGTGATATGACAGCTATCTTGGATTAAACGTAAAAAATTAAAGCATTATATCTTTGAAAATGCCGATTGGAAAAATTTGAAACTTAAGAACGGAGCGACCCCCCCCCCCCACCCATGGGGAATATTTAATTATAATTATAACATCATAGGTCATGTGATATGACAGCTTACTTGGATTAAACGCAAACAATTAAAGCATTGTATCTCTGAAAGTGCCGATCGGAAAAATTTGAAACTTGGCACATCTCATTCCAATCACAATGGAGAATAAAGGATTGTACGGATGATGTCATCGGTGAAGTGGTAGACCAGACATGAATGTTTTAATCGAAATCCTTGTTTACCATTGAGATTCAGTGTGTATGTCCAGGCGGTAACATTTTTACCATTTGAGTTTTTGTCATCAAATCTTCAACAAACCATTATTATGAGATTGTGGAGAACACAAGTTAATAAAATGTACATTTTTTTTTTAACTGTCGTTTTCGTCAAGTTTAGTTTGAGTACAAAGCAAACATGGAGGGCTATGCATTTTCCAATGCTTTCTAGTTCCCTTTTAAATTAGTTTTCTCCACAACTGCTTGAGTGATTGACACCAAAACTTTCAACACAGGAGTGCCTTCCATCAATCCATTGGGAGTATACTCTGTGCAGAACATCATTGCTGCCAAAGCAGTCTCCTGGGCTATTGGGCACAATCCTGGACAGGTTGCCATTCAACACTGGATACTCCAGTGGCTCAATCATCCCAGCAAGCTGGTACTAATTTTGCTGACCTCAGAAGGATGACAAGCTGTCAACCGCACCTGGTATTAATTCAACAGCTCAGCAGCATTTGAACTCAAGACCTTATGATGCCAAGCCCACCACCCTAACCATGAAGCCAACACCATGCATAGTGCCTCCCCAAGGAGAAGTATTCAACAAAGTTACATGATGATTGAATGGAAAATACCACCGGCATTCCAAAAAGTTTTTCTGTAGTCGTCATGGGGTGCAGGGTGTTTCACGGATCAGGATCAAATTGATTAAATGTTCCAGAATGTGCTTAAAAAAAACCTCCACGTGGTGTATTTGGCTTGGATCGTATTTACTTGAGCATTATTTTTGTTTTTCTCCATTCCACAAAGAATATTTTCTTCAAAGGCTTGATGCCCAGAGATGGTGATTGTCTTGTTCTAATCTGCTAAATAATTCCAACTGGCACGTGAGAGCGCTTGGTGTTACACCTGCTCTGCAACAACACTCAGACATTGAGAAGATGTATGGATTCTGTCCGTTTTAGGACAACAGGAGATCCATCCTGTGCTGCAGAAATGTTTCCCAGACAATATGTCATTGCATCTCCAACAGCTTAGAGTCGGAACAAAACACGAATAACCTATTGGGGTCACTGTCAAACTATGACCATGTCATCTTTGACATAATGATTAGTTTGCCCACTTTATAATTCCAGTGATCCTAGGATCCTGAGTTCAAATCCCACTCGGCTGTTGAATTAATACCAGGTGGGGTTGACTCTGCCTGTCATCCTTCTGAGGTCAGCAAAATGAGTGCCAACTTGCTGGTATCCTGTGTCGGAGTGGTGACCGGTCCAGGATTGTGCTCAATAGCCAAGAAGACTGATTAGGCAGCACCAACGCTCTGCACAGAATGTGGTCCCAATGGATGGATGGATGGATGGATGGATGGATGGATAATCCCAGTAATCTTTGCACCACTGATGACACATCCTCCTCTTTATAGCAGAGATCATTTATCTTTCATTGCCACAGGACCACCAGGTCTCATGCCTTGTAGTTCTGTGGCAATTCTCATGCTTCTTATTAAAACTCATGTCCCTGGTTCTTTCGTTATTAAATAGGTCAATGATTGCATTGATGAAAAAGCATATCCATGAATATAATCTCCAATTTGAAAAGCGGAGAAGTACGAAAATCAATGATTATTGATTTTCTTTCACTTTGCATTATCTCCTGATAGTCTTTCATCATCAAATCGTGAATACAATTAATTGAGTGACTTCCGCAGTAATTTCTATGGAGGCAGACTTGTCTTGCGCTTGCGGCTCTACTTTGCCCGTCTGTGAAACGTCACACAGTTTTCAGATTTTATTTCACAAACATAAGACCTAACTTACACAGGCTGCTTGCATGTTTTGTCTTTATTTGTCTTTAATCTTCTTCCTCACCTTCCCACTGCAGAATCTCCCAATCAATTAAGAAAATGATGTCGTTGGTTTTAAGTAATGCCATCACTTACACTTATCTACATTTAATACCACCTGCCACTTCATGGCCTGTTCTTCCAGCACTTCTCAAGACTGGCATTAATATCCCTCTTTGGTGGTGGGCTGCTTGAGGGCAGGTTCTATGCTTCCTGAAGCAGTCTGATGGCAAGGGGTGGTGACGTGGTGTCATTACCGGGTGGTTTTCTAATTCCTTTCCAGCACTAATCAGGGAGGGAATTTGGAATTTGTTGAGTGTGTCGATGCCAATTGCTTACCCTTTGTGGAAGACCCCATGTGATGCTTATTGTCCTTCAGCAACCAATGAGGGCAGATGGGTACCAAGCTTAATATATCCCATCTGATGAGCGGTGCACTCTTTGATGCATCACCCTGTCTGCGAAATAGCAGGATGACAGTTTTCAGTCGAGCCAAGAATCGAACTCTACCTCTTCAAGGAGAGAGCACTACCCTTGAGCTATCCTGCCAGCCCTGTGTTCATGTAAACATTTGCAAACCCACGTGATCATTGCACCCTCCCTCTTTGGAGTGGAGCTTTATGCCACTGGACTTGGTGTTTTATTTGTTCTTTGCGTGGTAAACCTCAAATAATTGCTTCAGATATTTTATCATTCCTTCCAGCTATTGCAAGACTGCCCTAAAGCACGTCGGGAGGTGGATTTACATTGGCGGGCTTCAGGTCAACTCAACGTTGTTCCCATCATCGATGTTTATGAAAACCTTCACCAGGGTCGGCGCTGCCTCCTTATGGTCATGGAGTGGTGAGCCTGTCGCTTTCCACTTGCATCATATTGATGAAATGTTAAGCAATTGGGATCGGTAAACCCCGTTCGAGCTGAGCTAGAATCTCCTTTTCGAATCCAAGAATCCCTGAAGAGCTCCAAAAGGGTACGAGCAGTCAGTGAGCTTCCAAGCCTTCAGGATTAAAACACGAGAATGCCTTCACCCTTAAACAATCCTACTCTGTAGTTACCAAGTTGTGTGATTGTAACAGTGCTACAGTTATTGGCATCTGGTAAAAACAATGTGATCAGTGTATGTGTGCTTAAACATGGACGTTAAACTGGGTGTCCCATCTGCCAGCATTAGTTGGTGGATGTCAAAGATCCTACTGTGCACTTCGCGAAGAGTAGGCGAGCTGTCACCAGCACCCTGAACGAATGACTAATTCCTGCCCCAACCTACAGAAGGCATTGCATTAGCGGCGCAGCCACACCCTAAGCCAATGATGCTACCCCGCAGCCTTTGTGCTGCATACAAAAGGAGAAGAACAGCAGCAATTTTTAACCTCTCCACTTATTCACCACATGAATTATACTTTTAAACCTCAGATAAAAACAAAGTACAGCATAACAATTTGATAAATAGCCAAATAAAGCAATAATGACTGAAAGAATAAAATAACATGGCATGTTGGAACCTTCCCCGACATGTGTTTGCAGCATGGAGGGTGCAGAACTGTTCAGCCGTATACAAGATAGGGGGGACCAGGCCTTCACTGAGAAAGGTACGTAGTATCACGTGGTCTCGTCATCCGTTGTGTAAACTTCAACTGCCATTTGTGAACCTTTCGTAATGAAGTCTGATTGTACAGAGCTTTTTTTGAATGATCGGCTTCCGGTTAGACCATGGAGCGGAGCAATCGTGCATTCTTGACTTGCATTTTAAAAGGCGTTTGTCATATTGAAATGCAGTAGGCCTACACCACACGAGGCATGGCTGACAACCAACAGGATGTCTCATAAATACTACATTCTTGCTTTCTGCAGAAGCTTCAGAGATTATGAAGGAGATCGGACTGGCCATTCAAAACCTCCATGCCATGAACATCGCACATCGGGATGTGAAGGTACACTCATAGCTCACCATATTCTGTGACCTGGTGCCATAGCTCACCTGGTAACCCAGGGACCTGGTGCCTTTGAATAAAGAATGAGGAACTAGTGTTGCTAGTAAAGGCTTGTGTCGATCTGTGTTGGCGGACAGGTAGAACAATCGATGAAATCTACAAGACATTGACCGAGGTATGTTAACCACTGCGGGAAGTGAGGAGAAGCTGACATCTGGGCGTTTACTCCTGTTTTTGCTCCGACGAAGGGGTAACGCCTGAAACATCAGTTTCTTGCTCCCCATGGTGGTTAGCATAACTTGATCAGCATCTTGTTGCTTTCATCCATTGCCTTTTAATAAACACTCCCTCAAAGTGTAGTTGTTAATTCAGCCGATGATCATGACACCACGATGTGCACATACCATCCTGGGTTACGTTGTGTAAATTCGATAACATCCATTGGCCGGTGGTCTACGAACGTCCGCTGAATGGTGCACCAGCAACTCTTTTTGCTGAGATTAATTTTTAAAAGGCGTTTACACCTTTTGTTTGGAATAAAAAATTTGAATGAGCAGAAAAGTATATCTGCGTGAACATCCCGACGTTTAAAAACAGGGGTGTCTCACTTTGTTTTGGATCACAACCGCTTGCCCGCCATGTGACATTAAAAGTGTCCGCAGAATGGACAAATGGAGTCATTTAGACAGCAGTCACGGTTTCACTCTGTGATTAACTTCCCTTGAAATCACATGTTGTTTGCTGGTGACTTCTTATCTTTTTTTACCACTGCTGTGGTGGATAAACAAAGTGAGCCAGACAATTGAACTTAGCAGAAGCTTTCTTTCTGACTAATTAATTGGCAAAAAAAAAACACCAAAAAAAGACAGGATGGAGTGAAAATGAAATTGAAGGTCTGCCTTCACTTATTTTGAATCTGCTTGCACGTGTATTTTTTTTTTAATTATTCTTTTTTTCTTTTAATCTTCTGGCTGATATGCAGCAAAAGATCCGAACCACAGCCCATCTGTTCACATTTCCCTCTCCCCGAGTCTCCCTTTTCCTCTGTCCCTCCGTCTCCCTCTGGTCCTGCCTTCTCCGTCTCCCTCTCCATCTGTTCCTCAGTCCCTCCCTTCCTCTATCCTTGTCTTCCTGTCTTTGGTGTGACATTTATAACTGTATACAATATTCAATTTGTGTTGTTACAACTCTTGTTTTGTCAGAAAACTGCGGAGACCCAAATGCAGCATCTGTGTAATTCATGAGAGCTATTGGTTGCACACACCATCATCACCATTTTATTCAAATTGGAGGTTCTTGTTTAATAACAGAGATTGAGAGCTGTGAGGTCAAAAGTGGGAGGGGGAGCATAGAAGATGTAAAACATGCAGACAGAAATAGCCTGATGGGGACAAAATGGAAAAGACAATAAGAAGAAAAAAATTGATGACAGATGTATGGAAATGGGTGAGGACCCTAATATATGGAATTTACTCTCAAAACGGTGAGAGGAGCAATGAAGTATTTCCCTTTTCAAAAGGTTTCGTTGCTAAAAGCATGACCTATTCCAATGGCATCAGGAAACCTGCCGCCTGCTGTGGGGCATCCTGTGAACCTAGCTGGGAGCAATGTTGAAAAAGGACACATCCGTCCCGAGTTTTGTTGGTGGAACTTCATTCCTTGCATAAATCAAAACCCATTTTACATATTCTCCCTCGTATTGTGCTCGGTCTAAGCCTGGTGTTGGCTTAGTGGTAAGGGTGGCGGCTTGGGATCCCAGGGTCCTGAGTTCAAGCCCCGTTGGCTGATGAATTAACACCAGGGGTTGACTCAGCCTGTCATCCTTCTGAGGTCGGCGAAGTGAGTACCAGTGTACTGATCCCGGTGTATGCCCCGGTTAGAATAGGTGTACCATATCCCTGTGTGTCGTAAGAGGCGACCAGGGTTGGCGTCAGGAAGGGCATCCGGCCATAAAAAAAAAACATTGCCTTAAGAAAAAGCCTAATCTCTGCACAGCAGGGAAAAATGGCTGTAAAAACGGTCATTATATTTTATTTTTATTGTGCTCGGTCTAATATCCTGGAAATCAAAATGCATTTCAATCCATCTGAGCCTCGTATACTGCGTGTTTGTGTGTTGTATCACACCATATTGTGCCGTTACAGCCAGAAAACCTGCTGTACTCTTCACGGAAGGCCAATGCCGTGCTCAAACTTACTGACTTTGGCTTTGCCAAGGAGACCACATGTTGCAAATCCCTCGCTACGCCGTGCTACACACCCTATTATGTTGGTTTGTATTCCGGGAATCCAGTAATTCCATCTTGCCCAAAACCTTTCATGAGTAAATTATATCAAGGAAACGATGCTTCCTTGAGATTGTTTTTGTTTGGTGTAATTGATGTTTGTTTGATGTAATTGAGGGGATGTAACTTCAACGTTGGCTGTAAATATTGTTTTAATATATTAAGTGTGTGTTCGGTCAAACAAGGTCTCGTTGCACTTGCTTTTCGGCTGCCAACTCACAAAAATCGAGCAGTCCAAGTGTCTGAAAAATCCATTGTCCCATTTCATTGCTCATTGCATTTCATTGTTTTTACGCTTTTTTCTGTTCGCTTTGTTCTCACAGCACCCGAGGTACTTGGATCAGAGAAGTACGATAAAAGCTGTGACATGTGGTCATTGGGCGTAATTATGTACATTCTGTAAGTACGGCTCACAATTAAATTCACTGTGTTCATGCATTCGCCGACACATTGACACATTAATGTGTAAGGTAAAGACACTCTTTCTCGTTTGTTTAATTATTATTTTAGAGACAAAAAATGTCACAAGTATTGTCGTGTCAGATGTCCTCCATTAACACAGACCGCTCTGAACCAGATGGTCTAACTCTAAGACCTTCCGCAGATTCAGAAGCGGTGTTTGTGTTACTCCGTTCAATATTAGCTACGATGATTCCCCAAGTTTCACCCAACCGAAACCGAACCTGGCAGTGTTCTTGCGGGAAGGTAAAAGGTGCGAAAACACTTCTTGTATTTAAAAGGGGGTTCATTTATAAAAGTAATATTGAGAATAAGGAAGGACAGGGCTATCAAGAAATGGTACAGATCCGGTGGTCAAAAGACCCCAAAAAGGAGAAGAAACATTGAGGCTTATAAACAAAACAAAATAAGCAGAGATTGCAGACCCTCACCAGGACTTTTTGTGTGGTATAGTTTGTGTACTTTTCTTTAATTTTTTTTGTATGCCAAGTCGAGGCTCGTGTAAGAGCTAACAGCTAAGAGTAAGACACACACACGTGGGAACACGTGTATACCAAGTCGAGGCTCGACAAGTGGCTGCAGAGTAAATCACTCGTGTTCTGTGCAGATAGACAGACAAATGGACCCAAATGCAATACCCTCTCCTCTGTCGAGTGTAATAAACAATGCCTCACCTGCTAATGGCACTGAAATACCAGATACACACAACATGAACAAAGGGGCAGGCATGGAGCAGTGGCATGCAGCTTACTGGCACATATGGCTAGTTTACTGGCACACATAGCTAATTGCAGGAGCAATGTAGTGGATGTGTATGATTGTGGTGAAGATGGTAGCCAAGCAGAGGGAAGGAGAGAGATGTTCCTTTCTTCAAGGTCTTGCTCCAACTTCTGCACCCAGGTGCGATTATTGTCATCTTGAACTCTGGGACTACCTTCATGCACAGGGAGTCCCTGTTATTGGCCGCTCGCTGAATGTGACCATTTTCCAGGCTATCCCACCCTGTGGGACGGCCCTGAACAAAAGTGTGCTGCCTTCCTCCATGGCTCCACACCTGGCCTCGCCGCAATGGCTTGTGCGGCCTGTGGACCAAACAGTTTGTTATGATCATTCCTCCTAAAGCACAGTGCACTTTCTTGTGTGCCTTTGGTGTTAAATGCCACACGTCCTCACCTGGCCTCACCTGAAAACAGGTTTTACATAACACTCTTACCCTATCTGCCTTATAATGGATGCTCACTGCCTCCTTCGCGCATGTTTTACAATACGATTTATCTTTGGACTAATATATTTTAAAAGGGGAAATATCACCTCCACGATCACACAAACCAAGCTATTCTTGATATAATAACTATTTACAATAACTATGGATCCCCCTTTCCCATAACAGTATATTTGCACATTTCAAATATGGATCACCTTTCGTGTTATCTGTGACAAAGGCTCCGTTAACCCCAACATGGTGTCTTACACAGGCTCTGTGGTTTTCCTCCATTTTACTCTAACCACGGCCTTGCCATCTCCCCTGGCATGAAAAAGAGGATCCGGTTGGGTCAGTATGAGTTTCCAAACCCCGAATGGGCTGAAGTCTCAACAGAAGGTACCACGTCCATTCCTGCTCACTTGCCTTTTCATTTCTCTTATGTATATCGCCTTGTACTCTTCCAAAGCCGATAGCGTTTATGCGAAATGAGAGATGATGATTGTGCTAATTTTGATAATCAAGAGAATGATGATCTCTTTCCTAATTAATTATTTAGTAACTAGCAAACACAACCCGCCGTTTCGCTGACAGGTCAATAAAGTGGGTGGAAGGGGGGGGAGGGAGGAAGGGAGAGGGAGGAGGCAAGTCTAGGGTGAAAGGGGGAAGGAGAGGCAGAGGGGATGATGGCGGGGGAGTTAGGGGGGAGGTGGGGAGAGCGACACCTCACCAAAAGGAGAGAGAGAGAGAGAGAGAGAGAGAGAGAGAGAGAGAGAGAGAGAGAGAGAGAGAGAGAGAGAGAGAGAGAGAGAGAGAGAGAGAGAGAGAGAGAGAGAGAGAGAGAGAGAGAGAGAGAGAGAGAGAGAGAGAGAGAGAGAGAGAGAGAGAGAGAGAGAGAGAGAGAGAGAGAGAGAGAGAGAGAGAGAGAGAGAGAGAGAGAGAGAGAGAGAGAGAGAGAGAGAGAGAGAAGAGAGACGAGAGAGACACATACACACACACACACACACACACACACACACACACATCGGTGGATTTTTCGAGACCTGGTAGGGATCCGTTACACCTTCTGAAACCCGCACATACAAAAACATTTCAGCTTGGTCTCGGAAAAGCAAAAAAAACCAAAACAAGCCTCTTCACTTGCAGCAACAAAAAACATTTTCCTTTGCTTGAAGAAACTACCGACTATTAATATGTTCGCGGAACTATAAGAGAATATTTATATTAATATTTTGTAATGTAAGCAAATCGCCGAAGAAGGAAAGAGCAAACTGCGTGTGTAATTGTACAAAAAAGGACGCCCTGTGGATTGTGTCGTCATGGATTGCAAAAGTAGGTTTTGAAGCCTGACGGCCTTTCACTCAATGAAGATACATTTTCTGCACATTCTATCATCTTTTCTTCACTCAATATAATCATCCGAACAGTAGAAAAAGTTAAGTTTAATGCTTTGCGTAAATATATACACTAAGGTATAAAAATCACGAATTTGTTTAAATTTTCGGATTTCACTCCAGGTTTCGACTTATTTTGTTTACCAGATCCGATTCTCAAATCCAGCATAATATTTCGATTATTTATTTTAATTAGTCCATGAGAGTAGATCGTGTTTCCAAATCGAGGCAAAGGCCGGACAAAATGGCGGCTGAAGACTCCAGCATCCACAGAGGGCTGACCAAGATGGCGTGCCGCCATCTTGTAAGTCTTATTTTGTTTTTATCCCCCGCCAACCAGCAAAGTTGGCGGGGATATAGAAATGGGTTCCGTCCATTCGTCCGTCCATCACATTTCGTTTCCAGAGCTTAACTACAAATCCCCTCAAGATATATTTACAAAATTTGGTACACATATCAAGCAAGTGGTGAACTGGTGCCTTTTGATATTTTCTAATTGATAGGTCACATGGTTTGGCAGCCATGTTGGATTCAAGAAAAATGTTAAATAATGTGTTCTCTGGAATCACATAACCTAACGAAGCGAAAATTTGCAACTATCATCTTCCATCATGTCTGCATACTCAGTAAAAATTATGACGTCACAAGTCACATGGTTTGGCGGCCATCTTGGATAGAAAACACACCTCATCCGATTAACACGAAACTTCACAGACGTATTCCACTGGAGGATTGGAGACAGAATCTAAATTTATGATGTCATAGGTCACATGGTTCGTCAGCCATATTGGATTGAAAATTAATAAATTTTTAAAATCTTCTTCTCCAGGACGGCTGGACAGATTGAGGCAAAATTTCACAGACACTTTCCCCAAGACATCCTTTCAGAAGTTTGTTAATTTCTAATTGATAGGTCACATGGTTTGGCAGCCATATTGAATTTACCCTCAAACCTTCAAACATCTTCTTCTCCAGAACAGCTGGTCAGATCAAGGGTAAACGTCACATACATATTTCACACGCTTAGGGAATATAAGTTTGTTAATCCTCATTTACTATGGCGGGGGATATCGAAGACTTTGTCTTCAAAGGATGCTAGTTGTTTTTGTTTTGTGATGAGCACCCCCTAAATTATCTTCAAAATGGGTGTTTTAATTAACCCAAACACCCAATTTTCACTCTTTCACTTCCTTGGAGTTTTCTTAGAATGCTTGCAGTTTCAGGTTGCTAGGTTTTATAGTTTTGGAGTTATGGAGGAGACACACTGACACATACTGACACACACTGACACACTGACACACACACACACACACACACACACACACACACACACACACACACACACACACACACACTCTGACACACACACTGACACACACACACACACACACACACACACACACACACACACACACTGATGCACACACATTGCCTTTTATTAGTATAGATAAAGAATAGCACGTGGAGTGTTCATAAATGATCGTTCCTAAAGTTACATCACAAACTCTTCCTCACTGCTCCCATCTGCTCATTAATTTTACGTTTTGACCTTTACTTCTCTCTATCTTTGCCAGTGAAGGGTTTTGTGTTCTCAGCACCCTTGCATTCATGGTCTGCTTCGGCCTTACGTAAAACGGTAGTTTTTATTTCAGAACTTTCATTTTGACCATTCTGTCTTGCCAATGAAGCCATTAAGGTGGAAACAGTGCTGCCCAGGACTGGTGTTACTATGAACTGAAGAACAATCAATGTGACCATCTCACACTTTCCTTTTGGGTTGTGGTCCATTGTAATTCCATGTGGAGATCCTTTACCTTGCCAGCTTCCCTTAGTTTAGAATTTCATTTCTATACACGATGCACACATTTCCTCGTTGCATTCAGTTCTTCAGGCCGTATTTGGAGAATTTAATTTTTTTTCATCTTCCTTCTCCCATGTGGAAATTGACGGGTACAAATCCCCACTTCCAAAAACAAATCCATCACCTCTGCTCACATTCCTTTGCCTCTCTCCTTCCCTTATTCATAGTACTGATCAAGTGTTTTGAATGTTGTCCTGTGCATGGAAAGGCAAACTTATAGTCAGTATGAATGTTCAATGAGATTTTCAAATCCAACAATAATTTTGGCATTGTCTTGTTACGATAAATAGACGTCCACTAAATGGAACATGTCCATCAATCCTGGAAAATCTGGCAGTCTCACCCTATCACTATGGCAGGATTGTAAAACCAATGCTACTATTTATTTCCATGGTCAGCCAATGGAAGAGGTTCAGTCTTTTGAACTTCAACGTCTCACCATCAGCCAGGACCTCTGATCCTGAGCTGACTACATAGCAAAGTTGGACTCCAAAGCTAGTTGCATACTGGGCGTTCTCCATCAATACAAGTATTTCTTTGGAAAATTAGAGATATACACCACCTATGAGGCCTTTGTCCATAGCTCAATGGAGTACTGCTCTCCCCTATGGGCTGGTGCTGCAGTATCATGTCTGTGTTTCCTTGATTCTGTAGAATCTAAAGCTTTCAACATTATTGGAATCTCTGATGATGAGGCTGAAGCAAATGGCCCATTGCCTTTCCTTTGTTTCGTCTCCTCTATTTTAACTCCCTCTGCTCTCTGCCCTCCGGCCACCCCAATAACTCCAAGATGTACACGTTCTTCCATTAACCCCCTCCTGGATAAAGTTACAAAATCCATGCTGACTTCACGTCTCAGCAATTTTATCTTCTTCAATCTGTGGGACTGCCTCCCTGAAGCTGTTCTATCCCACTCTTCCATCCAGGACCTTAAGCAGTGAGTGCATCGTCACCTCATGTCATCCCTCATCCTGAACCATGATCTTTAATACCTTCATTAACCCCTTCTGAACCTAATCCTCTTGCAAGTTACTGTGTTTACTCCCCTCCTTTCTCCCTCTGGCTCTGTCTGTCTTTCCTGTTCGTTCTTTCCTTTGCTTATTCTGAACAACTGTTGTCCCACTGCCCCACTACCAGTTCATTGCCTTTTTACCCAACTGCACTTCACTCTTCTATGAGCGTCGATCTGGTAAGGGAAAAAAAAAACTGCTCCATTAATTGCCACACAATGACTCCACATGAGCACTTTGCACAAGGATGTCGTCATGTCAATGGGGTTGTATTTCCCTAGAGTGGACACGTCCACAATGCATCTACAGTCCAATGAATAGTAATCATTGTTGCGAATATGTTAATACGATGTGCCACACCAATCACTGGAGGCCCTTTCCCTGCAAATCCTGATTTGTGAAGGAAAATGCACGAGCTTTCCTTACTCACCTGTTGAGTTCAGTTTCACACTTTCTGCATAACACGATAAACTTTTGGAAAGCCCTCAGGGAGCCTTGTGCTACTGTGGGAAAACCAGTTCCCAACCATTTGTCACAGGGATTGAAAGGAGTCGAGGAGTGAAGTCTGCCAGGATGATGGAACCATCTGATCAATCCTACCCTCTTTTATGGAATGCTAGCAAACATGGTATTGCAAGTATCCTCAGCAAGAGATGGAATCAACATAACCTTGACCAAAGTTCAGCTGTTAGCCCTTTGTAAGAGCAAAAGAAGACTTTGTTAATTCCATCCATTATTCGACCTGTCAACTGATGCAGAACAAGCCCAGTCTTCACAATTAAGACAATTTTATCCTCAGAAATAACCTTTAAAGACAAACAAAGACCTTTGTGTCCGCACCCCGATTCAAGATTTTTTATTATTTTTAAAATACAGTCGCCTCGTGGGACTGAAATCCAAATGTGTGCAGCTATTTCCATACAACTCAATCGTTCCGCAGTGTGTTGTTATTTATTTCTCATTTTACTGTCCAGTTTGTCACACGAAGGTTCACTGGGTGAAAATGTGATTTTGGTGTCCAAATTGTGTTCTGGACAATACATTGTTCTTCCCTTACTTAGGTATGATGTCTTCACAATTTGGAGAACACACTGTTGGATTATTATCTTGTTCATAGATTAATCCTCCTTCACCAACGAGTCAAACACCAGATGCCTTGACGGTTCTCTTTACACGTTGTTCTATTAATTATTTTTTTTTAATCACTCACTTGATTTGCTTGAAAACGACACAAACAGTGAGACAACCACCTCCACTCCTGGCTGTGCGAAGAATACACTGACTGATCTGGATGGTGTTCATCGACTTGCCTGAACATAAACACTCGATATTTTGAACCCAATTACCTTTCATTCATCGGTCCATAAAACATAACTCCAGTCACGAGTGGTGCACATGTCATGCCGTTTTGCCAACTGGAGTTTCTAAGATTTATTTTAATTACCCTAAGACCTAAGTTATGGCATGTGGCTTTTCACACCTATACAACTATTTAAATGAGTACACATACAACATACACCACACTCCCCATACACACACACAACATACTACACATACAACATACACCCCATACACATACAACATACACCACACTCCCCATACACACACACAACATACTACACATACAACATACACCCCATACACATACAACATACACCACACTCCCCATACACACACACACAACATAATACACATACAACATACACCCCACACACATTACACATACAACATACACCACACTCCCCATACACACACAAACATACTACACATACAACATACACCACACTCCCCATACACACACACACAACATAATACACATACAACACACACCCCATACACACACTACACATAAAACATACACCACACTCCCCATACACACACACACACAACATAATACACATACAACACACACCCCACACACATTACACATACAACATACACCACACTCCCCATACACACACAAACATACTACACATACAACATACACCACACTCCCCATACACACACACACAACATAATACACATACAACACACACCCCACACACATTACACATACAACATACACCACACTCCCCATACACACACACAACATACTACACATACAACATACACCCCATACACATTACACATACAACATACACCACACTCCCCATACACACACACACAACATAATACACATACAACACACACCCCACACACATTACACATACAACATACACCACACTCCCCATACACACACACACAACATAATACACATACAACACACACCCCATACACATTACACATACAACATACACCACACTCCCCATACACACACACACAACATAATACACATACAACATACACCACACTCCCCATACACACACACACAACATAATACACATACAACACACACCCCACACACATTACACATACAGCATAAACCACTCTCTTTATACACATTACACATAAATCATACACCACACTCCCCATACACACACACAACATACTACACATACAACATACACCCCATACACATTACACATACAACATACACCACACTCCCCACACACACACACAACATAATACACATACAACACACACCCCACACACATTACACATACAACATACACCACACTCCCCATACACACACACAACATACTACACATACAATACACACCCCATCCACATTACACATACAACATACAACACACTTCCAATACCTCGTTCACACTCCCCATACACACACACACAACATACTACACATACAATACACACCCCATCCACATTACACATACAACATACAACACACTTCCAATACCTCGTTCACACTCCCCATGCACACACAACATACACCCCATACAACATACAACACACTCCCAATACCTCATACAGACAACATACAGCCCATACACATTACACATACAGCATACACCCCATACAATATACCACATACAAAATACACCATATAAAAATGCACCACATACCCCACATACAACATACCACATGCACCCACCATACACCATGCCACATTAAACATACAACATACCACATGCACCATACGTACCACATACAACATACATACAACATACATACCACATACAACATACATACCACATACAACATACCACATACACCATACATACAACATACAACATACACCATACATACCACATACAACATACCACATACACCATACACCATACATACAAAATACCACATACACCATACATACCACATACCACATACACCATACACACCACATACCACATACACCATACACCATACATACAACATACCACATACACCATACATACCACATACCACATACACCATACACACCACATACCACATACACCATACATACAACATGTAACATACACCATACATACCACATACAACATGCCACATACACCATACATACCATACATACCACATATACACTTCATAGCTTTTTATTTTATTGTACACAGATGAACACACAATATATAAACCAGATGTTGAATGTTAATTGCCCGAAGTTGTGACTTTACACACCTATACACCTTTTTAACTGAGCACGCCTTCACCACACACCCCATACACCATACACATTCGCTATACATTACCTATGTTTAATTATATTTGTTATGGTATTTTAATCACAACACAGTACATTGTATTGCTCTCTGTTTTGGGTTTTTTGATCACTTGTTGACAAGTTACCTTAGACCTATAGTGCTGATTTAGTTTTTCCATAGATTTGCACATTGCTTCATGTTAACCCATAAAACGAATATGATAATAATGTATGACAAACGGAGTCTATTTGCAGCAAAACAACTCATCAGTGAACTCCTGAAGACGGATCCTTCAGCTCGGATGACAATCACAGAATTCATGAATCACCCCTGGATAAACGTGAGCAGCAATACACACAAGGAACTTTAACACAGGAGGCGTCCATTTGGCCTATCATACCTGTTCTACATCAACACCACAATCACACATCCATACCCAAGCTACCGAGCAGACCTGCAAATATCCATGTACCCCTCTTGTACATCATGTACAAATGATGTTTCTGTACAATTTGCTCTTATAAACCATTCGTTCTGTCAAACATGTTTATGATAAATAGATGATCGAAGATGTTATTTTTGTCAAAGATTTTGTTTTCTCGATTCAGTCGCTATACATCACATCCTTAGAATGGAGTTTTAAAGAGTAAATTCGCTCCGTGGTTTAAGAAAATAATTTCTGAGAATGATGATGACATCCTGGCAAATGACATGTAACAAGCATTTAATAATTGATGCTTTCACAGCAATCGATGGTCATGCCACAGACACCACTATACACCAGCCGAGTACTTCAAGAAGACAAGGACCTTTGGGAAGAAGTGAAGGTAAATTATTACTTAAACGTATTTGTCATTTCCTCTTCCCTCACCCATTCATTAATTGACCGAAGCTTTTGCATCGTCCATTTTGCCCTCAGGATGAGATGACCTGTGCCTTAGCATCACTCAGGGTCAACTACGACCAGGTGAAGATTAAAGACCTGGAAGACTCGAGCAATCCATTACTGAACAAGCGCAGAAAGAAGCGGGAAGCATCTGGAAGTTGTGGCAGCAGTAACAGCAGCAGCAGCTAAGAGTGATGCCTCCTGCATCGCAACCTGTTTTGACACTACATGTGGGAATGTGATTGCATGGCCTGAAATATACCAGCTGGATGGTTGAAACTTGAACTCGATCTTCAGGGACACAATTTAGTACTAATATAGCAAATGCACACAAAATATACTTTTGTAGATGCGGAGACGTCTTTTCGTCTTCCTTTTTTTATTTGCCTCCAAAACATGGTGCCTCCAATGTGTGAAAAGTGTTTTCTCCTCTCAGGAAAACAGTGACCTTTTCCATGAAGATGGCATTCCACGATCCTCCATTTCAGTCTGCAATCGATTAGTGTGCAGAGCCTTGGTTGTTTTCCCTTCCTCACCTGGAAGTGGATGTGAAGACCTCATCAGTTCTAAAGCCATTTATTGTGGCTTGCGAAGCAGTGATGGTCCTGTTGTTTAAGCCAGGCATACCCTGAGGCACTACATCTGTGCACTCATGTGATTGTTTGAAGGTGACTTTCGTTGCTAGAGAAACGAACGTACACTAGCTGGAATCATGGGCCTTATGCTGTCGATTTGAAGGCTCCTTGTAATTTTCCAGGTTTGTGATAAAGTTTCAGGCCTTTTGCTCATCAAGTCGAGCGTGGTCTCGTCGGCGTCGATTTTGGGTGTGAAATTTGTGCGAAGGGAGTTTTGCGTGCCCGATCCTGATTTTACATCCGTTCCAGCCTCGAAGCGGTCCAGAGGTTTCTCTTGAGCGCTGTTTCAACGACATTGAGGCAATTCGTCTGGTGGTCCACATGGACCGATCGACTCGATGTGAAGCCGGCTTTAGAGTTGCACGCTTTGTGTTCCCGTTCATGGGTTAAAGGGGCGAAACACAGAGCAAGACTATTTTGAAAGCACTGATGTTTTATTTAAGGAATAAATCAGGTGAAACAATTGCATTGTTGGCTCTCTAATGTGGATAAAGCTTTTTCAACGAGTTGAACGTACAAACGTTAGTCACGATGCGCATGACTGATGAAAATTTAATGGATATTAGAATTAGATGTCATTCTTGTATTTGTTGCCACTAGTGTAATGATGTGATCAAAGCGAGGGTTCCTTTTGATTGCAACAACAATGGCATTTATAATGATATAGAGAACACACATCTTGATTTTCATTGGCAGTTTAACTTTTCCATTGTTGTTATGACAAGAGACTTCATCTTTGTTTATGTTGTTGTCCCCATAATGTTAAAATTATCTCATGTGAATTGCTTGATTCAAAACAGGTGTGTGTGTGTGTGTGTGTGTGTGTGTGTGTGTAAAATTGAGGGTGTGGTGAGGGGTGGGGGAGAGCCAAATGCGTTCCCATACTTGGACACCAATTTCCAGAAAATCCCACCCAAAGTCCCAAATCACATTTATTTTTAGGAAAGAACACGCACCTCTCAGTCACTAAAAAAACAATTTTATGATTGAGCAACATTTTTGTCCCAGACATGAAGCATAAACAATTTTAAAATATTTTCCCATATCTATATGCATCGGAAGTGAAGTGCACGGAGTTCTAATCTCAGCAACTCAAAAGGTCAGTAACCACTCATATGAAACCAGTCAGTGGATGAAGTAACGAATTTCAAATGATTCTCTCGTACATAAAACCACAGCAGTGACAAGGGGTGTTGAGCACAAAAATAATAATTGCGGTGAGTAATCCTCACTAAATCTGTGGCAGACTAATGAAGTGTTGCAATCGTACCCTCCCAAACAGAAAGCTCGATGCCACGTCAGTTACATAATAGAAGCGGTATTTTGCGTAAGTTGGCGAAACATCTGTCCCCGTCATACTTGTTTAGAATGAGGCTACTCTTGTGAAAGACACCGTGGAATCTTTAATATCCACCAAAGAATCCTGGCAGATGGGACACCCAGCCTAATGCACCAACTGACGGATGGTGTACTTGTTAATGTAATGCCTTACCTGCAAAATATCGCGATGACAGTTTATAGTAGTCGAAAATCAAACCCAGACTAGACGGCTCAGAGGTGAGTTTGCTCCCTCCCTCCGAGCTATCTTGCCAGCTCCCGAGAGATGATACCTCATCATCGGTGATGCGTTTCCCTGTTTTTAAGTTGCATGTTGGTTTTACAATATGTTTCTGCATTCATTCTCGAATACATTGAATCACCACTTTGGAGAACTGTGTGCGTCCCAGTGCACTCTGTCACGTGCTCATTTAATTTGCCGTGTCCATTTGCATTTGTTGTTGGCTTTTCTTTTCTTTTTGAACTACTTGGCCTCTCGTGTTGCTATAAATGTAATAATTGGCCTCATGGATTCTTGGCATTTCTTGAGAAAATGATGATGGACTAATGTAGCATGATCTCCCAAAAGTGGGGCAATAATTACCATTTTTATAAAATAGTATGTGGGGAGGCCTCGATGGTGGACCTGTCTGTGCCTGTTTTAGAACTTGATTTCCTTTATACAGCAATCAACCTTCAAAACAAATGTGCATTTCATTCAATGAGCTTTCACAACTGTGTTTTCACTGAAATGCAGAGGAGATGAAAATTTTAGGAATGTTTTTGGTGTTGAATGTTTTGAATATGAGCATAATTTACATTCATTTTGTCCTGTCTTTGATATTCGAATTTTCCATCATGAAATGCTTGTTGTCAGATTTTTTTTTATGGTATCGCAATATTGACAATGGGTTTAACCATTGAGCAGAACAATATGTGGAGCATAAACATTCAATGGAAGTGCCCATTAACAATGGCAATCCAACCAATTCACCAACCCCTGTGCCTATCCTCTGATTCATGCTGATGTGTATATTCCTCATTGTTCATCTTATTAATACAATCATAACTCTCTCCTGGTTAAACTTCCAAAATCCAGCCTGAATGCACACCTCAACTCATTTACAACTCTTCTCCCATCTACGGAAATCCCTTCCAGAGGCCGTTGTTTCCCATTCTTCCCCCCAGGACTTTAAAGCAGGCAATACATTGTCACCTCATGGCATCCTGAGCCATGATCTTTAATAACCCCATTAACCCTTCCTCACCTAACCCTCTTACTTGCTCGTATCAGTGTTTCCTCCCTTCTTTCTCCCCCTCTTTCTTCCTTTCCCGTTCATTGTGCCTGTCTATTGTTCCTGCCCTTCCTTCGTTGTCCCTTGACTTCCTTGCCAGTTGTGCCCAATCGTTGCCCCGCTATCCCACTGTCAATTTAACCTTGTTCTTCCATACACCTCGCTCTTGGAGAGTAACAAAGACGAAGGAAAAAAACAGGGATGAACTAGAACGGCACAAGGTAGAGCGCATACCTCCGCCAGGCTAAACAGTTTACATTTTGTATCCCACTGAAAGGTCAGATCTGAATCTGGACATTGACCAAAGTTGAATAGGCTTGGTCTTGTCACCTAACCAACTAATCCACTTAGTTTTGTCATAACTCGTCCAAAACTTTTTGAGATATCATGCTATGTATCATTTTCAGCCCCATCTCTCAATTGTGAAGAATCGCTTCAATAATTATGGTATTCAGATCTTCACAAAAATCAAATCAATTCGTCCTTGTCATGCACCCAAGCTGTCCAAGAGATATGGCAGAATCCATCCACAACTTTTTGAGATATCCTGCTCAGAGGGAGACAAACAGGGGTGAAAACATAAGGTGACTGAAGTAAATAGAAATGGAACAAAAATATATAAGAGGGAGGAGGGGAGAACAATAACCTGGAAAGGAAGTGTGGGCTTATGGAGGGCTCACGAGGGTAGAGATGATCATGAGTACAGATGGAAGATGACCTGATGTGGTGGTGAACAGGAATCTTGAAGCACTGGAGGGGAGAATGGGATTGAACAGATTGAGGAAGTTGCGTCTAGAGGTGAGAGAAAAGAGGACCTTGTGCGTCTTCCAGAAATCAGAGTGGGGAGTGAGAGGGGGACAGAGCAACGGGGGGGGGGGGGCAGAGCAAGGAAAGAACAGAGGGTGCAAGACCAGAAACGAGACACTAGAAGACAGAAAATGCTGACCTGTCTTCATTGTGAGAATAACCGGCCGAAGACTCAACTTCATCATGAGAGATTCAAATTATTTTGATGGCCTTGGTTTCCACCTCATCAATAAGTGAAATGTGTGAGGCCGGAGTGTCAGCCCAAAGGAGTGAGGAGCACTGTTTCATCAAGCTGTGGATGAAGGCCTTCTAACCTTGTACAGGTTCACATTTGCCAAGGAATGACCACATGATGGAGTTTGGAGGCCAACCTAGATATATGATTTGCCTAAGAAAGATGAAGGGTAAGGCCCAATACCTTTGAGTGACTGAACTTTAAGAGGTTTGCTAAGGAAGTACATTGGAGGGTTTGCCACATGGTGCTTTGAAGAGACAGAATGAGAGATTGAGATTTTTCATGGTGAAAGACATATTCTAAGTGTTGGACCAGCTCCTGGTTCTATCAGAGTCTGCAGAGAGGTAGAGACTGTTGCCTGCCTATCGAAAGGATAAGGGATCTGCTCTGACAAATGGAGGAGTTATCAGAAAAGAGATAAACTTGATTTTCGTAATTCCCATACTGATGAAAACTGTTATCAAAGTGATTCGCATGCATCAGTGAGTACGTTGTCCAAACGAGGGGTCATCGATGCAGCTGTCTCATCTGGAAACATTCTTTCGTGGCAGGGTTCAAATACTTCCTTTTTTTTTTATAAGGATCTCTTAAAGTAAAAAAAAAAATAGTGTTTAGTTGTAGAAATTGAGGAGTTGACAGTGTGTGTGTGTGTGTGTGTGTGTGTGTGTGTGTGTGTGTGTGTGTGTGTGTGTGTGTGTGTGTGTGTGTGTGTGTGTGTGTGTGTGTGTGTGTGTGTGTGTGTGTGTGTGTGTGTGTGTGTGTGAACTGTATTAACACAGCAGCAGTTGGCATCGGTGTGTGTGTGTGTGTGTGTGTGTGTGTGTGTGTGTGTGTGTGTGTGTGTGTGTGTGTGTGTGTGTGTGTGTGTGTGTGTGTGTGTGTTGTTGGTTATTTCCAAATGTGGGTTTCAGAAGGTGGAACGGCATCCTCCCAGTTCTTATAAGGGTGGTCACGATTCATGGACCAAGGTGTGAAGTTTTCTACTCAAAGTTTTGTGCTGACGGCTCTCTTCAGGATCATCCCTGAGCTCCGGACAGCTTCCAAATGTAGTTAATTTGTCGTAATATTCCCAGGAATGTTTTTTCATATCTCTGTGAGGTTCTTTGACATCAATCCTGAGCTCCAACTATCATTGGAACAACTTTGGCATTCTTCAGCTTCCAGGATCTTTTCACTCTATTCTTGAGGTCTTGGTATTTGTCATTTTCTTGATTTCTGCATTGTTTAGTCCAAAATCACTTGTACGAACTCTTCAATCAGCAAAGCCTTCTTCTCTTTTTTTTGTACCCAAGTATGATATCTCATTGTAATGCTTTGTTTTCGATGTTCACGCTCAATGGGATCATTAGATCATAAGTGAGCGTTATTTCCATGTTTTCAGTGATTGCTTTTGGTTCATGTTCCCACAAATTTTCTGGAACTGGGATATCAAAGTTTGTGTAGATGTGCCAGCAGATTATTTTACAAACTCTGTTATGTTGTGTGTACAGTTGTTCTGACATGAGTTTTATTTGTGTGTGTGTGTGTGTGTGTGTGTGTGTGTGTGTGTGTGTGTGTGTGTGTGTGTGTGTGTGTGTATGTGTGTGTGTGTGTGTGTGTATGTGTGTGTGTATGTATGTGTGTGTGTGTGCGATCATAAAGCATAACATATTATTTTTGCTAACGCCACCATCACCCCTCAGCTGTCTCTGTCTCTCTCTCTCTCTCCTCGCGCCCCTCCCTTCCACAGTGTATAGCAACATTTGGTGAGGCGAGTCCCCACCTCCACACCCCCTTCTTCACACACTCCTCCCTTCCCTTTGTCCTCTCTCCCTCCCTCTTTCTCCCCCCCCCCCACCATAATTCTTGTTAAATAATGCTGAAAAGAAGATAATACAAACCATTCCCCCCCCCTGACATTCAGAAGTAATAATTGCATCATAATCTTATCTTTCAATACAAATACTTCCTTACCATTTTTCAAGAGAAAAAAGTAATTCTTATGTGCATGTACAATAGACGATATATTTTCATTTTCATCTTTAGAGACAATTACACTCATTTCACATGAGATTGAATATCTTTGTGTTGACATTTATTAATTATTTTCTCATTCATTATCTGCTCTGAAATGGCTGAAGCTTCATTAAAACAATTGTTATTTCCAGCCTTCTTACCTCCGAATAGTAATAGTCCATTAACTAACTGTGATGGGTCATTTGGAAGAAAGCGAACATGTAACGAAGACATACCTGAACCCTTCTTAATTAAGGCTGCCATCACATGTTTTTACTTCTCATTCCTCTTACCTTTACCTCTTATAAGAACGAGATAATCAAGTGAGTCCAGCAAATATATATATATATATATATATATATATATATATATATATATATATATATATATATATATATATATATATATATATATATATATATATATATATATTTAGTTACGGCTGTGGAAATTCGCAAAACACCATAAAGGGTCCTCAGGAGAGATATATCGATAAGTTCATGTGGAGTTGGCCCACACCTGTTGTTTAGAGGGAATATGTGTGATTCATCCGGGCTGCGGCGCTTTGAGTTAGCCATTCTTCTTTCTCTATCATTATTTTGGACCATTAAGCCGCCAACAACTCAAACACCACCACCTTTGTCTCTTTACCTCCACAACTCCATCCCACAAACATCGCTTCACCGCCATTCCCAAACCACACCCGCCAACCACCAAACCACCACAGCAAACCCCCCACCACCTTCGCCTTTCTCCTTCCACAACCATCGACCCCACCACTAGTCAATACCGAATGTCGTACTGTCCGAAGCCGTTCGGTGATTGCTGCCGAACGCGGCAAGCCGCAAGTGCAATGGATGCCTTTACGGGAGAGAAATTCGGATCAGGAAGGCTTCATGCCCCTTTTCCTCCGTCCAATGGGCGAGCGTCGGGCGGTATGGCCCCGCCTCCAAGCGCGATGAATGCGGATTCTTTATGGGAGAGGAATTCGGATCAAAAGAGGCTTGCGCCCCTTTTTGCCACACCAATGGCTGAACAGAGGGTGGCATGGCCCATCTCCAATCGCATTTTGATCCTAAAATCTCCATACAGGCTCCTCCCCCCATCTATAAAAGACGCGAGTCTGTGTGAAATGAGAGTAGTAGTGTGGGGGTCACTTTTCTCGTCGTTGGTGTCGTCTCGTCGCTGGTCATTGGTGTCGTCTCGTCGCTGGAATCGAGCCACCTTCGTTTTCACAAGCGACCAAGCCAGCCAGCCATTCCCCTCGCTCGACCCTGAGCATCAACAATCCCCCCCCCCATCCGCGCTGAGATAGTGCCGATGGCCCCGTTCATTCCACATCCTAACCATGGTGTCGACCAAACCGTGCTTGCGCGGAGCACGCCGGAGAGGGCTCACCGACCACGCCAGGGGCACGGAGTCGGGGCGCAGCTGCGCTGACATTGCGGCTTGCCCGCCATCGCGTCACGAGGACGTGGGTAAAACCTTTTAGGTCTCGTGGACCTGGCTGCTCCGTGAAAGGCCGAGCTCAGCCGCGGCTGCTCTAGCTGCCGTGGGGGGACGGACGCCGCAACTCGCCCACAATCACACTACGAGGGTGCAGGTAACCTGCAACAGTCTTGTGGGATTCGTTCGGTCTGCCAAGTCCCACGCCATAAAGTCCCACGGGCCCTGTCTGGCACCCTTGTCTTTTGAGGGTGGCCTTTTCTTTTGCTTTCGAATGAATGTTGGTGGTGCCGTGTCTTGTGAAGTAAAACTGTTAAGTGGCTGTATATAAATTGCTAATAGTCGGTTGTAGTGCTTTTTCCTTGCTCGTGTCCTGTCCCCTCCCCCCATTGATTGCATGACTGTATACGTGCTGTAAATAAATGTGTTTTGTGTGAATGTACCCCGTTCATCGCGTCCTCATTTCACCACATTGAAATACCATCTTGCATTGCGGAATAAGAGTTGGGGTTGTTAAATACCCGGTAAATAGAATCGGATCCGGCGAGATCGGGCAATAATACCCGCTCGGTATCACTGCAGAACGGAACGAACCGCTTGGGCGGTTCATGTCCAAGCCGACCTGCGCCGAGGTACAGTCTCCCAGTAAGCTACCCGCGCGGGTACTTAGGTCTATCAAGATTCGGCGATTGACCCTATTCTGCGCGAGTAGAAAATTGGCTCGGCCGTGGGGTTGAAGACCCACCCGTGATAGGGTTCCGGCATTGCTCCGGAAGGTCACGACTGAATTGTCCGTCCGGTGGGCGAGCAGCTACTATTTGTGGAAAGTGGCCATCCGCACGCCGGCAGGCACGAATTCGTAACAATGTATGTATATATATATATATATATATATATATATATATATATATATATATATATATATATATATATATATATATATATATTGTTGCGAATTCGCGCCCGCCGGCGTGCGATCAGCCACGTGACTCGAATCGCGGCACGTCGCCCACCGGACGGACAATTCTGTCGTGACCCTCTCGGACTAACGCCGGGAGCGAGTCACGGGTGGGCCTTTCGGCCTCACCAGGATCGTGCCAATCGGCCACCCACGTGGGATAGGGTTGTTCGCCAAACTCGACCTACCTAAGTACCCACGCGGATGGTAAACCGGGCAATTGCACCTCGCCGCAGGTCGACTCCGGACACGGGCCGCTTAAGCGGTCCGTTCCGTGCTATCGGGATAACCGAGCGGTGTTGTCGTCGGCCTCGATGGTTCCGATTAATTATCGACGAATTAAGCCCATGACGAACCCGTTACGTGAAGCAAGATGGAGATTCAAACGAAGGAAAGGACGCAGTGAAACGGGGAACAATCGGACAAGCACCTTTAATACGGAAGCACGGAAGGCACGTATATTACAGTCACAGGGATACAATAAAAGCAATACACGTATTTACAATCACCGTAAAGAAACACAAGCAAGGAACGATGCAGAGCTACAACCGAATATGATTTACTACACAGAACACTTATGCAATTTTACTTCACCAGACTGGCACCACACACACACGTTTACACAGATCCCAAAAGAAATGGAAGTCGCGACTTCCCTGAGCGTGTCGAGTCCCTCTCCGACGTCCGTCGATGTGGTCCCGCCTGGCCGCGACTCCGTGCCCGAGCGTGGTAGGCAAGGCCTCTCCGGCGTGCCTCGCGCCTGCACGTGTTGGCCACTCGACGCCACGGACCGAGTGTTCGGCGCTTTCCCCACTGCGGATAGAGGGAGGGGGGTGGGAAACGTGGATGCCCGAAGTCGGGAGAGGGAAATGGCGGACGCTCCTTCCCGCCAGCGGGGTCTTGCAACTGCCCCACAAAAGACCCCACTAGTGGCCACCAGGATGAGCAAGCCGGTAGAGGAGAGCAACCACAAAGCAAGTATATCCACCGAGCAAGAGCATCCACAAGCAAGAGCATCTACAAGCAAGAGCATCTACGAAACTGCTTCGCCCGTCCCCGACTTTTATATCCTCGGAGCTCCGCCCTGTTGCTCCGCCCCGTTCTTTGCTCCACCCCCTTCGAGGGGCTTCGAGAAAGGTCTCGAAGAGGGGCGTTCCTCCTTCCTGGCCGCGTCACACCGCGCATCCACCAATCGAGCGCCAGCTGCCCTCCCCTCGCTTCTCTCCCCTCACACCAAGCGCGGAGAAGAATGGCGCGAAAAGCCCACTGAGCGTCCTCGTTGGTTTTTATTTGAAATAAAAGATAAAGAAAAACGACTGACTCAAAGCATCGCAGCCCGAATGAATCACATTTATTCCCTCTAAACAACAGGTTTGGGGCTAACTACACATGTACTGAAGAGATATCTCACCTACGGGACCTGAATGGTGGTTTGCGAATTTCCACAGCCGTAACAATATATTCGGTCATCCTCATTTTTCATATTTAATGGGTTGTAATATTATGAATGACCCCAAATACTGCCATCTTGTCTTAGAAGAAACATAAACCTCAGAGTTGGTTTCACACTTGGTTGAGCAGAATTCTCGAATACAAATTCATCATTATGTTTCAAAACCTTTTATTTAATAAGAATGAACTGAGCTGATTGTTGTGTTGGTATAAGACCTGGTATGCTTCTAGAATCGGTTGAATATTCATTGTTCTGGAGAGCGTCAACGATAAAATTTGGAGGTTTATTAATCTGTTCCAGGTGTTGAAATAATTCTTCATCATCGTACTCTAATTCCCCAATTTATCAAAAATCTTGGAATTCTTGCTTTGTCATTTGAGTAAAATCATTTAGCATTTGAAGTTTTCCTGGGGTATATACTAACTGGGGAACAGGGGATTCGATCATTTTTTTTTGTTTGTTTGTTTGGGTGGGGGTATGGTTTTTAAAAGTGGTTTTAAATAACTTCTGCTTCCTTTCAAACACTTCTTCACCTGTTAGTTTTTGTCTCCGTTTCTTCTTCATGCCTTCTTGTTGTTTAGCTACCTCGGAAACCAACTATTGATGATCCTTTAATATTGTCTTTGTACTGGCGGTCCAGGTTCATCCCCCCCAACCAAAATTGTGGTGACTGGCGGTTAACACCGCCAGCCCGGATAGCCGAGCGGTATTTCCTTATCAGGAGGTAGACACGTTGATCCGCTGAGATTGTGATGCATATGGGAGGGGCTGAGCATAATGGCGGAACGACGGATGCACAGATTGATGCACAGCACGTGGGGGGGGGGGGGGGGCGTTAATCTCGAAGCCCACAACAAATACACGGACGCAGTAACTTAAAATGAACAGGAGAATTTTATGACAATAGAAATATTTCCAAGGAACAATAATCCAACTATAATAATACGTGAGGTAAATTAATCCGAAAGTCTAAATTGAGGCGCCTCGATGCACAGACTTAAATACAGACAAGGGGATACAAATCAAAAAACACCCTTCCTTTATTATGGCACTTAGCTTGTCCAGAGAGGGTCTTTATGGAACTTGGAATCGAGATGTTTCGTCCTGCATGTGTGGACGTGCGCAAAATGGCACCGAGCTGCTCTGTTGCGGCGGGAACATTTGTCAGGAAATTCGTGAGCGGTATCGTCGTGCAGCTTCTCACCGACCATCGCGCAGCTTCTTCTCACGAGTAAATATCCTGATCGTTCCTCTCGGCGTCTTGATCAGTACGCGAGCCAATTCGCCTCAGCACGAAACTGAGAATCATGCCGTTTTCATCATACGTCGAGGGAAAGCCAGCCATAAAGCCCTGTTCTTACAGGCTATCTCCGAGCTACGTTCTCTCTCGACCGCGTGCGTCCCTCACTCCACTCCTGCATTCCTCCTCTATCTCTCTCTGGTCGCCTGCCTCCTATTCTTCCTGCCACTAATGTCAAGCCCATCAATCATCAGCCTCAGGGGCGTGACTTCGCCCTCCGTCACCCTTGGAGGCGGGGCTTCTTGCCTACTTGATCATGTTATAAAAACGCAATTCTTCCATGGTTTATAACATAAAAACATAGGAAAAAGTCACAGGGGGGCAATTACATACTGGGGGAACTTGTACTTAATCCCTATGTAATTGACACCGCACCACCCCCCCCATGTGGTGACACGTATCCCTTAAGCTCACAATTTCCTTACTTAATTACATCGACATATCTCCTACACGTCCACGGACCCAACAACTCTATTCGATCCAAACTTTTCTCTGAAATTCCTCATCTCCTCCCACAACCATAACAATATTCTTGCATTTTTCACACCTTAGCTTGTTCGGACCCCTTTTCCTGTTCTTGATCACTATTCTAATGGAGAATCGCTTGTTTTTTCACCAAATAGTGTGTATTTTAGCTTGTACTAAGCAAAATAACACATTTTACGCAAGAAAACTTATTTGTGCAAAAATCGTTTTTTTGCCTAAAAAGGGCGTTTTTCACACATTCGCTTCTGACCCCGTTATTGAAAAGAAGAGATAGGAAAACAAGTGGAGTTTTTTTTTGGGGGGGGGGGGGGAGTGTTCTGATATTGTTGGTTAATTTTTTTTTTCCAGGTGAAGGAGAGATATGTTGTCTTAACTTTTGAGGGAGGGGATAAAGATTGATCTGAGGTTTCAGAAGCAACAATTACTGAAACAAAAAGGTGAAAATGAGGCAGAAAAACAGAAGAGAAACACACGACGATCGCATGTAGGCCTGACTGAACTTGAGAGCCAAACTAAACGATTCCCCACAACAGGACATGGTTTTGAACAGAAAATTGATGAAAAACACGAACAGCAAAACTCAATGTCAATCATCGGGGGAACTTAGCTTTGAAGAACCGGTATGAGAGAGCACCAATCATTCGTCCATGTGCGCTGATTCCTGAACCGGAAGTGTTCCAATCTTACGTTTAAAGATCACTTTGTGTGTTTTTCAAACACCAGATCATTGTGTGTCAGTATCCTGGCGTCATTCCAAATTCTGCACTAACCTGTCGGAACGTTGCGTCGGTGGCACAATCTCAATCATGATCTCAAATTCAGAATTGAAACCTGGTCCAATGTACATTCACAACAAAGAGAGAACACTATTGGATACAATGGTGGCTTGTTAGTGTTGATACTCGATTGGCTTCCCATAGTTTGTGGATGGATTCAAATCCAACTGTAGGTAGCACTTCTAAATATTTGGATTCCAAGTTTCAAGAAGTCGAGTTGCTATCTGAACTACCATGGCAAAAACCCAGCTGCCTCATTAACGACCGTAATGGTGGGATGATTTGCTTGCATACCTAGTCTTGTCTACATGTGATGTGATCCGATGCAATAAGGAATGAGTCAACCACTCACTCTGGTTGACTCTTACTCCCATCTCTTACAAGAAGTCATTCTGAATGATTATGGGTTCGACCCTTAGAACAGGGGTAGAACCGAAAACAAACCAGCCCAATGGTAGCGGGGTCCTCTTTTCCACCAACTGGCAGATTTCCTCTATAATTGCAAGCAGTGTGCTGCCCTGGATGGGGTTATGTCTTCTGTGTTCCACTTTATTGGCCCCAAAAAGTATAAAGAGGTTAAGAGGAGGCAGGATCAAGTCAGGGAATGGTACAGAAGAGGATTGTGCTTTGGGGACGTTGGAAAGGGAAGAAGAGAACCGTGGGTGATATGTCTGTTTCACAATTTTTACAAACACAATTTGGAGACATCCTATTTCATCAGACTGCCACATGATAGCTTGTATGTAGTGTGTTTATTTTGGCTGTCTTCTTAGGACTGAGGCAAGAGGGAACACACATTCCGTCACATGTTTGTACAAATAAGGAAACGCTCCAGTCTGGTTTTAACTTTAATTGCAAACCAACACCAAAGTACATGAATAATAATTAGGATTGTGTTGCAATTTAATCGGAACAGCTAACCCAGGATAAATGTTTCCACAACCATTGTGTGCACGAGCATAAAGGGGAGATAACATGAGATGTTTCATGCTTATTGACTTTGAGTTTGTCATCAATGAGCATGTCCACTAAATAAAGAGCCTCATCAGCAGTTTTGACAAGTATTTGGGTTATGATGCAACCTTAAACAAATCAAATCAGCAAACCATGATAGCAAATGATTTTAAAAGAAAAGCAGTATTTTTGACTGCATTGTGATGACAAATTGTTGTCAGCACGAGGCCTCTACATGATGTATGTGAGCATCATCGAGAGGGACATTGAGAGGATCATGAGGATGGTGGAGGAAGGAATGTCCACGGCGCTGTTATTGGGACAAGGGGTCTTAGTTGGAGTTGCAGTGGTGGTGGTGGGAGAGGGAATTTCTCCATTACAGAGATCTTGAAAGCAGCAGTGACGGGACGTAGATAGTGTACACTGAGAATCAGCAATGCATGTTTTCACTTCCGTCCCATCTATCCAAACAGAGGAGAAACACAGAAAAAGAAAAGTTAATACATGATGAACATCTAGCTATTAGGACTACAAACAACACCAACCTCATGAGTAATTCTAAGTTCAAACATCTCTGGATGACTTGCAAAGTTAAGGCAATGCCACCTTCACAGAATCATTCATGAAAATTCAACGAAGTACATTTACTGCTTTACGTTGAATTTTATTAACTACAAACACTTTGGGAGTAGACTGAGGGTGGGGAAAGAGGGTGGGGTGGTAGTGGAGTAGTTGGGGCAGATATATTTTGTGCCATGGCTAATAATCTCCCATGTCTGCAGCAGGGGTCAGTGAACCACTTGCACTGTGGCAGTGTACAGGCAAAAAATTATGTCGCCTCCCAGGGGTGATTCTTTAATATGCCGATGCCTTGACGCTGAGTACAACCAACACATATGCATCATTTGGTGGAGATTCGCCCAGCACTGTTGTTTTTTCGATGATTTTCAGACACATGCATAAGTGTGCAGTACATCCAGTACATGCACAGAATTGCCTTATTTAATATAGGAGGATACAAACACGGAAAGTGAAACTTTCGATCATGAACCCACCAAGTAGGTGAATGTTTTTGAAATCAGTGTATTTTCGCTTCACGTTGTTCATCTTGCTGTTATGTTTCACAATGATCGATTTGATCCCCATAGTCGTTTGAAACAGGTTTATCAGGGAACTTGTCCACACTCAAATGCGGATGTTGTTTATATTTAATAGGAATTACCTTCCAAGGAATTCCATGCGGAAGGAGACCATTCAGCCAATCCAATCCTGCGCTATTATTACCAACATGTGGTTGTTTGTCCACGCTCCATGCTTTTACATGTTGAGCATCAAGAAAGGAAGTATTTGCTATGATTCGGCTGGGATTCGAACTATCAACCTATTCGATTCACAGTGGATTCTCTAACCATTACACCGCCCAGGATGGTAAAATGATGGGTCAGTTCAAAAAGAAAAACCCTTTATACCAGTTCCTCACTAATGATTGTCTGTCTGTCATCGAGTCGTGCTGCTGATGAAGTTGTCGGACTGGAACATCACAAATATGATCATAAATGTTATTTTGACATAACTTAAATTAAATAAAAGTCTTTAATCAATTCTGTTTGAACACAAATTTCGTCACTCAATCAAGATCGGGTTATTTAGACTTTAGTAAAACAGAGGGAAACACACTAACATGGGGACACTTGATAGAGGAATGGGTGAAGGGAACAATTTGAAGCCCTGCTCTTCTCCCTGCCAAAGGGGGGACCTGACGTGCAATGCTCGATCGCTCGTATGTCTTGTCTCCCCTTTGGCGTGGGGAAAGGGGAAGGGAGGTTGGAAACTTAGCTCGCAGATGCATTCTTGTTCCAGTGCAATGCATTCAGTCCTCATTTGATTTTCTTAAATTCCAAACAATGACAGAAAAACATGTTTTGTAACCACATTGTCATTGATGTGAACAATTTAATACAGACAAGTCATGAGAAACAGTCAATAAATTGTCGTCATTGTGGAAATGATTCAGACCAGTGCATATGAGTCTAGGGAAGCAGCAAAATAAAAAAAAAGTGCTGTTCAACCAAATTATCCCCAAGATAAGCTGATAGCATTTGAAGTCTCATATACACTTCACTTGCTCATGATATTTGTCCAGAGCCAGGGGGTGTGGCACCGTCTCGGCGCTTCAATGTTTTATCTCGAGGACAGGCGGTCCACTCTGTAATATGATGCAGTCGCAAGAATGGCCAAGTGTATTAGTAGTTACAATTGTGACTGCCTGATTTACTCCATGGTGATTGGGCACTCACACAACAAGGAACAGAACAAATCCAGTGACAGATATACAGTACCTTCAGAAAGTATTCACACCCCTTGTCTTTTGTCACATTTTGTTGTTACTGCCTGAATTTAAAATGGATGAAATTAAAAATAATAAAAAATATGGCAGATCCACACAAAACACCTCACAATGACAAAGTAAAAACATGTTTTTAGAAATTTTTGCAAATTAATGTAAAGTGAAAAGCTGAAATGTTTTGCATCAATAAGTATTCAACCCCTTTGCTATGACACTCCAAATTGAACTCAGATGTATCCAGTTTACTTTGATCATCCTTGAGATGTCTCGACAACTTGATTGGAGTCCATCTGTGGCCAATTCAATTGATTGGACATGATTTAGAAAGAAACACACCTTTCTACATAAGGTCCCACAGTTGACAGTGCATGTCAGAGCAGAAACTCCACCATGTGCCCAAAGAACTGTCTCCAGAACTCTGATACTGCAGAATTTTGAGGAGGCATAGATCTGGGGAAAGGTATAAAACAATTTCTAGTGTTGAAAGTTCCCAAGAGCACAGTGAGCTCCATCATTAGGAAATGGAAAGAATATCGAATGACCCAGACTCCTCTTCCTAGAGCTGTCTGTCTGACCAAACTGAGCAACTAGGCAAGAAGAACCTTGCTCAGGGAGGTGATCAAGAACCCAATGACCACTCTGACAGAACTACAGAGTTCTTTAGCTGAGATGAGAGAACCTGCTGGAAGGATAACAGTCTCTGCAGCACTTCACAAATCGAGGCTTCATGGGAGAGAGGCCAGACGGAAGCCACTCCTGAGAAAAAGGCACATCACAGCACACCTGCTGTTTGCATAAAGGCACGTGAAAGACACTAAGAGCATGAGGTGAAAGATTCTGTGGTCTGATGAGACGAAAATTGAACTCTTTGGCCTGAATGCAGAGTGCTACATCTAGCGGAAACTGAGCACAGGTCATCACCCATCTAACACCATCCCTACTGTGAAGCACCGTGGTGGCAGCACCATGCTATGGGGATGCATTTCAGCAACAAGGACTGGGAGACTTGTAAGGATAGAGGGAACAATGAATGGAGCCAAATACAGGCAAATCCTTGAGGAGAACCTGCTTCAGAGTGCAAAGGACCTTTGACTGCGGCGAAGATTTACGTTCCAACAGGACAATGACCCCAAGCATACTGCCAAAGCAACACTGGAATGGATTCAGAACAAGAACGTGAAAATCCTTGAGTAGCCCAACCAAAGCCCAGACTTGAATACCATTGAGAATCTGTGGAAAGACTTGAAGATTGCTGTTCACTGACTCTCTCCATCCAACTTGACAGAGTTTGAGCAAATCTGCAAGGAAGATTGGGAGAAAATCCCCAAATCCAGATGTGTAAAGCTGATACAGACATACCCCAAGAAGACTCAAAGCTGTAATCGCTGCCAAAGGCACTTCTACAAAGTATTGACTCAGAGGGTTAAATAATTATTGATGCAAGACATTTCAGCTTTTCATTTTTAATTAATTTGTAAAAATTTCTAAAAACATGTTTTTACCTTGTCATTATGGGGTATTTTGTGGGGATTGATGACAAAAAAATTCAATTTAATCCATTTTATATTGAGGCTGTAACACAACAAAATGTGACAAACGTCAAGGGGTGTGAATACTTTCCGATGGTACTGCATGTAACTTTATTAAATATCCACATTCTACAATCCTGGTAACAAATGGTACTCGCTTCAATCACCAATGGACATTATCAAAAATGAAATTTTACCACATCATCCAATATAACCATGAATTTGTGAAATCAATGAAACAATTTACTTTCAATATTTCAAGTAACTCACGAGATGAAATTAAATAAGAAAAGACAGCTTACCTGGCTGGTTAATCGTGAGACAAGCATTATCACTTGGATTTTGGCAGATAGTGTCAACAAATTGACCTGTCACTCCAACAAAGCATCTCATTCCTGCAGCTGAAAGTAAAGGACAAGAAATTTCCAGGATACAAATACATGGGACACAAACAATCTACAAATATCCTGTACAACTTCTTCTTGTGTGTGGCAGCTTGGCTGCCAGGTAGCTATAATTTTGTTGGAGCACAACTATGCCACTGATGCTGTGCCCCTCTACCACTACACTGGTACTCATTTCGCTGACCTCAGAAGGATGACAGGCTGAGTCAACCCCACCTGGTGTTAATTAAGCAGCCAACAGAGCTCAAACTCAGGACCCTGAGATCCCAATCCAACCATCATAGCCACTACACCAACACCAGGCTTATACTGTACAACTGACTGCACATCTACAAATATCTTGCATAATTGGTTTAATTAAATTTTGAATTGTGGATTCAAACGAGAATAAACAAATCAACGTTTCACCTCGCTTAAAGCATAAATAATAAAGAAGCAAACAAAATCTCATAAACAGGTAAATGTGCAGGAAAATCAAAGGTATGAATCAAGCTGGACATTGAATTGTGTTCAATAACATTTCTATTTATCCAACAATGTTGACATGCATCTCATCCTATTGATGTTCTTACCTGCCTCAAGAAGTCCAACCAACACAACAAATGGCAACACAGACATCGTTTCACTTCTCCTCTTGTGATCCTACATGTAACAAGGATGGTGTATTAGGAAAGATAGGGAAATAGTAAATTGGGGGGGGGGGGTGAGGAATGGGGAAATGAACCATTATAAACCTGAAGGTTGTGTCTCTATTAGCAAATCGGCATCATGATGTTCAAACAGTGCCAGATAATTGAGGAGTTACCGTCAATAAGAAATAAAAATGACATTTTAGAATTCGTAAATGACCACGAGGTTTTATGGCCCTCTATCTTTCCAACAAAATGCCTCTTTATGTTTGAATTGTTGCCTCCAACAATTGTTTGAATTGTTGAATTGTCCAACAAAATTCCTCCTGAGTGATTCGTCGTCCTTTAATTTCACATTTATTCGATCCATTCAATTGACCAGACTGGCAGGATAGCCTTGAGGTTTACTCACTCACCTCTGAGAAGTTTTGCCTGGGTTTGAATCTCAACCTATTTGTGGACAGGATGATTCAACAATGTGTGTGCCATTCCTCAGATTGATGTAAAACTCAATGTTCCATCTGCTAATTTTATTTGATGGATGCGAAAGATCCCATGATGTGTTTCCAGAAGATGAGTTGAGTTATTGTCGGCACCATGGCCAAATTCCAATTTCCTGCTCTCACGTATAGGGTGCATTTCATCAACGGCACATCCGCGTCCCCAGCAAATGATCCTACCATCAGCCCAGTGCTGTTTTCAAAAGAAGAAATAATAATGGGGTTTCAGGTCAGGGAGCACATTGTCGTGAGAATGAGTCATTTTGATTGAGGGTCAGACTTCATAGGTTTCGAGTCAAGTGAACTATGAGAAAAGGTGAAATAATGGGAAACAAACAACCAAAAAATAAAGCATCAAAAAGATGACAGATAGGTAAACCAAAGCAAATTTTAAAATAGAATAAAAGAAACAAAAAGGAAAATAAAAATCAACCATAAAGAGGAAAGATGAAAAGGATATCAAAAAAGGGGGAAGAGAAGAGGGAAGAGGAGAGAGAAGAAGAAATGGAGGAAAAGTAAAGAAAAATAAAGAAAAGAAAAATAGATAAAATGAAATAAAGTAAAAAGCGAAAAAAATGAGAGAAGGATTGAAAAATTGCAAAAGACGAGAGGTCGAGATATAAATGAAAAGCACTTGCTAATTCAGAGGTGAGCCAACGTACCTATCTTGAAGACAAAATTTTAATCTCTAAGATTCTCACACCAACCTCAGACCTCGTATATATTTTTCACATGTGGACGGTATGTTTGCAATTTTTACCTCTGCCACCTTCGGTGGACGGAGGATATGTTTTCACCCCTGTCTGTGCACAGAATATCTCAAAAAGGTGTGGACGGATTCAGACCAAATTTGGTGGACAGGTTTGGTGTTTGACGAGGAAAAGAGCACATACAGTACCTCTGCCAGGCTCAAAAGTTTACATTTTGTATCCAACTCAGATCCGGACCTGAACCAAAATGTAACCGATTCATTCCTGTCACACACACACACACACACACACACACACACACACACACACACACACACACACACACACACACACACACACACACACACACACACAATCCCTACACCAAGTTTCATCCAAAATCTGTCCATATCATTTTGAGAAATCCTGCTCACAAACAAACAGTGTTGAATACATAACCTACATCTAACTTCGGTGGTAGAGGTAATAATGTTATTTCTGAATTTTAGCGCCAATGCGATGCCAGCGCCAAATATTGTACATCCCAAAGACTGGAACACCGGATCAAGCAGCACATTCATTGGCAATTCGTAACAATCAAGACGCAAGTCACACGTAGCCAGCTCGTGCAAGCAAGAACCCAACGAAAGTCTTTGTCTCGTATGGGTTTGATCACTGACTGAGTTGGATTAAATAAATAAATAACCCTGACTGGCCAAAATGGTTTTCCTGTCATCTCAAGTTTTTTTTCGATATGGCAGGAACTGCCAGTCATCGGAGCTCTTGACAGGTGCGGTAGCAGGTTGCAGACTCAGACAATCAGAACACTAAAGAGATCTCAGAGGACACTCTCGGCTCTAACCTGTTCCTGCAGGTCATTTTATTTATCCAGCCTGATCATCCTAAATTTTTGTAGAACAGCACAACCTTGCAACCTGTCTGACTTCTGTTTCCCAAAAAATATTGAGACCTTTCCCAAATTAAGTTCACCCGTCAAAGCCTTTGTTTTAGTATATGGAAGACATGTTTGGCTCAGCACTCCAAGTGAGCTGACTTACAAGAAATTAAATTATACGCATCAGTTGAAGTTGTCCTGCACACAATAAATTTTGCAAACCGGGTAAACTCGCACCTCCAGTTGTGGTGGCTTCAGATCCGACGTACCAGAGGTTTTCAGGCAAGTTACTGATGTGATTTTAGCATGGCCCTTACTATACTGTTTACTTGGAACTAAGATGATTAGGGGATCACAAGCAAAACTGTTTCAAATAGGGAAGGTTCTCACTCCTGCACTCTGTTTTTGTACACCAAACAACACACCTAAATTACTTCACTGCCCAACGACTATATGTAAAAAATATAAAAGACAAAGCAATGTAAAAAAAAAACAAACGTTATAACAAAAAAGATGGAAATTTGTATTGTAAAGATACCTTACCTTTGTGTACAATAGTTTCCACAATCCTGGTGTAGACGTTGCTGTGCTCTGAATTTGATGCTTTATATATCATTTGTCCATGCCCTGATCACTTGAAATTAACTACAAAAGGCTGAGTTTGTAGTTATGAGTCACATCTGTAAAATGTAGGTCATGGTGACATTTGAAAAAAAAAATGTATCACTTTTTACTTGGTTGCAGGTTTGAAGATTCGAGCATATTTGCAGCAAAAGCATATTTTTATGTTCATCAGTAAGCATGTTTGGCACCCACCAAACACAAACTTTTCAGAAACATAGACTATTTTGGATAAGGGCGTGTACTGTACGACGAGACACACTAATGATGACAGCTATGTTTTCTATTGATACACACCTATCCTGACGTATGAGACCGTCAATCATGGTCACATTGTCTTCCTCGGTGGCAAGCACCTATCGTCCAGGCCGTTACTCATCACACATGTTCGTCCATCCTTTTCTTTTCACAACCTTTCACCCCATTTGTACACATTATTCCACAATATATATATATAGAGGCCCCGCGAGGAGGAGTGATGTAAGCGACATTTTTTAATGATATGATGATGATAGGCTCGGATGATAGGGGAAGGGTAAAAATAGTGCTATATGGCATTAACTCCAAAATGGCCGATGTGTCCCTTACATCACTCCTCCTCGAAAGCTAAACAAAATCATTTGTGTGTGGAATTAACCACGACCTCATTTCCATGTACCACTCGACTGAGTTTCAAGCTGAGTTGGGGTTAGTATCTGGAAAAAAAAAATGTATGGAGGAATGGAGGTGTGCAAAGGAAGGAAGGAAAGAAAATCTCTCTTGATCACTTGTTATCATCTGAGCTCAAGCGTTTGGACATCGGTATTGCAGCTCTCTCTGAGGTTTGGAGACCAGATTGCAGCGAGATCATAGTGGGTGGTTACACGTACCATTGGTCTGGTTGCTCTGATGGTTACCATGCCCAAGGAGTTGCTGTAGCTGTGTCCAATAAGTTGACTCCAATGATAATTGAGGTCACACCGGTCAACGAGCGTTTTATAAGACTAATGATTCGTCACTCCTTGGGTGTCAATTCCCTGGTCTCTGTTTATGCTCCAACTGAGGCGAGTGATTTCACCGTGAAGGATGCATTCTACACCACGCTAGAGTCTGTGGTTGATCAGTGCCCAAGGCGCGATACCCTTCTAGTCTTGGGGGATTTCATTGCATCGACTGGAACTGAAAGGGATGGCTATGAGACGTGTGTTGGTATGAAACTGTGAACCTGAAGAGCACAAAGTTCCTTGACTTTGCACACAGTCATGGACTTCGGGTAGCAGGTTCATGATTAGAGTGCTCAGAAGCTCATCGCTGGACTTGGTATTCCAACGATGGTGGTGTGGCAAAGGAGATTGACCATGTGCTCGTTGATGGTCGCTGGAGAATGATCCAGAACGGTAGGGTCTACCGGAGAGCTCAGTTCCTCAATACTGACCAGCGGCTTGTTGTTGCAACTCTTAAGTTGCATCTTAAATCCAGGTGAATGGTACCATCCCAGCCCAGGCTGGATGTTGGCAAGCTCAAGGATGAGAGGGTAGCTGAGGAGTTTGCAAACAGACTGAGTGGAGATTTGGGCGGTCTGGGTGCTTTGGGAGATCCTGAAGAGTTGTGGAGTGCTTTCAAGACCACCGTCCTTGATGTTGCCGGTAGATGTCTTAGAACTCACCGTAGGGTGAAGAAGAATTTTGTCTCAAGGGACACTGGATACCATTGACTAGAGTTGCAGGGGCAGGCTGAATGGCAGAGCTGAGCTGTTCAGGGAGCTTAGGTGTAAAACTGTACGTGCGCTAAGAATGGACAAGGAGGCCTATGTGCGAGGAATCTGTGAGGGGGTAGAGCATCACCTGTGGTCAAGTGATTCTTGTCCCACTTACAGGGGAATTAGCGCATTGCGTTCATCCAAGCCCATCCCTCGGTGTACTGCAGTTTGAGCAGAGGGTGGTGGGCTCTTGACAGAGGAGTCCGAAGTGAAGGCCCGCTGGGCCGGTTACATTGAGCGGTTGTACCACGCTGATCCACCAGCTGTTGAGTTGGATGTCAGGAGTGTTTAAATCCCTGTTGCTGACCCTCCAATCAACTGTGGTCCACCTTCGTTTGTGGAAAAACAGGCTGCCGTGAACCAGTTGAAATGGGGTAAAGCTCCAGGGATCTGTGGCATCCATGCTGAACTTCTCAAGGCTGGTGGAAATGCTGCACTCGTGTCGTTGCATGCAGTTCTGTGCTCTGCCTGGAACACAGGCATCATCCCAACTGACTGGAAGAGGGGCATTGTTGTCCCTCTCTGGAAAGGGAAAGGTGGTCGCCAAGACTGCAACAACTACCGAGGGGTGATGCTGCTCTCAGAGCCGGGAAAAGTCTTTGCTCAGATAATTCTTGATAGGGTTCGCCACCATCTGCCTGAGCCCCAGCGTCCAGAGCAGTCAGGCTTTACACCAAAGAGGTCAATGATTGACCGTCTCCTTGCTCTTCGGATCTTCACCGAACGGAGACAAGAGTTTCGGCAGGGGCTGCTTGCAGCTGATGTTGATCTCTGTAAAACATTTAATCCAGTGAATCGGGATGCCATCTAGAGGATTCTTTGTCTTTGTGGGGTGCCACCAAAACTGATCGATCTGATGTAGGAACTATACTCTGGTACTGAGAGTGCTGTGAGATGTGGTGATAGCATCTCTGACTTATTTCCAGTTGTTACTAGAGTTTGTCGGGGGCGTGTACTGGCCCCCACACTTTTCAGCACTTTTCTGGACTGGATTCTGGGGAGGATGTTAGAGAGATAAAGCTGCGGTGCATCGTTTGGGAAAGTCCAGATTTCTGAGTTTTGGTAATGTCAAAACTAAGATCCAGGCTTTCAATGACAATGGATGCTGCTGTCCTGTCTGTGCCTGTTTGTGGTGAGGATGTTGAGGTTGTGGAGAGATTCACTTACCTTGGTTGTGATATTCAAGACTCTGGTGGCTGTGAGTCCGAGGTCAACAGATGTCTGGGCCGGGCCTGGGGAGTCATGGATTCACTGGATCATGGGGTGTGGAGCTGCTGGTATCTGTGCGGGAGGACGAAAGTCCGAGTCTTCAGGTCCTTGGTGCTTCCAGTCTTGCTCTATGGATGTGAGACATGGATTCTGACCAGGAATCTGAGAGGGAGACTTAATTCCTTTGGTTCCAGGGATCTGAGATGGAGACTTAATTCCTTTGGTACCAGGTCTCTTCGGAGAATCCTTGGCTATCACTGGTCAGAATTTGTGTCCAATGCGCAGTTGCTGAGAGTGACTCAAATGAGATTTGTTACCTGCATAGTCCGTAAGCTTCAGCTGCGGCTGTATGGACATGTAGCTCGTTTTCCTGATGCAGATCCGACTCACCAGATTCTCCCAGCGAGGGAGTCTCGTGAGTCGAGGAGGCCAATGGGCTGACCATGTGCCTCGTGGTTGCAGCAGGTTGATCGGCATCTCAAGGAGATGAGGATGGACCAGGCATCTCCCTGGGGGTGGGCCAGACAGAGGCCCAAGGAGTACCGGCAGAAAGTGGACGCATCGACGCTCTGCTCTGGCGCATGCTCCCATACCTGACCTGACCTGACCTATTCCTGCTGGAAGTCACCTTTTTATTTTTTATTTACTTCTTGCTATACATAATCGAGGCTCATGGAAGAGCTAGTAAAAGTACACTGAATGGATCAGAACAGAACAGGATAAAAGGAACAGTCGAGCGAGGGGGAAACACCAACAGCAGTGTTGAAGGCCAAGATAGAGGCAGATTGAACAAACAATGGGTGTGAGGAGGAATGGCGGGCAGGAGAGAATGCATAGCATGAGTTGGACATGCAAGATACAGAAGGAAACTCAGGAAGGAAAACTGGAAATTTGGAAAAGATCATGGTTTTTGGATTGGGAATGATCTGAGATGGTGGTGAACGGCTGTCCTGAAGCCCTGGTGGGAAGAATGAGATTGTAGAGGCCTATGTGGGAGGAATCTGTGAGAGGGTAGAGCATCACCTATGGTCAAGTGATTCTCGTCCTGCTTACAGGGGAATTCGCGCATTGCGTTCATCCAAGCCTGTCCCTCGGTGTACTGCATTTGGAGCAGAGGGTGGTGGGCTCTTGACAAAGGAGTCCGAAGTGAAGGCCCGCTGAGCTGGTTACTTTGAGCGGTTGTACCAGGCTGATCCACCAGCTGTTGAGTTGGATGTCAGGGGTGTTAAAATCCCTGTTGCTGTCCCTCCAATCAATTGTGGTCCACCTTCGCTTGTGGAAGCATGGGCTCTGGTGAACTGGTTGAAATGGGGGTAAAGCTCCAGGGATCTTTGGAATCCATGCTGAACTTCTCAAGGCTGGTGGAAATACTGCACTCGTGTCATTGCATGCAGTTCTGTGCTCTGCCTGGAACACAGGCATCATCCCAACTGATTGGAAGAGGGGCCTTGTTGTCCCTCTCTGGAAAGGGAAGAGTGGTCGCCAAGACTGCAACGACAACTGAGGGGTGATGCTGCTCTCAGTGCCGGGCAAGGTCTTTGCTCAGATAATTATTGAGAGGGTTCGCCACTATCTGCTTCGGCACCAGCTTCCAGAGCAGTCAGGCTTTACACCAAAGAGGTTAACGATTGGTGTATCCTTGCTCTTCGGGTCCTCACCGAATGCAGACGAGAGTTTCGGCAGGGGCTACTTGCAGCCTATATTGAACTCTGCAAAGCATTTAATCCAGTGAATCAGGATGCTTTCTGGAGAATAATTTGTCTTTGTTGGGTGCCACCAAAACTGATCGAATGATTGTAGGAACTATACTCTGGTACTGCGAGTGCTGTGAGATGTGGGGGGTAGCATCTCTTACTCATTTCCAGTTGCTACTGGAGTTCGTCAGGGGTGTGTACTAGCCCCCACACTTTTCTGGACTGGATTCTGGGGAGGATGTTGGAGAGATCAAGATGCGGTGCATCGTTTGGGAATGTCAAAACTAATATCCAGACTATCAATGGCATTGGATGCTGCTGTGCTCTCTGTGGTGAGAATGTTGAGGTTGTGGAGACCACTTACCTTGGCAGTGATATTCACGACTCTACTGGCTGTGAGTCCGAGGTCAACAGATGTCTGGGTCGGGCCTGGGGAGTCATGGATCATGGGGTGTGGTGCTGCCGGTACCTGTGCAGGAGGAGGAAAGTCCGAGTCTTCAGGTCCTTGGTGTTTCCAGTCTTGCTCTATGCATGTGAGACTTGGATTCTGACCAGGAATCTGAGACGGAGACTTAATTCCTTTGGTTCCAGGGATCTGAGATGGAGACTTAATTCCTTTGGTACCAGGTCTCTTCGGAGAATCCTTGGCTATCACTGGTCAGACATTGTGTCCAATGAGCAGTTGCTGAGAGTGACTCACATGAGATTTGTTACCTGCATCATCCGTAAGCATCAGCTGCGGCTGTATGGACATTTTGCTCGTTTTCCTGATGCTAATCCTGCTCATCAGATTCTCCCAGCGAGGGAGTCTCGTGAGTGGAGGAGGCCAATGGGCTGACCATGTGCCTCGTGGTTACAGCAGGTTGATCAGCATCTCAAGGAGATGAGGATGGACCAGGCATCTCCCTGTGGGTGGGCCAGACGGAGGCCCAAGGAGTACCGGCAGAAAGTGGACGCAGCGATGCGCTGCTCTGGCACATGCTCCTACACTTGACCTATTCCCGCTGGAAGTCACCTTTTTATTTTATTTACTTATTGTTATACATAGTCGAGGCTCATGGTACAGCTAGTGTAAGTACACTGAATGGATCAGAACACAACAGGATAAAAGGAACAGTTGAGAGAGGGGGGAAACACCAACAACAGAGTTGAAGGCCAAGATAGAGGCAGACGAACAAACAATGGGTGTGAGGAGGAATGGCGGGGAACGAGAGGATGCAAAGCATGAGTTGGACATGCTCGATACAGAAGGAAACTCTTAGGAAGGAAAACTAGAAAAGATCATGGTTTTTGGATCGGGAATGTTCTGAGATGGTGGTGAACGGCTGTCCTGAAGCCCTGGTGGGAAGAATGAGATTGTAGAGAATGTGGAAGTTGATTGCGCAGGCAGGAAAAAAAAGAGGAACAAATGAGTGGAGGTGAGCAGTGATTCTGTATTTAGGCGGTTTCACCAGTCGGGGGGGGTGAATGGTGGATCGTATGTATCCTGCAGAACCCTGGGGGGGGGGTGGGGAGACAAAGCATGGAAAGAGCAGAGGGTGCAAGACCAGAAAGGAGGCAGTAGAAGACACAGAGACTCCCCACCTGTCTGCGATGGTGAAGTGATGGGCTTCATCACGGAAATTCCAACAATCCTCAAAGCCTTGGGTTCCACGGCGACAAGCTGAGCAAGATGTGAGGCAGGGGAGCCAGCCGAAAGGGGAGATTGCTGGTCTGGCTATCTCCTGAAAGAGTCCATACTTCCAGCAACTCTTCCCTGAAATTGCAATCACGAACCCCTGTGCCAGATCAGAACTTGTTGCAAGAATCCTATTATTATTTCAGACTTGAGCAAGGGATGCGTAAAAATTAAAGCTCTTATTAACTGGTAATGGAAACCGAAACAAGGTGGTTGTGTGTCAAGTCACCACTGTTGCTCAAGACCCTTGCATGACATGCATGCGTACCTCGCCCCAGCCCCATCTCCTTCCTCCCAGGTGTGCATACAACTTTGTTGAACGAATCACACACACCGCCACTCACAATCACATGACAAGGCTACCATGCAGTTAACTTGCACAAGCACGAAGGTATCTGCAATTCTGCATACCTACATTCTTTGCCATATTAATTATTCTACACTTCATACGAACGCAGCATGTTTTGTTCTGCACATTAAACATTCCTAAACACATTCAGCACAGAGAAGAGAAAATTTAGTCATCCAAAGAACATAAATACTTTTCGAAACAGACAAATACTGTACTATATATATATATATACATATATATATTAGATTTTAGGCTATCTGCCTGGTTTTTCAAAACCAACGTCACAACACCACAAGACATAGTAACTACCATGAGATTCCTCCTATCAAAGGTACTGTATTGATGGGGACATTTTTTGCAACACCCAACAAAAATCCCAGGTGTCTCACTTCATTTAAACTCCTCCGTCGATGAGGCCGTGAACCAAAAGATGTTTAGAAATCAAATTTTGTGGCACCCAGTCGGGGATTAAATGATGATAAGCGTTTCTTCATGAAAATGATGCACTGAATACGAATCTGAACTTCCACAAGTGATATTCCATATCAAACATGATATTATGAACCTTTAATCGATATGCTCTGAAGGGGCATTGCATATATATATATATATATATATATATATATATATATATATATATATATATATATATATATATATATATATATATCTCTCTCCCCGTCTCTCTCCCCGTCTCTCTCCCCGTCTCTCTCCCCGTCTCTCTCCCCGTCTCTCTCCCCGTCTCTCTCCCCGTCTCTCTCCCCGTCTCTCTCGCCGTCTCTCTCGCCGTCTCTCTCGCCGTCTCTCTCGCCGTCTCTCTCGCCGTCTCTCTCGCCGTCTCTCTCGCCGTCTCTCTCGCCGTCTCTCTCGCCGTCTCTCTCGCCGTCTCTCTCGCCGTCTCTCTCGCCGTCTCTCTCTCTCTCTCTCTCCCCGTCTCTCTCTCTCTCTCTCCGTCTCTCTCTCTCTCTCTCACTCACTCTCTCCGTCTCTCTCTCTCACTCTCTCTCTCTCTCTCTCTCTCTCTCTCTCTCTCTCTCTCTCTCTCTCCGTCTCTCTCTCTCTCACTCACTCTCTCCGTCTCTCTCTCTCTCTCACTCTCTCTCTCACTCTCTCCGTCTCTCTCTCTCTGTCTCTCTCACTCTCTCTCTCTCTCTCTCTCTCTCTCTCTCTCTCTCTCTCTCTCTCTCTCTCTCCGTGTCTCTCTCTCTCTCTCTCTCTCTCTCTCTCTCTCTCTCTCCGTCTCTCTCTCTCTCTCTCTCCGTCTCTCTCTCTCTCTCTCTCCCTCTCTCTCTCTCTCTCTCTCTCTCTCTCTCTCTCTCTCTCTCTCTCTCTCTCTCTCTCTCTCTCTCTCTCTCTCTCTCTCTCTCTCTCTCTCTCTCTCTCTCTCTCTCCCCGTCTCTCTCTCTCTCTCCCTTTCTCTCTCTCTCCGTCTCTCTCTCTCTCTCCCCTTCTCTCTCTCTCTCTCTCTCTCTCTCTCTCTCTCTCTCTCTCTCTCTCTCTCTCTCTCTCTCTCTCTCCTTCTCCCTCTCTCTCTCTCTCTCCCGCTCTCTCTCCCTCTCCCTCTCTCTCTCTCCGTGTCTCTCTCTCTCTCTCTCTCTCTCTCTCTCTCTCTCTCTCCGTCTCTCTCTCTCTCTCTCTCCGTCTCTCTCTCTCTCTCTCTCCGTCTCTCTCTCTCTCTCTCTCCGTCTCTCTCTCTCTCTCTCTCTCTCTCTCTCTCTCTCTCATACATACATACATACATGCATACATACATATATACATACATACATACTGTTATGGCTGTGGAAATTCGCAGAACACCATGAAGGTTCCTTTGTTCAGTTAGATTTCCCCACCGTTGTTTAATGGGCTGTGATCCTTTGAGGTAGGTTTTTCTTTTTCTATCGTTATTTTGAACCAACCACATCTCCACCACCATTACAACAACCAGCATCGCTCCCCTTAACCACAACGCCAACCACGCCACCAACGCCACAACCACGATCGCCAACCACCTAACCACCTTCACCGCTATGCCAGCTATCAATTTTCTTCTTCTCCACGGACACGTTACAACCCTCTCTCCGCATTCAATCAACTAGAGGGGGAACACTCGGTGGAGTGCAAAACCTCCGCCGCCAATACTGCTGGGTCACTTAAGTGAACCTGATATCCTATTCATTGTAGGTCAAAACGGATCAGACTCCACTGAACCACGATTGAATGAACTAAACTAGATCGATGTGCATGTAAGCCTGGTGTTGGCGCAGTGGTTAGGGCAGCGGCCTGGGATCCAAAAGGTCCTGAGTTCAAGCCCCGTTGGGCCACTGAATTAATACACCAGGGGGTTGACTCAGCCTGTCATCCTTCCAAGGTCGGCGAAGTGAGTACCAGTGTACTGGGCTGGTGTATACCCCGGTTAAAATAGGTGTACCATATCCCTGTGTTGTAAGAGGCGACCAGGGTTGCGTCAGGAAGGGCATCCGGCGTAAAACATGTACCAAATCACTATGTGGATCATACGGATGATCTGCTGTGGCGACCCCTAACGGGAGCAGCCGAAAGAAGAAGACGAAGAAGAAGAGATCGACGTGCATGTAGAAATGCCCCAAAAAATAAAATCGAAAATTTTTTGAAAAAAAAGGTGCAAAATTCCTGGGGTTATTTTTTTGTTTATTTATTTAAATGTATTTCTTAAAATATTTTTGGGGGTTGGAAATCACTTTAAACATGTAGAAATGCAAAAACAGAAAATCAAATATTTTTTCAAAATGGCCGCCATATTGGACTTTGGACCAAGTCCAAAATCTTATGGCATGATCCTTGGACCATACCTAATCCCCCCACCAAGTTTGGTCGAAATCCGTCCAGACATTTTTCCGTAATACTGTTCACAAACAAACAAACAAACAGACAGGGGTGAAAACAGTAACCATCCATCTTCGATGGCGGAGGTTAATTAACACTAGCAAAAGGAAGGAACTTGAGGGCGCGCGGATTTTTCCCGCCTTATATTCCTGCATGTTTTCTCCGCACTTGGTGTGGGGGGAGGGTGAGGCAGATCGTTCGCCATTGGTCGGTTCGTGGAATGAGGCGCTGGGAACGGAGGAACGCCCCTTTTCTGGAAGCTTCTCGCAGGAACTGGAAGGGGCGGAGCAGAAAACGGGGAGGAGCGAGGGGTTGGACCCCAGGGGATATGAGGGCGTGCAGGACGCCAGGTCTGGCAGTTCGTGCCTTTTGTCGTCAGATTTAGTTTGTGTCTTTCGTCGTGGAGCCTTACCTCGTGGCGGCTGCTCGTCGAGCTCGAGAGTTCGTGTGTGGAGCCTTTTCTGGTCGGGTGATTGCTGTTGCTTCGTGGTGGTTCGACCTCCGGGTGCCTTCCCTCTGGGTGCCAAGTCGTGAGGGTTGTGTGCGGTGGTCCAGGGTCGAGGCGCGCACGAGAGGAGAGTGCCGGAGAGAGCTCGCCGACCGTCGCACCACGAGGGTGCAGGTAACCAGCGTCGGTCTCGTGGGGCCCATTCGGTCAGCCAAGTCCCACGCCATAAAGGCCCACGGGCCCAGTCTGACCCCCCTGTCTATGGGGGTGGTCTAATCCTTTTCTTTTTTTGCTTTCGAATGAATGTTGGTGGCGCCGTGTCTTGTGAAGTAAAACCTGTAAAGTGCCTGTGGAATAATAATAATATTCGTTCGTAGTGCTTTTGCCTTGCTCGTGTCTTTGTCCCCGTCCCGTGTATGCTTTTCTGAACACCTGCATGATTGTTCCTTTGCATCATTGTATAAGTGTTTCATCTATCTATAATTCCGAGTGTGTGTGTGTGTGTGTGTGTGTGTGTGTGTGTGTGTGTGTGTGTGTGTGTGTGTGTGTGTGTGTGTGTGTGTGTGTGTGTGTGTGTGTGTGTGTGTGTGTGTGTGTGTGTGTGTGTGTGTGTGTGTGTGTGTGTGACCGCTGTTTCTCGACAACCACTGGTCCGATCTAATTGAAACTTGCCAGATATATTGCTGGGGACCTGAGGATGTGCCTTTTCAAGGTTTGATATTGATCGGACAAGTGCTTCCCAAGTTATGGCCATTTATTTACCAAACCAATGACAAGACATGTTGCGCAGGCGTGGCCGATGGGGGAAGGGAAGCTCAGCCGCGTTCCCCATTACAGGTTACAACGTACGGACTTCTGGAGAGTGATGACTTCGTGTATTCTCATGATTTCTCGATTTCTTATGCGCATTTATAGATAAACACAATGCCCCAAGTTATAATCGTTTTCCTATTCAACGGTGCATAAATTTCGGTAACATCAGAGTGAGCTGGTATGCTCCGAACCAGGAAGTAATATTTTTTTCTTCTCTTCTCTTTTTGTTTTTCCTTGCGATGACATTGCAAAAAGGCAAAATACGTTGGCGCTAATTGAATATTTGGGCATTAAAACTAAATTGCGAATAATATGCGAACTTCCGGGCCACGCACGTACGGGCACGCGAGAGCGAAGAAACGGCCTGTGTGGTTGTTGTTTTTTGCTCGCGGTTTGAATATTTATTGATTATTATTATTTTTTTTTTTTACGGGCACGTATAAGTTATAAATGTGTTTGTGTGAATGTTACCCGTTCGTCGTGTTTTCTTTTCCCCCATTGGAACGCCATATTACAGCTCGGAATGTTAGTTGGGTTTTAAACACCCGCTAAATAGAATCTGATCCGGCGAGGTCGGGCGATAGTACCCGCTCTGTTATCACTGCAGAACGGAACGGACCGCTTAAGCGGTTCGTGTCCCAAGCCGACCTGCTTGGTACGGTCTCCCGGTTGGCTATCCGCACGGGTACTTAGGTATATCGAGATTCGGTGATTGACCCTATCCTGCGCGGGTAGAAAATTGGCTCGGCCATGGTGGGGTTGAAGACCCACCTGTGACAGGGTTCCGGTGTTGCTCCGGAAGGTCACGACTGAATTGTCTGTCTGGTGGGCGAGCTGCTACTATTGGTGGAAAGCGGCAGTTCGCACGCCGGTGGGCGCGAATCCGTAACAATACATATATATATATATATATATATATATATATATATATATATATATATATATATACATATAACTACACACATATACATACCCACACATACAGTGGGGAGAACAAGTATTTGATCCACTGCCGATTTTGCAGGTTTTCCCACTTACAAAGCACGTAGAGGTCTGTAATTTTTATCAAAGGTACACTTCAACTGTGAAAGATGGAATCTAAAACAAAAATCCTGAAAATCACATTGTATGATTTTTAAATAATTAATTTGCATTTTATTGCATGAAATAAGTATTTGGTACAGAAACCTTTGTTTGCAATTAATGAGATCAGACGTTTCCTGCAGTTCTTAACCAGGTTTGCACAGACTGCAGCAGGGATTTTGGCCCACTCCTCCATACAGATCTTCTCTAGATCCTTCAGGTTTCGAGGCTGTCGCTGGGCAGCACAGACTTTCAGCTCCCTCCAAAGATTTTCTATTGGGTTCAGGTCTGGAGACTGGCTCGGCCACTCCAGGACCTTGAGATGCTTCTTACGGAGCCACTCCTTAGTTTCCCTGGCTGTGTGTTTCGGGTCGTTGTCATGCTGGAAGACCCAGCCACACCCCATCTTCAATGCTCTTGTTGAGCGAAGGAGGTTGTTGGCCAAGATCTCATGATACATGGCCCCATCCATCCTCCCCTCAATACGTTGCAGTCGGCCTGTCCCCTTTGCAGAAAAGCATCCCCAAAGAATGATGTTTCCACCTCCATGCTTCACGGTCGGGATGGTGTTCTTGGGGTTGTACTCATCCTTCCTCTTCCTCCAAACACGGCGAGTGCAGTTTAAACCAAAAGCTCTATTTTGGTCTCATCAGACCACATGACCTTCTCCCATTCCTCCTCTTAATCATCCAGATGGTCATTGGCAAACCAGACGGGCCTGAACATGCGCCGGCTTGAGCAGAGGGACCTTGCGTGCGCTGCAGGATTTTAATCCGTGACGGCGTAGTGTGTTACTTCTGGTTTTCTTTGATACTGTGGTCCCAGCTCTCTTCAGGTCATTGACCAGGTCCTGCCGTGTAGTTCTGGTCTGATCCCTCACCTTTCTCATGATCATTGAGGCTCCACGAGGTGAGATCTTGTATGGAGCCCCAGACCGAGGGAGATTGACTGTTATCTTGAACTTCTTCCATTTTCTAATAATTGTGCCAACAGTTGTTGCCTTCTCACCAAGCTGCTTGCCTATTGTCCTGAGCCCATCCCAGCCTTGTGCAAGTCTACAATTTTGTCCCTGATGTCCTTAGACAGCTCTCTGGACTTGTCCATTGTGGAGAAGTTGGAGTCTGATTGATTGAGTGTGGACAGTTGTCTTTTATGCAGATAACGAGTTCAAACAGGTGCGGTTAATACAGGTAATGAATGGAGAATGGGAGGGCTTCTGAAAGACAAAACTTACAGGTCTGTGAGAGCCAGAATTCTTACTGGTTGGTCGGTGATCAAATACTTATTTCATGCAATAAAATGCAAATTAATTATTTAAAAATCATACAATGTGATTTTCAGGATTTTTGTTTTAGATTCCATCTTTCACAGTTGAAGTGTACCTCTGATAAAAATTACAGACCTCCTACGTGCTTTGTAAGTGGGAAAACCTGCAAAATCGGCAGTGTATCAAATACTTGTTCTCCCCACTGTGTGTATATGTATATGTATATATATTGTTGCGGTATTCGCGCCCGCCGGCGTGCGAACGGCCACGTAACTCGAATCGCGGCACGTCGCCCACCGGACGGACAATCCAGTCGTGACCCTCTCGGACTAACGCCGGGAACCAGTCACGGGTGGACCTTTCGGTCTCACCGCGATCGAGCCAATCAGCCCCCGCGTGGGATAGGGTTGCTCGCCAAATTCGAACTACCTAAGTACCCATGCGGAGGGTAGACCGGGCGATCGCACCTCGCCGCAGGTCGACTTCGGACACGGGCCACTTAAGCGACCCGTTCCGTACTATCAGAATAACCGAGCGGTGTTATCGTCGACCTCGACGGTTCGATTAATTATCGGGCGTATTCAGCCCACTACCAACCCTTTACGTGAAGCAAGATGGGGATTCAATGGAGGAAAAGACGAAGCGAAGCGGGAGAACAGTTCAACAATAAAGCACATTTATTCGCGACGAACGGAAAGCACACAAATACAATTCCACCAAATGCACACAAAAAAAGAAAACACAATTCCATTTACACAAAAAGCAAACATAAAAGTGAAAACACAGTGCAGAGCTAATACCGACTACCGAGCACACGGCAACACTTATACAATTCTACTTCACAGACGGCGCCGACAACACATACCCAAAACCAAGGAAAAGAAATACCTCAAGAATGAGGCGGCCTGAGGCCGAGACCGGGTCGGGCCTACCCGTCTGGTGATGAGACGCGGAGCGGCGATGGCCCCGCAACCCGCGGGCCTCGTGGACAGTGCCTGGCAGGGGGTGGGAACGGGGCCCCCTTGGTCGCACTATCTCAGCGCGGGGGGAAACAGGAGGGGGTTGCTGATGCTCGGGGTATAGAGGATCTTTATTATCCCTGGTGTGCGTCTCCACCTCGGCCAGGTCGCGCTGCCGGCCTCCCTCGGGCGTGCAGCTCCTGGCACCGACCCGAGCACCCCCTCGTCCGACTCTCTTCAGCTTCTCCAGCCACTGCAGGCTTCGGGCTCCAGTCTTCCACACTCGTCCCCTCCGTTCCGACTCCTTCTCGTTCTCGACTCCTCATTCTCGTTTGCGACTCTCCCTGACTGACGAACACCGTCCTTTTATCCCCCCGTAACTTCGCCTTTGACCCCCTCCCTTTGACCTTTCACCTCGCTCCCCATTGGCCCGAGAAAAAGTGGGCGTGAAGGCTTTTTGATCCACAAATTTGCATATATCGATCGCCCTGGGGGCGGGGCCAATTCGCTCCTCGCTCACCGATTGGACGGCAAAAAGTGGGCGTGTGTCGTTTTTGATCCGTTTTTGAAGCACAAAATCCGTGATTTTGTACACGCTGTTCGACGCGCGTTCTGCATGAGTCCAACACCGGTACCCACAGCGGGGCAAGAACGGTGGCGATGCTACGGTTGCGAGGTGTGACGTGAAGGTCGTGGCGGTTGTGGTGAAGCGGTGGTTGTGGTCGGTGGTTGATGTTGTGGTTGTGATCATGGCGGTTGGTCCAAAATAAAGATAGTGAAAGAAAAACGGCTATCCTGAAGAGTCGCAGCTCGCATAAATGACATGTATTCCCACTAGACAACGGGTTTGGGCCTAACTACACATGCACTTGCCGAGATACCTCACCTAAGGGACCTGAATGGTGGTTTGCGAATCTGGTAACCACAACACTACCCCCTTCCCTTTTTACAGACTCGTCCCGAGTCGTCAAATTTTCGTGTGCCATCATGTGTAGTTTTCCCCTAGTACATTTTACCTACGGATCCCTGAGTGCGACATTCATGGTATTCGTGTCCCCAAAATAAATAACCTAAGGGCTGCGTAACTATCTAAACAAACTCACTCACACGGACGACTTAAATAAAATTGCCGGCGCTAAGACAAACATGCCGGGGGCGCACTCATATGTACAGTACATCTTAACCTTAACTTACAAATTTTACACTAAACCATGGCCCAGGATCACTGAACTCTGCAAAAGAAAAGCAGTTAGCAGGGAGCCAGGCTGCCCACATGCAGTCTCTGGCTCAAACAATGCAGGTGACAGGGAACGTGGCTGGCTACTCACTACTCTACTCACGCAGTCCAAGGCCTTCCCTTTTGAACTGAACGCAGTGAACCACAACGGTGCATGGGCTGCACAACGCAGTCTCCGTGGCAGCTCAAGTGGCACACGCAATGAGCACAACGAATGGATGCATGAACGCAAACACGGTGCACGGGCCGCCACTGCAGGCCCGTGTTGTAGCTGCCAACAGGGCAGTTCTCGCAGCTTGCAAACTGTTGCTTTCTGATCCTGGCGCACATGGAAACGAACAGGGGGGGGGGGCAAAGCAAAAATTGAACGGGGCTGGTGAATGTGGGCAGTGGGCATGGCATGGCAAAGGCAGCAGGCAAACACAGCCCGCAGAAGAAGGCCGCTGCAGGCAAACACAGCCCGCAGAAGAACTGGCCGGCACAGGCCTCGAAGAAAAACAGCCAGCAGATGAACTGGCCGGCACAGGCCTTGCAGCACACAGCTGCCGATGAAGTTGGCCGGCCTCCGCTTTGAAGCAAAACACGGCCAGCTGATGAAGTTGGCCAGCCTTTGCCGTTCAGTGGAGGTTGGTGGAGGGAGTACGGTGGTGCTGGCCACTCAGAAGGCGGGCTCGGACCTACCTACCTGTCTCCCTCCCACCTATCGCCTTTGCCTGTCACTGTACATACCCACTCCCTTAATTTGTCAAACCCCAATTTAGCCCCAACTTAATTTTTTTTTTTTTGTTGTTTTTATTTTTACTCCCCCACTATAAATCGTCCCCTAACCCCCTTTATCGTCCTTGTTCGGCTAACCTATCCTGTCACCTAGCCTACTCCCAACCCCTACGTTCCCTTCCCGGAGGGGAACAAGGGAGAGCTAACGTCCTGTGTCGAGGCCCAACGAAGCCTCAGAATGGCCTCTCCAGAGTTCGGCGATCTAACCCAAAGTGGGTCCAGCGGCCCACAACGACAGCGAGGGGATGGATGGTGCGGAGGGGTACATCTCCTAATCTACCCTAACCATTAACTCTTAAACTACCCCGGGGCTTTCAACAAGCGCCTCTCGCTTAAACTATTGGTTCTAACAACCCAGATTCCCGTCGCCTGTGTTGGTGTCCTTACAATTTCGGGCCTCGCCCCCCAATTTTCTCTCCGTGCCCTCACACGGTCTCCTGGCTGGGACACGTGGCTCTCTCTGGCAGGCACGACCCTCTGCCGAATCTCCCGCTATGGCACCCCCGGGCACTACACTGCCTCCGAGCCTACCAGCTCCCTAACACCGGGGAGTGCCCCCCATGGCACCTCCCCTGAAACGCACACGTGGCAGGCCGGCCTCCCGGGCCCCTTTCCGAGGGTCACCCGTGCCCACAACACTGCCCACGCGGCTAATGGCGCCCCGGGCCCCCGCACCAAGCAGGCGCACCCGTGCCCACTACTCTATCCCGGCCCCCCCATGGGCCCATGGCCTACCGCGGCCGACTAGCCTGGTGCCCGGGGTACCCACTCAGCGATACACACCTTTCTCAGCCACGCTCCCAAGCCCGTCAACAGGGCTCCTGCACCCCTCCAAATGGGTTTCGAGCCTACACACCCACCAACAACAAAACGACCTCCATTTTTCAATTTGACTAACCCAGCTAACTCACTTTACTCTGACCCCGGGGGTCCCTTGGGCGGGAGTCACACCTCCCCCCAATCACTCATCGCACCATGCATTCCCCATTCGCTCCACTCACACAGACCCGCTGGCCTCACTCACTCAACAAGTACTCACCTCACAACTCACCAACTCTTCAACACACACACCGCTGAACTCTGCCATCCTTCTATCTGCACCCCCTAACTAACTCGTGCTCCCACGTCGTCCCTTATACTACAGCACGTTCCTTTTAACACTACGTAGCTAAACTACGTCCCCTCTACACATTCACAGTCTGTCTCTGTCTCCAAATGTCCCAAAAATCACTTTCCCAACCTAAATCTGGCTACAATCCCTCTAACTAATCCATTCCACGGACTCCATGAGGACTTACCCCTGCCCCATGAAGTCGGTCTAACTAAGCTAACCCTTCCCCCTAACTAGTTTCCATCCTGTGCCCAGGTTAAGGGGGTCTTTCACCCCTTGCCCAGGAATCCTGTACACCCGAAAGTGAGGCTTGTTTTTCCCTTTTTTTTTTTTCATGCCCAGCACCTGCGCGGCAACTCAGAGCTCGCGCACTTTGCACCTGCCCGTGACGTCATGCAGCTGCACGTGTTCCTCGTCCCTCCTTGGACGGGACCATCCGGCAGAGATACCCCTCCTGCCGGATTCCAACCCCACGTGCAGCCATGACGTCACCGTGCGCATAAAAAAAAACACAAGCCACACGTCTCGAGGGGTTCCCCACGCGAACACATGTGCTTTGCCCGTTGGAGCTTAACACACACGATCGCGTGGAGAACCCGTCCGGTCCAAATCCATTTACCTGCCTAACTTTGTCCGTCCGCGGGATCGGCAAATCCACCGCGTGCGTTTCCGGACCGGGACTTCACTCTCGCAAGCGAGCACGTGGTGGTCTCGTGCGTTGCACAGCACGAACCGCGTGCTCACTGCTGGGTGAACCCGGCACGGTCCTCGAAACAACTACAGCCGCTACTCGGCTTTCTCTCCTCTGTCGCCGTCGTCGTCTCCATTCGACCCACGCACACCTGCGTGTTACGACGCACACAGTCCACACCATCACATTCACACCGGGAGATGCGGCTGCGTGCTCCCGCATGCCAACCGACATCTCCCTCACATACCGCTCTCTCACACACACGGTCTCCCTTGCACACAGCGACCTTGCACACGGCCGTTCACTCACGCGTGCCTCACTACTCTCACACCGTGCCTCATCCACACACGCAGGGGCACTCACCCGCGGTACCTCACTCATACACACGGCGACACTCACACACGCGGTCTCTTCCATACACGGTGCCTCACCCACACACGCGGGGGCACTAACCCGCGGTGCCTCACTCACACTCCGTGCCTCATCCACACACGGCGTGCTGGGAAGCACGTACTCCGGCACCATCGCCACCACACCACTCACACGTGGTGCCTCACTCATACTGGCCGTTTCACTCACACACACGGCCTCACTCACACACGGTGCCCCATCCACACCCGGCGTGCTGGGAAGCACGCACTCTGGCACCATCGCCACCACACCACTCACACGTGGTGCCTCACTCATACTGGCCGTTTCACTCACACACACGGCCTCACTCACACACGGTGCCCCATCCACACCCGGCGTGCTGGGAAGCACGCACTCTGGCACCATCGCCACCACACCACTCACACACGGGGTCGCTTCCACACACGGTGCCGCACTCACCTTGCACCACACACACAGGGACAACCACACTGGGGATTTGTGTCCCCACAAGGGTCTCCGGGGCCTCTACACCCCCCAAGCTCTCCGTGCACCCGTCCACAGCACTCGTCCCCTCAACCTCGCAAAGCACGACCGAACTCACCTGGTCGTGACTCGCCTCAAGGGGGCATACTCCCTCCCCTCGTTCCTGGAGGAGGCCATCCAGGTGCTCGCACCGGGTCCCAACACGCTCCGCGAGCTCAACCCCATTGTCCTCCACTACCTCCGTGTGTGTGTGTGCGCGTCACTTACCCCGTCTTCATCGTGTAGTCTTCCCTCTATCGTTCCCATCTCCCGTGTCTCTGCCAACTCTTCACCCTTTACCTCCCTTGTCTCAACTATTATTTCTGTTGTCGTCACCTCGTGTCTCGTCTCACACGTTTTGGTCTCCCCATTTAATTTTTCCCTTTCGGTCATCGTCACGACCCTCGCCCAACACGTTCCACGAATTATTTTTTCACCCGCCTCCACCGCGGGCCTGTCAGCCGTTGCACCCCCACCCAGCTCGTTTGCTCCCACACGTGGAGTCGCCATTTTTATCTCCCCGGTCACGGCCTTCATGCCCGCCTGCAGGCTTCGGCCCATGTTCTGCGTCTCACCCCGCAGCTTTTTCATTTCCTCCTTCATGTTTGTTTCCATTCCGTTCATTTTTGTATCCATCTTTTCGTTTATTTGTTGTGTATTCGCATCCATCGTCGTTTTCACTTCATTCATTTGCTTGTTCATGTCTTTCATTTCGTTCTTCATTTCATTTGTATTTGTATCCATCGTCGTTTTCACTTCATTCATTTGTTTGTTCATTGCCGCCAGCATGGCGCATAGCTGGGCCATGTTGGATGCACTCAGCTGAGCCGTTTCGGCAAGGGTTGGGGAAGGGTCTTGGTGGAGAGGGGGGGGAGGTGTCATACACCGCGGCCGCTGCCGCACCCACCTCGGGCCCTGGGTTCAGTTGGGCGAGTCCGTGTTCCTGCACAATCAACATTTCCTGCTCGGGGATCCCACTCCTGACACCAGTGTTGCGGTATTCGCGCCCGCCGGCGTGCGAACGGCCACGTAACTCGAATCGCGGCACGTCGCCCACCGGACGGACAATCCAGTCGTGACCCTCTCGGACTAACGCCGGGAACCAGTCACGGGTGGACCTTTCGGTCTCACCGCGATCGAGCCAATCAGCCCCCGCGTGGGATAGGGTTGCTCGCCAAATTCGAACTACCTAAGTACCCACGCGGAGGGTAGACCGGGCGATCGCACCTCGCCGCAGGTCGACTTCGGACACGGGCCACTTAAGCGACCCGTTCCGTACTATCAGAATAACCGAGCGGTGTTATCGTCGACCTCGACGGTTCGATTAATTATCGGGCGTATTCAGCCCACTACCAACCCTTTACGTGAAGCAAGATGGGGATTCAATGGAGGAAAAGACGAAGCGAAGCGGGAGAACAGTTCAACAATAAAGCACATTTATTCGCGACGAACGGAAAGCACACAAATACAATTCCACCAAATGCACACAAAAAAAGAAAACACAATTCCATTTACACAAAAAGCAAACATAAAAGTGAAAACACAGTGCAGAGCTAATACCGACTACCGAGCACACGGCAACACTTATACAATTCTACTTCACAGACGGCGCCGACAACACATACCCAAAACCAAGGAAAAGAAATACCTCAAGAATGAGGCGGCCTGAGGCCGAGACCGGGTCGGGCCTACCCGTCTGGTGATGAGACGCGGAGCGGCGATGGCCCCGCAACCCGCGGGCCTCGTGGACAGTGCCTGGCAGGGGGTGGGAACGGGGCCCCCTTGGTCGCACTATCTCAGCGCGGGGGGAAACAGGAGGGGGTTGCTGATGCTCGGGGTATAGAGGATCTTTATTATCCCTGGTGTGCGTCTCCACCTCGGCCAGGTCGCGCTGCCGGCCTCCCTCGGGCGTGCAGCTCCTGGCACCGACGCGAGCACCCCCTCGTCCGACTCTCTTCAGCTTCTCCAGCCACTGCAGGTTTCGGGCTCCAGTCTTCCTCACTCGTCCCCTCCGTTCTGACTCCTTCTCGTTCTCGACTCCTTCTCGTTCTCGTTTGCGACTCTCCCTGACTGACGAACACCGTCCTTTTATCCCCCCGTAACTTCGCCTTTGACCCCCTCCCTTTGACCTTTCACCTCGCTCCCCATTGGCCCGAGAAAAAGTGGGCGTGAAGGCTTTTTGATCCACAAATTTGCATATATCGATCGCCCTGGGGGCGGGGCCAATTCGCTCCTCGCTCACCGATTGGACGGCAAAAAGTGGGCGTGTGTCGTTTTTGATCCGTTTTTGAAGCACAAAATCCGTGATTTTGTACACGCTGTTCGACGCGCGTTCTGCATGAGTCCAACACCGGTACCCACAGCGGGGCAAGAACGGTGGCGATGCTACGGTTGCGAGGTGTGACGTGAAGGTCGTGGCGGTTGTGGTGAAGCGGTGGTTGTGGTCGGTGGTTGATGTTGTGGTTGTGATCATGGCGGTTGGTCCAAAATAAAGATAGTGAAAGAAAAACGGCTATCCTGAAGAGTCGCAGCTCGCATAAATGACATGTATTCCCACTAGACAACGGGTTTGGGCCTAACTACACATGCACTTGCCGAGATACCTCACCTAAGGGACCTGAATGGTGGTTTGCGAATCTGGTAACCACAACAATATGTATATATATATGTATATATATATGTATATATATATATATATATATATATATATATATATATGTATATGTATATGTATATATATATGTATATGTATATATATATATATATGTATATGTATATATATATATACACATGCATACCTACACACACACATGCATGCCTACACACGTACCTATACACACACACACACACACACACACACACACACACATGCATGCCTACACACGTACCTATACACACACACACACACACACACACACACACACACACACACACACACACACACACACACACACACACACACACACACACACACACACACACACACACACACACACTCATCCCGTTCACTGGAGCTATCTTTTTTTTCCCCTTTTTTTTTTTTTAAATGACTTTTTCCATCAACCGCTGTCACAATGAGAACCCAACGGGTTCACGGGTCGTCTAGTTTATTATAAAAGTAGCTGTGTCTGTCTGTCTGTCGTGTTATAACTTGAGAACAGATTAATGGGTTTCAATAAATCCAACTTTGGCAGATTCAGAGAACTCCCGGGAAGGTTTATGAAGATTTTTTTTTTTTTATGGGTACATGAGCACAAGGGGTGACATGAAACTACAAACATGACATGGCATTAAACTATGGGTACATAAAACTGCAAATGCCAACTTGCGACGCCGGTTATCCCTGCACTCCCAGGATTCCTTTTTCTTCTTGCCCTATAGATTAGCCATCACAGCAAAGATTGGTATTTCCGTCAGCGAAGCGACGGGTCTTATATTCTAGTACATAATAACAGGAGTATCTCGATTTGGGTACTCAGTAGAGCACATACCTCCGCCAAGCTGAACAGTTTACATTTTGTATCCCAATGATTGGCCAGATCTGCTGACCTGAACCAAAATTGAATAAATTCTTCATTGTCACACACCCAACCTGTCCACCAAGTTTCGTCCAAATCCGTCCATAACGTTTTGAGATATTGTGCTGCATATAGGTTTGGCCCTATCTCTCAATGGTGAAGAATCATTAAAAAAAAATTATTGGATCTTCACCAAAATCGAATCATTTCTTCCTTGTGACATTCCCAAATTGTCCACCAAGTTTCATCCAAATCTGTCCATTTATAACTTCTCCTTTTTTTGGTATACATTGTCGAGGCTCGTATGAGAGCTAACGCACAACACACAGCAAGGGGGGGGGGCATGAGACAAGGGGGGAGGGGCAGGGTTTATTTTAACGTGCAGTTGTACCCCTTTTGTGCAGTTGTAAATTCAAAATGTGCAGTTGTAAATCCAGATTTGTGCAGTTGTCAATTTGTTCTTTGTTTGAATTTGTATGGCTCGGGTGTCATAAACTAGGAAGGAACCACAATAGACGTCACTAATAGTCTGATAGCTGACCAAAACTTTTTTTTTTATTATTATTAACCTTACAATATAATGCAATCATACATATTACATAAATCATAATATATGACATAGACTACCACATTTCACATTACAAATTATATCTTAAACAGTGAGGATTATCAAACGTATTTACAGTAGATGTGAAACCACAAGTGGTTGCTCATAGTCACACAAAGAACAAAATCATAAACCTGTTGTGGTGACACAACATAAAATTGTGGTGACTGGCGGTTAACACCGCCAGCCCGGATAGCCGAGCGGTATTTCCTTATCAGGAGGTAGACACGTTGATCCGCTGAGATTGTGATGCATATGGGAGGGGCAGGGCATAATGGCGGAACGACAGATGCACAGATTGATGCACAGCACGTGGGGGGGGGGGGCGTTAATCTCGAAGCCCACAACAAATACACAGACGCAGTAACTTAAAATGAACAGGAGAATTTTATGACAATAGAAATATTTCCAAGGAACAATAATCCAACTATAATAATACGTGAGGTAAATTAATCCGAAAGTCTAAATTGAGGCGCCTCGATGCACAGACTTAAATACAGACAAGGGGATACAAATCAAAGAACACCCTTCCTTTATTATGGCACTTAGCTTGTCCAGAGAGGGTCTTTATGGAACTTGGAATTGAGATGTTTCGTCCTGCATGTGTGGACGTGCGCAAAATGGCACCGAGCTGCTCTGTTGCGGCGGGAACATTTGTCAGGAAATTCGTGAGCGGTATCGTCATGCAGCTTCTCACCGACCATCGTGCAGCTTCTTCTCACGAGTAAATATCCTGACCGTTCCTCTCGGCGTCTTGATCAGTACGCGAGCCAATTCGCCTCAGCAGGAAACTGAGAATCATGCCGTTTTCATCATACGTCGAGGGAAAGCCAGCCATAAAGCCCTGTTCTTACAGGCTATCTCCGAGCTACGTTCTCTCTCGACCGCGTGCGTCCCTCACTCCACTCCTGCATTCCTCCTCTATCTCTCTCTAGTCGCCTGCCTCCTATTCTTCCTGCCACTAATGTCAAGCCCATCAATCATCAGCCTCGGGGGCGTGACTTCGCCCTCCGTCACCCTTGGAGGCGGGGCTTCTTGCCTACTTGATCATGTTATAAAAACGCAATTCTTCCATGGTTTATAACATAAAAACATAGGAGAAAGTCACAGGGGGGCAATTACATACTGGGGGAACTTGTACTTAATCCCTATGTAATTGACACCGCACCACCCCCCATGTGGTGACACGTATCCCTTAAGCTCACAATTTCCTTACTTAATTACATCGACATATCTCCTACACGTCCACGGACCCAACAACTCTATTCGATCCAAACTTTTCTCTGAAATTCCTCATCTCCTCCCACAACCATAACAATATTCTTACATTTTTCACACCTTAGCTTGTTCGGACCCCTTTTCCTGTTCTTGATCACTATTCTAATGGAGAATCGCGTGTTTTTTCACCAAATAGTGTGTATTTTAGCTTGTACTAAGCAAAATAACACATTTTACGCAAGAAAACTTATTTGTGCAAAAATCGTTTTTTTGCCTAAAAAAAAGGGCGTTTTTCACACATTCGCTTCTGACCCCGTTATTGAAAAGAAGAGATAGGAAAACAAGTGGAGTTTTTTTTTTTTTTGGGGGGGGGGGAGTGTTCTGATATTGATGGTTAATTTTTTTTTTCCAGGTGAAGGAGGAGAGATATGTTGTTTTAACTTTTGAGGGAGGGGATAAAGATTGATCTGAGGTTTCAGAAGCAACAATTACTGAAACAAAAAGGTGAAAATGAGGCAGAAAAACAGAAGAGAAACACACGACGATCGCATGTAGGCCTGACTGAACTTGAGAGCCAAACTAAACGATTCCCCACAACAGGACATGGTTTTGAACAGAAAATTGATGAAAAACACGAACAGCAAAACCCAATGTCAATGATCGGGGGAACTTAGCTTTGAAGAACCGGTATGAGAGAGCACCGATCATTCGTCCATGTGCGCTGATTCCTGAACCGGAAGTGTTCCAATCTTACGTTTAAAGATCACTTTGTGTGTTTTTCAAACACCAGATCATTGTGTGTCAGTATCCTGGCGTCATTCCAAATTCTGCACTAACCTGTCGGAATGTTGCGTCGGTGGCACAATCTCAATCATGATCTCAAATTCAGAATTGAAACCTGGTCCAATGTACATTCACAACAAAGAGAGAACACTATTGGATACAATGGTGGCTTGTTAGTGTTGATACTCGATTGGCTTCCCATAGTTTGTGGATGGATTCAAATCCAACTGTAGGTAGCACTTCTAAATATTTGGATTCCAAGCTTCAAGAAGTCGAGTTGCTTTCTGAACTACCATGGCAAAAACCCAGCTGCCTCATTAACGACCGTAATGGTGGGATGATTTGCTTGCATACCTAGTCTTGTCTACATGTGATGTGATCCGATGCAATAAGGAATGAGAGTCAACCACTCACTCTGGTTGACTCTTACTCCCATCTCTTACAAGAAGTCATTCTGAATGATTATGGGTTCGACCCTTAGAACAGGGGTAGAACCGAAAACAAACCAGCCCAATGGTAGCGGGGTCCTCTTTTCCACCAACTGGCAGATTTCCTCTATAATTGCAAGCAGTGTGCTGCCCTGGATGGGGTTATGTCTTCTGTGTTCCACTTTATTGGCCCCAAAAAGTATAAAGAGGTTAAGAGGAGGCAGGATCAAGTCAGGGAATGGTACAGAAGAGGATTGTGCTTTGGGGACGTTGGAAAGGGAAGAAGAGAACCGTGGGTGATATGTCTGTTTCACAATTTTTACAAACACAATTTGGAGACATCCTATTTCATCAGACTGCCACATGATAGCTTGTATGTAGTGTGTTTATTTTGGCTGTCTTCTTAGGACTGAGGCAAGAGGGAACACACATTCCGTCACATGTTTGTACAAATAAGGAAACGCTCCAGTCTGGTTTCAACTTTAATTGAAAACCAACATCAAAGTACATGAATAATAATTAGGATTGTGTTGCAATTTAATCGGAACAGCTAACCCAGGATAAATGTTTCCACAACCATTGTGTGCACGAGCATAAAGGGGAGATAACATGAGATGTTTCATGCTTATTGACTTTGAGTTTGTCATCAATGAGCATGTCCACTAAATAAAGAGCCTCATCAGCAGTTTTGACAAGTATTTGGGTTATGATGCAACCTTAAACAAATCAAATCAGCAAACCATGATAGCAAATGATTTTAAAAGAAAAGCAGTATTTTTGACTGCATTGTGATGACAAATTGTTGTCAGCACGAGGCCTCTACATGATGTATGTGAGCATCATCGAGAGGGACATTGAGAGGATCATGAGGATGGTGGAGGAAGGAATGTCCACGGCGCTGTTATTGGGACAAGGGGTCTTAGTTGGAGTTGCAGTGGTGGTGGTGGGAGAGGGAATTTCTCCATTACAGAGATCTTGAAAGCAGCAGTGACGGGACGTAGATAGTGTACACTGAGAATCAGCAATGCATGCTTTCACTTCCGTCCCATCTATCCAAACAGAGGAGAAACACAGAAAAAGAAAAGTTAATACATGATGAACATCTAGCTATTAGGACTACAAACAACACCAACCTCATGAGTAATTCTAAGTTCAAACATCTCTGGATGACTTGCAAAGTTAAGGCAATGCCACCTTCACAGAATCATTCATGAAAATTCAACGAAGTACATTTACTGCTTTACGTTGAATTTTATTAACTACAAACACTTTGGGAGTAGACCGAGGGTGGGGAAAGAGGGTGGGGTGGTAGTGGAGTAGTTGAGGCAGATATATTTTGTGCCATGGCTAATAATCTCCCATGTCTGCAGCAGGGGTCAGTGAACCACTTGCACTGTGGCAGTGTACAGGCAAAAAATTATGTCGCCTCCCAGGGGTGATTCTTTAATATGCCGATGCCTTGACGCTGAGTACAACCAACACATATGCATCATTTGGTGGAGATTCGCCCAGCACTGTTGTTTTTTCGATGATTTTCAGACACATGCATAAGTGTGCAGTACATCCAGTACATGCACAGAATTGCCTTATTTAATATAGGAGGATACAAACACGGAAAGTGAAACTTTCGATCATGAACCCACCAAGTAGGTGAATGTTTTTGAAATCAGTGTATTTTCGCTTGACGTTGTTCATCTTGCTGTTATGTTTTACAATGATGGATTTGATCCCCATAGTCGTTTGAAACAGGTTTATCAGGGAACTTGTCCACACTCAAATGCGGATGTTGTTTATATTTAATAGGAATTACCTTCCAAGGAATTCCATGCGGAAGGAGACCATTCAGCCAATCCAATCCTGCGCTATTATTACCAACATGTGGTTGTTTGTCCACGCTCCATGCTTTTGCATGTTGAGCATCAAGAAAGGAAGTATTTGCTATGATTCGGCTGGGATTCGAACTATCAACCTATTCGATTCACAGTGGATTCTCTAACCATTACACCGCCCAGGATGGTAAAATGATGGGTCAGTTCAAAAAGTAAAAACCCTTTATACCAGTTCCTCACTAATGATTGTCTGTCTGTCATCGAGTCATGCTGCTGATGAAGTTGTCGGACTGGAACATCACAAATATGATCATAAATGTTATTTTGACATAACTTAAATTAAATAAAAGTCTTTAATCAATTCTGTTTGAACACAAATTTAGTCACTCAATCAAGATCGGGTTATTTAGACTTTAGTAAAACAGAGGGAAACACACTAACATGGGGACACTTGATAGAGGAATGGGTGAAGGGAACAATTTGAAGCCCTGCTCTTCTCCCTGCCAAAGGGGGGACCTGACGTGCAATGCTCGATCGCTCGTATGTCTTGTCTCCCCTTTGGCGTGGGGAAAGGGGTAGGGAGGTTGGAAACTTAGCTCGCAGATGCATTCTTGTTCCAGTGCAATGCATTCAGTCCTCATTTGATTTTCTTAAATTCCAAACAATGACAGAAAAACATGTTTTGTAACCACATTGTCATTGATGTTAACAATTTAATACAGACAAGTCATGAGAAACAGTCAATAAATTGTCGTCATTGTGGAAATGATTCAGACCAGTGCATATGAGTCTAGGGAAGCAGCAAAATAAAAAAAGTGCTGTTCAACCAAATTATCCCCAAGATAAGCAGATAGCATTTGAAGTCTCATATACACTTCACTTGTTCATGATATTTGTCCAGAGCCAGGGGGGTGTGGCACCGTCTCGGCGCTTCAATGTTTTATCTCGAGGAAAGGCGTTCCACTCTATAATATGATGCAGTCGCAAGAATGGCCAAGTGTATTAGTAGTTACAATTGTGACTGCCTGATTTACTCCATGGTGATTGGGCACTCACACAACAAGGAACAGAACAAATCCAGTGACAGATATACAGTACCTTCAGAAAGTATTCACACCCCTTGTCTTTTGTCACATTTTGTTGTTACAGCCTGAATTTAAAATGGAAGAAATTAAAAATAATAAAAAATATGGCAGATCCACACAAAATACCTCATAATGACAAAGTAAAAACATGTTTTTAGAAATTTTTGCAAATTAATGTAAAGTGAAAAGCTGAAATGTTTTGCATCAATAAGTAATCAACCCCTTTGCTATGACACTCCAAATTGAACTCAGATGTATCCAGTTTACTTTGATCATCCTTGAGATGTCTCGACAACTTGATTGGAGTCCATCTGTGGCCAATTCAATTGATTGGACATGATTTAGAAAGAAACACACCTTTCTACATAAGGTCCCACAGTTGACAGTGCATGTCAGAGCAGAAACTCCACCATGTGCCCAAAGAACTGTCTCCAGAACTCTGATACTGCAGAATTTTGAGGAGGCATAGATCTGGGGAAAGGTATAAAACAATTTCTAGTGTTGAAAGTTCCCAAGAGCACAGTGAGCTCCATCATTAGGAAATGGAAAGAATATCGAATGACCCAGACTCCTCTTCCTAGAGCTGTCTGTCTGACCAAACTGAGCAACTAGGCAAGAAGAACCTTGCTCAGGGAGGTGATCAAGAACCCAATGACCACTCTGACAGAACTACAGAGTTCTTTAGCTGAGATGAGAGAACCTGCTGGAAGGATAACAGTCTCTGCAGCACTTCACAAATCGAGGCTTCATGGGAGAGAGGCCAGACGGAAGCCACTCCTGAGAAAAGGCACATCACAGCACACCTGCTGTTTGCATAAAGGCACGTGAAAGACACTAAGAGCATGAGGTGAAAGATTCTGTGGTCTGATGAGACGAAAATTGAACTCTTTGGCCTGAATGCAGAGTGCTACATCTAGCGGAAACTGAGCACAGGTCATCACCCATCTAACACCATCCCTACTGTGAAGCACCGTGGTGGCAGCACCATGCTATGGGGATGCATTTCAGCAGCAAGGACTGGGAGACTTGTAAGGATAGAGGGAACAATGAATGGAGCCAAATACAGGCAAATCCTTGAGGAGAACCTGCTTCAGAGTGCAAAGGACCTTTGACTGCGGCGAAGATTTACGTTCCAACAGGACAATGACCCCAAGCATACTGCCAAAGCAACACTGGAATGGCTTCAGAACAAGAACGTGAAAATCCTTGAGTAGCCCAACCAAAGCCCAGACTTGAATACCATTGAGAATCTGTGGAAAGACTTGAAGATTGCTGTTCACTGACTCTCTCCATCCAACTTGACAGAGTTTGAGCAAATCTGCAAGGAAGATTGGGAGAAAATCCCCAAATCCAGATGTGTAAAGCTGATACAGACATACCCCAAGAAGACTCAAAGCTGTAATCGCTGCCAAAGGCACTTCTACAAAGTATTGACTCAGAGGGTTAAATAATTATTGATGCAAGACATTTCAGCTTTTCATTTTTAATTAATTTGTAAAAATTTCTAAAAACATGTTTTTACCTTGTCATTATGGGGTATTTTGTGGGGATTGATGACAAAAAAATTCAATGTAATCCATTTTATATTGAGGCTGTAACACAACAAAATGTGACAAACGTCAAGGGGTGTGAATACTTTCCGATGGTACTGCATGTAACTTTATTAAATATCCACATTCTACAATCCTGGTAACAAATGGTACTCGCTTCAATCACCAATGGACATTATCAAAAATGAAATTTTACCACATCATCCAATATAACCATGAATTTGTGAAATCAATGAAACAATTTACTTTCAATATTTCAAGTAACTCACGAGATGAAATTAAATAAGAAAAGACAGCTTACCTGGCTGGTTAATCGTGAGACAAGCATTATCACTTGGATTTTGGCAGATAGTGTCAACAAATTGACCTTTCACTCCAACAAAGCATCTCATTCCTGCAGCTGAAAGTAAAGGACACAAGAAATTTCCAGGATACAAATACATGGGACACAAACAATCTACAAATATCCTGTACAACTTCTTCTTGTGTGTGGCAGCTTGGCTGCCAGGTAGCTATAATTTTGTTGGAGCACAACTATGCCACTGATGCTGTGCCCCTCTACCACTACACTGGTACTCATTTCGCTGACCTCAGAAGGATGACAGGCTGAGTCAACCCCACCTGGTGTTAATTAAGCAGCCAACAGAGCTCAAACTCAGGACCCTGAGATCCCAATCCAACCATCATAGCCACTACACCAACACCAGGCTTATACTGTACAACTGACTGCACATCTACAAATATCTTGCATAATTGGTTTAATTAAATTTTGAATTGTGGATTCAAACGAGAATAAACAAATCAACGTTTCACCTCGCTTAAAGCATAAATAATAAAGAAGCAAACAAAATCTCATAAACAGGTAAATGTGCAGGAAAATCAAAGGTATGAATCAAGCTGGACATTGAATTGTGTTCAATAACATTTCTATTTATCCAACAATGTTGACATGCATCTCATCCTATTGATGTTCTCACCTGCCTCAAGAAGTCCAACCAAAACAACAAATGGCAACACAGACATCGTTTCACTTCTCCTCTTGTGATCCTACATGTAACAAGGATGGTGTATTAGGAAAGATAGGGAAATAGTAAATTGGGGGGGGGGGGTGAGGAATAGGGAAATGAACCATTATAAACCTGAAGGTTGTGTCTCTATTAGCAAATCGGCATCATGATGTTCAAACAGTGCCAGATAATTGAGGAGTTACCGTCAATAAGAAATAAAAATGACATTTTAGAATTCGTAAATGACCACGAGGTTTTATGGCCCTCTATCTTTCCAACAAAATGCCTCTTTGTTTGAATTGTTGCCTCCAACAATTGTTTGAATTGTTGAATTGTCCAACAAAATGCCTCCTGAGCGATTCGCCGTCCTTTAATTTCACATTTATTCGATCCATTCAATTGACCAGACTGGCAGGATAGCCTTGAGGTTTACTCACTCACCTCTGAGAAGTTTTGCCTGGGTTTGAATCTCAACCTATTTGTGGACAGGATGATTCAACAATGTGTGTGCCATTCCTCAGATTGATGTAAAACTCAATGTTCCATCTGCTAATTTTATTTGATGGATGCGAAAGATCCCATGATGTGTTTCCAGAAGATGAGTTGAGTTATTGTCGGCACCATGGCCAAATTCCAATTTCCTGCTCTCACGTATAGGGTGCATTTCATCAACGGCACATCCGCGTCCCCAGCAAATGATCCTACCATCAGCCCAGTGCTGTTTTCAAAAGAAGAAATAATAATGGGGTTACAGGTCAGGGAGCACATTGTCGTGAGAATGAGTCATTTTGATTGAGGGTCAGACTTCATAGGTTTCGAGTCAAGTGAACTATGAGAAAAGGTGAAATAATGGGAAACAAACAACCAAAAAATAAAGCATCAAAAAGATGACAGATAGGTAAACCAAAGCAAATTTTAAAATAGAATAAAAGAAACAAAAAGGAAAATAAAAATCAACCATAAAGAGGAAACATGAAAAGGATATCAAAAAAGGGGGAAGAGAAGAGGGAAGAGGAGAGAGAAGAAGAAATGGAGGAAAAGTAAAGAAAAATAAAGAAAAGAAAAATAGATAAAATGAAATAAAGTAAAAAGCGAAAAAAATGAGAGAAGGATTGAAAAATTGCAAAAGACGAGAGGTCGAGATATAAATGAAAAGCACTTGCTAATTCAGAGGTGAGCCAACGTACCTATCTTGAAGACAAAATTTTAATCTCTAAGATTCTCACACCAACCTCAGACCTCGTATATATTATTCACATGTGGACGGTATGTTTGCAATTTTTACCTCTGCCACCTTCGGTGGACGGAGGATATGTTTTCACCCCTGTCTGTGCACAGAATATCTCAAAGGTGTGGACGGATTCGGACCAAATTTGGTGGACAGGTTTGGTGTTTGACGAGGAAAAGAGCACATACAGTACCTCTGCCAGGCTCAAAAGTTTACATTTTGTATCCAACTCAGATCCGGACCTGAACCAAAATGTAACCGATTCATTCTTGTCACACACACGCACACGCACACGCACACGCACACGCACACGCACACACACACAATCCCTACACCAAGTTTCATCCAAAATCTGTCCATATCATTTCGAGAAATCCTGCTCACAAACAAACAGTGTTGAATACATAACCTACATCTAACTTCGGTGGTAGAGGTA
>NC_140973.1:47410511-47475511 GCF_056783735.1 Eptatretus burgeri | reverse complement strand
ACAGGTGCTGAGAGTGACTCAAATGAGATTTGTTACCTGCATAGTCCGTAAGCGTCAGCTGCGGCTGTATAGACATGTGGCTCGTTTTCCTGATGCAGATCCTACTCACCAGATTCTCCCAGCGAGGGAGTCTTGTGAGTGGAGGAGGCCAATGGGCTGACCATGTGCCTCGTGGTTGCAGCAGGTTGATCGGCATCTCAAGGAAATGAGGATGGGCCAGGCATCTGCCTGGGGGTGGGCCAGACGGAGGCTCAAGGAGTACCGGCAGAAAGTGGACGCATCGACGCTCTGCTCTGGCGCATGCTCCCATACCTGACCTGACCTGACCTATTCCTGCTGGAAGTCACCTTTTTATTTTATTTATTATTTACTTCTTGCTTTACATAATCGAGGCTCATGGAAGAGCTCATAAAAGTACACTGAATGGATCAGAACAGAACAGGATAAAAGGAACAGTTGAGCGAGGGGGGAAACACCAACAGCAGAGTTGAAGGCCAAGATAGAGGCAGACTTGAACAAACAATGTGTGTGAGGAGGAATGGCGGGCAGGAGAGGATGCAGAGCATGAGTTGGACATGCAAGATACAGAAGGAAACTCAGGAAGGAAAACTGGAAATTTGGAAAAGATCATGGTTTTTGGATTGGGAATGATCTGAGATGGTGGTGAACGGCTGTCCTGAAGCCCTGGTGGGAAGAATGAGATTGTAGAGGCCTATGTGGGAGGAATCTGTGAGAGGATAGAGCATCACCTATGGTCAAGTGATTCTCGTCCTGCTTACAGGGGAATTCGCGCATTGCGTTCATCCAAGCCCATCCCTCGGTGTACTGCATTTGGAGCAGAGGGTGGTGGGCTCTTGACAAAGGAGTCCGAAGTGAAGGCCCGCTGAGCCGGTTACTTTGAGCGGTTGTACCAGGCTGATCCACCAGCTGTTGAGTTGGATGTCAGGGGTGTTAAAATCCCTGTTGCTGACCCTCCAATCAATTGTGGTCCACCTTCGCTTGTGGAAACATGGGCTCTGGTGAACTGGTTGAAATGGGGGTAAAGCTCCAGGGATCTGTGGCATCCATGCTGAACTTCTCAAGGCTGGTGGAAATGCTGCACTCGTGTCATTGCATGCAGTTCTGTGCTCTGCCTGGAACACAGGCATCATCCCAACTGACTGGAAGAGGGGCCTTGTTCCACTCTGGAAAGGGAAGAGTGGTCGCCAAGACTGCAACGACAACTGAGGGGTGATGCTGCTGTCAGTGCCGGGCAAGGTCTTTGCTCAGATAATTATTGAGAGGGTTCACCACTATCTGCTTCGGCACCAGCTTCCAGAGCAGTCAGGCTTTACACCAAAGAGGTTAATGAATGGTGTATCCTTGCTCTTCGGGTCCTCACCGAATGCAGACGAGAGTTTCGGCAGGGGCTACTTGCAGCCTATATTGAACTCTGCAAAGCATTTAATCCAGTGAATCAGGATGCTTTCTGGAGAATGATTTGTCTTTGTGGGGTGCCACCAAAACTGATCGAATGATTGTAGGAACTATACTCTGGTACTGCGAGTGCTGTGAGATGTGGGGGGTTGCATCTCTTACTCATTTCCAGTTGCTACTGGAGTTCGTCAGGGGTGTGTACTCGCCCCCACACTTTTCTGGACTGGATTCTGGGGAGGATGTTGGAGAGATCAAGATGCGGTGCATCGTTTGGGAATGTCAAAACTAAGATCCAGACTTTCAATGGCATTGGATGCTGCTGTCCTCTCTGTGGTGAGGATGTTGAGGTTGTGGAGACCACTTACCTTGGCAGTGATATTCACGACTCTACTGGCTGTGAGTCCGACGGCAACAGATGTCTGGGTCGGGCCTGGGGAGTCATGGATCATGGGGTGTGGTGCTGCCGGTACCTGTGCAGGAGGACGAAAGTCCGAGTCTTCAGGTCCTTGGTGTTTCCAGTCTTGCTCTATGCATGTGAGACTTGGATTCTGACCAGGAATCTGAGACGGAGACTTAATTCCTTTGGTTCCAGGGATCTGAGATGGAGACTTAATTCCTTTGGTTCCAGGGATCTGAGATGGAGACTTAATTCCTTTGGTACCAGGTCTCTTCGGAGAATCCTTGGCTATCACTGGTCAGACATTGTGTCCAATGAGCAGTTGCTGAGAGTGACTCAAATGAGATTTGTTACCTGCATCGTCCGTAAGCATCAGCTGCGGCTGTATGGACATTTTGCTCGTTTTCCTGATGCTAATCCTGCTCATCAGATTCTCCCAGCGAGGGAGTCTCGTGAGTGGAGGAGGCCAATGGGCTGACCATGTGCCTCGTGGTTACAACAGGTTGATCAGCATCTCAAGGAGATGAGGATGGACCAGGCATCTCCCTGGCGGTGGGCCAGACGGAGGCCCAAGGAGTACCAGCAGAAAGTGGACGCAGCGACGCGCTGCTCTGGCGCATGCTCCTACACCTGACCTATTCCCGCTGGAAGTCACCTTTTTATTTTATTTGCTTATTGTTATACATAGTCGAGGCTCATGGTAGAGCTAGTGTAAGTACACTGAATGGATCAGAACACAACAGGATAAAAGGAACAGTTGAGAGAGGGGGGAAACACCAACAACAGAGTTGAAGGCCAAGATAGAGGCAGACTTGAACAAACAATGGGTGTGAGGAGGAATGGCGGGGCACGAGAGGATGCATAGCATGAGTTGGACATGCTCGATACAGAAGGAAACTCTTTGGAAGGAAAACTGGAAAAGATCATGGTTTTTGGATCGGGAATGTTCTGAGATGGTGGTGAACGGCTGTCCTGAAGCCCTGATGGGAAGAATGAGATTGTAGAGAATGTGGAAGTTGATTGCGCAGGCAGGAAAAAAAGAGGAACAAATGAGTGGAGGTGAGCAGTGATTCTGTATTTAGGCGGTTTCACCAGTAGGGGGGGTGAATGGTGGATCGTATGTATCCTGCAGAACCTTGGGGGGGGGTGGGGAGACAAAGCATGGAAAGAGCAGAGGGTGCAAGACCAGAAAGGAGGCAGTAGAAGACACAGAGACTCCCCACCTGTCTGCGATGGTGAAGTGATGGGCTTCATCACGGAAATTCCAACAATCCTCAAAGCCTTGGCTTCCACGGCGACAAGCTGAGCAAGATGTGAGGCAGGGGAGCCAGCCGAAAGGGGAGATTGCTGGTCTGGCTATCTCGTGAAAGAACTTGCCATGCTATCTCCTGAAAGAGTCCATACTTCCAGCAACTCTTCCCTGAAATTGCAATCACGAACCCCTGTGCCAGATCGGAACTTGTTGCAAGAATCCTATTATTATTTCAGACTTGAGCAAGGGATGCGTAAAAATTAAAGCTCTTATTAACTGGTAATGGAAACCGAAACAAGGTGGTTGTGTGTCAAGTAACCACTGTTGCTCAAGACCCTTGCATGACATGCATGCGTACCTCGCCCCAGCCCCATCTCCTTCCTCCCGGGTGTGCATACAACTTTGTTGAACGAATCACACACACCACCACTCACAATCACACGACAAGGCTACCATGCAGTTAACTTGCACAAGCACGAAGGTATCTGCAATTCTGCATACCTACATTCTTTGCCATATTAATTATTCTACACTTCATACGAACGCAGCATGTTTTGTTCTGCATGTTAAACATTCCTAAACACATTCAGCACAGAGAAGAGAAAATTTCATCATCCAAAGAACATAAATACTTTTCGAAACAGACAAATACTGTACTATATATATATATATATATATATATATATATATATATATATATATATATATATATATATATATATATATATATATATATATATATATATATATATTGTTGTGGTTGACGAAATTCGCAAACCACCATTCAGGTCCCTTAGGTGAGATATCTCTGTAAGTATATGTGTAGTTAGGCCCAAACCCGTTGTTTCGAGGGAATAAATGTCATTCATTCGGGCTGCGACCCTTCTAGATAGCCGTTTTTCTTTTACTATCTTTATTTTGGACGAGCCGCCATTACTACCACCACCAACCACGTCTCAACAGCCATCACACAACAACCACCAGCCGTAACGCCGCTTCACAACAACAACGCCAACAGCCACGACCTTTACCGTCACATGTCGCTCTCGCAACCATCGCATCACCGCCATTTCCGCGCCGCTTGTGGGCACCGATACTGGACTCGTGCAGGGCGCGCACCGAGCAGCGTGTGCAGAAACATCACAGCCTTTCCGAAGAAAACGGATCAAAAACGACTCACGCCCACTTCTGTTCCGTCCTATCGGCGAGCGTGGGGCGATTTGGCCCCGCCTCCAGGTGCGTTGGAGTAATATCGCTACATGCAAATTCATGGATCAAAAAGCATTCACGCCCACTTTTCCTCGGTCCAATGGGGAGCCAGCCAGAGGTGAAGGGTCGAAGGCGAAGGAGCGAGGCCCCGGGGCTATAAAGGGCTGCGTTCGCTCGCCAAACAAGGCAGTTCGGAGTTGAGTTGGGAAGAAGAAGTAGTAGGAGTCAGTCAAGGCAGTTCGGAGTCGGTGGAGTTGGGAAGAGCCAGTCAAGAGAGGAGTGGGAGAAGGCAGTTGGACGGAGCTGTGGAGAGTTGGAGAGGTGGCGGCGGCGGCGAAGGCGATCGAGGGGGTGCTCGTTTCAGAGTCGGGGAGCTGCGGAGGGATAGGCCGGCAATGCGACCGAGGTCGTGGTGGAGACGCTCGTCGCGGGACCCGAGACAGGGAGATATCCTCCTTCCCCCGAGCATCAACAACTCCCTCCTGTTTCCCCCCGCGCTGAGATAGTGCGAGAAGGGGGCCCCGTTCCCACCCCATTCCAGACACTGTCCGCGAGGCCCGCGGAGTCGGGGCGCCAGCGCTATTTTGCGGCTCATCACCAGACGGGTAGGCTCGAAGTGGTCTCGGCCCCAGGCCGTCTGCCCCCTCATAGTTGAGGGTGGTCCTTTTCTTTTGCTTTGAGTATGTGTTGTCGGCGCCGTCTGTGAAGTAAAACTGTATAAGTGTTGCCGTGTGCTCGGTAGTCGGTGAGCTCTGCATTGTGTTTTGCTTTTACATTTGCTTTTTGTGTATTATTGTGTGTTTCTTCTTCTTTTACATTTGCTTTTGGTGTAATTGTATATGTTTGCTATCCGTGTGCAATCGCGAAATAAATGTGCTCTATGTTGAACTGTTTTCCCGTTTCGCTTCGTCTTTTCCTTTATTGAATCTCCATCTTACTTCACGTAAAGGGTTGGTCGTGGGCTGAAACGCCCGATAATTAATCGAACCGTCCAGGTTGACGATAACACCGCTCGGTTATCCCGATAGAACGGAACGGGTCGCTTAAAGTGGCCCGTGTCCGAAGTCGACCTGCGGCGAGGTGCGATCGCCCGGTCTACCCTCCGTGTGGGTACTTAGGTAGGTCGAATTTGGCGAGCAACCCTATCCCACGCGGGGGGCCGATTGGCACGATCGTGGTGAGGCCGAAAGGTCCACCCGTGACTGGTTCCCGGCGTTAGTCCGAGAGGGTCACGACGGGATTGTCCGTCCGGTGGAGGACGTGCCGCGATTCGAGTTACGTGGCCGTTCGCACGCCGGCGGGCGTGAATCCGTAACACTGGTGTCAGGTCGTGCGATATAAACTCATCGCCCTCCTCGCGGCACTGGTATCGGACAACGGGAAAACGGGCTCTCCTGTCTCCAGCTAAATTCACGGGAATCGGTCCAGGGGTGAGAGGAGCGACCCCCGATTCCCTCCAAATTACGAGCGATTCAAATTAACCCTTTACGAGAAATAAGATGGCGTCTCAAGGCGAGCGGGAGCCGGGGGTATTAGAAATGTATATGTGTAGTAATGTAGGATCCATGGTCCAGGATGAAATCCCCATGCAGGAAATGTTGGTTGTGCAGGAACACGAACTCGTCCAACTGAACCCAGAGCCCGAAATAGGTGCGGCGGCGGCCGCGGTGTATGACACCTCCCCACCCCCCCTCCGCCAAAACCTCCCGATCCTTGCCGAATCGGCTCACCCAAGCGCACCCGACATGGCCCAGCTATGCGCCATGCTGGCGGAAATGAAAACGAAGATGGATACAAACACAAATGAAATGAAAAACGAAAATGGAAACAAACGCACTCGAAATGAAAAAGCTGCGGGGTGAGACGCAGAACATGGGCCAAAGCCTGCAGGCGGGCATGAAGGCAGTGGCCAGGGAGCTCAAAATGGCGACTCCACATGTGGGAGCGAACGAGCTGGGAGGGAGTGCAACGGCTGTCGGGCCCGCGGTGGAGGCGGGTAAGGAAAAAATAATTCGGGAGACAAGAGACGAGGTGAAAGTAATTGGGAGGGAGAGAAAAGAACAATTAATACGGAAAGCAAGGATGAGGTACGCGGAGATCGTGAAAGAGCAAGGAGTGAAAAACAGGGAAGGACGGGAGCGACTTAAGGAGAAAGCAAGGTTGACCTACATAAAGATAAGGGAAAGACACCAGAAAGAAGCGGAGACTAATAGACAGGAGGGGACAACAGAAACTTATAAATGTACAGAGACACGGGAGACAGAAAAAATAGAGGAGAGACTGCATGATAATGACAAGGCTAGAGACGTACACACACACACGGAGGTAGTGGAGGATAGTGAGGGTGAGCTCGCGGAGCGTGTAGGGACCCAGTGCGAGCAGCTGGATGGCCTCCTCCAGGAACGAGGGGAGGGAGTATGCCCCCTTGAGGCGAGTCACGACCAGGTGAGTTCGGTCGTGCTTTGCGAGTTCGAGGGGAGGAGTGCTGTGGACGGGTGCACGCCGAGCTTGTGGGGTATAGAGGCCCCGGAGACCCTTGTGGGGACACGAATCCCCAGTGTGGTTGTCCCAGTGTGTGTGGTGTCGAGGTGTGTGTTCACGAGTGTGGTGAAATGCGTGCTGCAACGCACGCATAGCGCGGTTGCAAGGGCGTGTGTGAGAGCGACCGGGTGGGTGACAAAGACCCCGTGTGTGGAAGCGACCCCGTGTGTGAGTGGTGTGGTGGTAAGTGTGCAGAAGGGCGTGCTTCCCAGCACGCAGTGTGTGGATGAGGAACCGCGGATGAGTGCCCCCGCGTGTGTGAGTGGGGCACGGTGTATGAGTGAGGCACCGCGGATGAGTGCCCCCGCGTGTGTGAGTGAGGCACGGTGTATGAGTGAGGCACCGCGGGTGAGTGCCCCCGCGTGTGTGAGTGGTGTGGTTTGTGTGAGGGAAATGGCACGAGTGAGTGAAAGGCCGCGAGTGAGTGGAGCCACGTGTGCAAGGGTAATGGCATGCGTGAGTGAGCGGCCGAGTGTGAGAGAGACAGCGTGTGCAAGGTCGCTGTGTGTAAGGGAGATGTCGGTCGGCATGTGTGAACATGCAGCCGCGTCTCCCGGTGTGAGTTTAATGGTGAGGTGTGTTAGCGTCGTAACACGCGTGAGTGCGTGTGTCGAATGGCGACGACGGCGACATGTGAGGAAAGAAAGCGGAGTAGCGGCTGTAGTTGTTTCGGGGACCGTGCCGCGTTCACCCAGCAGTGAGCACGAGGTCCGTGCTGTGCAACGCACGAGGCCCCCACGTGCTCGCTTGCGATTGTGAAGTCCCGGTCCGGAAACGCACGCGGTGGATTTGCCGATCCCGCGGACGGACAAAGCTTAGGCAGGTAAACGGATTTGGACCGGACGGGTTCTCCACGCGATCGTGTGTGTGAAGCTCCAACGGGCAAAGCACATGTGTTCACGTGGGGAACCCCTCGAGATGTGGGGCTTGTGTTTTTTTTTATGCGCACGGTGACGTCATGGCTGCACATGGGGTTGGAATCCGGCAGGAAGGGTATCCCTGCCGGATGGTACCGTCCAAGGAGGGACGAGGTACACGTGCAGCTGCATGACGTCACGGGCAGGTGCAAAGTGCGCGAGCAAGTGAAAATATTTTTTCAAAATGGCCGCCATATTGGACTTTGGACCAAGTCCAAAATCTTATGGCATGATCCTTGGACCATACCTAATCCCCCCACCAAGTTTGGTCGAAATCCGTCCAGACATTTTTCCGTAATACTGTTCACAAACAAACAAACAAACAGACAGGGGTGAAAACAGTAACCATCCATCTTCGATGGCGGAGGTTAATTAACACGAGAGTAGGGTAAGAATACTGATTCTGGCTCACTTTTCCCCATGTAAATGAATGGGGGATTTTCAGCGATTCCCTTTTTTTTCCTTAAAAATAAACCCCCTTTTTATCCCAAGGTATATTTATTTGTCTCCCCTTTTAACTTGGAGGTTGAACCTCATTGAATTGAACACCTGGGGGTTGAACAGCTCACTCATTGAACCTATAAAGATTTGTTCATTCTCAAATTCCTTCAATAGTTTAATTTTCTTTGCACAATAATCCCCATCTAAAATATTGACAAACAAAACATTTGAATCTTTATATTTTTTAAGATACCCCTTTTGTGCCATTACGAAATGATAAACTTCTCTTAATGCTCTTGTTTGACCACCTCCTGAGCCACAGGTTATTTTTTTGTTAAGCCCCGCCCACTTTTCTTTAAGCCCCGCCCACTTTTGCTCAGCCCCGCCCACTTTCCACAAGGTATTCAATAAGCCCCGCCCACTTTTGCTAAGCCCCACCCACTTTTTGTAAGGTATTTTTTCTAAGCCACGCCCACTTTTCTAAGCCCCGCCCACTTTGCTATGCTCCGCCCACTTTTCATGAGGTATTTTTCTAAGCCACGCCCACTTTTCCTAAGCCCCGCCCACTTTTGCTAAGCTCCGCCCACTTTTCATAAGGTATTTTTTCTAAGCCACGCCCACTTTTCCTAAGCCCCGCCTACTTTTGCTAAGCCCCGCCCACTCTTACATCATTTCCAGTTCATCTCTGACTCACAAAGAAATCACTAGAAAATTACAGGATGTTATGGTTTTGAAAAATTTCCCAATGAAGGCTTGCCTAGGCTTGCCCAGGGAATTTCCAAAGGAAACCACACCCACCAGTCTTTCTCTATAAAAGCTTCAAACCCAGGCTCCATTTTAAATATTTTTTTTGCTGGCCATGGTGTGCTGTGTGCTTGTCTGGAACTCTCTGTCTTGTATGGAACTAAACCTTCAAGTTGATGAACTGGATTCAAACCTCTTATCTATTGAGGTAAGATTTTTATTTTCCTATTTTCAAACTTTGATTGAAGCATACTCATTTAATAATTAAATAACTTAATTAATACATTATTATTTTCTCTCACAGGAAATTGTATCTGAAATACAAAATGAAAATACTGCTTTTGCTACAACTTGGAGCGAAATTGTTGGCTTGGTTGAAGACCTTATGAGCGACCAAGACCTTGAGTGGGATGACTTTGGTGTTCCTTGGAACTCTCTGTCTTGTATGGAACTAAACCTTCAAGTTGATGAACTGGATTCAAACCTCTTATCTGTTGAGGTAAGATTTTTATTTTCCTATTTTCAAACTTTGATTGAAGCATACTCATTTAATAATTAAATAACTTAATTAATACATTATTATTTTCTCTCACAGGAAATTGTATCTGAAATACAAAATGAAAATACTGCTTTTGCTACAACTTGGAGCGAAATTGTTGGCTTGGTTGAAGACCTTATGAGCGACCAAGACCTTGAGTGGGATGACTTTGGTGTTCCTTGGAACTCTCTGTCTTGTATGGAACTAAACCTTCAAGTTGATGAACTGGATTCAAACCTCTTATCTGTTGAGGTATGATTTTTATTTTCCTATTTTCAAACTTTGATTGAAGCATACTCATTTAATAATTAAATAACTTAATTAATACATTATTATTTTCTCTCACAGGAAATTGTGTCTGAAATACGAAATGAAAATACTGCTTTTGCTACAACTTGGGGCGAAATTGTTGGCTTGGTTGAAGACCTTATGAGCGACCAAGACCCACAGAACGAGTTTGTCCTTGATGACCCAACCAAAGAGTTATACCTTGGAGACCAGCAAAATCCTGAAAAAGAGTTTTACAGCAATAGTACTCATTGTGAGTTATCAAGACAATACCCACTGAACAAGTTATACGTTGATGAGCCAGAATACAAGTTTTACCTTGGAGACTCACAAATTTTGAAAAAATCAGTAAATGAGTTCTGCCTTGATGGTTTAAATAACTACCTTGGAGACTCAGGAAAAGGGTTCTGCCAAGATGGTTCTAAATATGGGAACTACCTTGGAGACTCACAAATTTTGAAAAAATCAGTAAATGAGTTCTGCCTTGATGGTTTAAATAACTACCTTGGAGACTTGGAAAGTTGGGGTTATTTTGAAGACTTGAAATGCTACCACTCTTTGGGATTTAAACCTATCAAGAAAGTTCTTACTCCCTCTTTCTATGTCATCAAACCTGAAAGCCTTAAAAGACAGAATTGGAAGAAGAGAAAAAAAAAACAAAACGTAAAATATATATATATATATATATATATATATATATATATATATATATATATATATATATATATATATATATATATATATATATATATATATGTGGAAATCTCATGTTGAAAAAGACATTGTGTTGGGTGAGGATTGAGTTGGGGTTGAGATTTTGAATGTGAGGGTTGGGGTTGAGATTTTGAATGTGAGGGTTGGGACACACACACACACACATACACATCAACAAACAAAAGTTAAGCCTTGACTATTCAGTTGAGGATTCTGTGTTTGGGGTTCACAGATGTAAGAACGTCCACCCCTTGACACACATTATATACTGTTATACACCTCGGACTTGGCCCTCGAGTGTCCACAAAGGTGTATTATCTGCTTAGTTTTGTCTTTTGTAATTCCTGTGAATAAAATGAACCTAAAATCTCTTCCCTTCCAAATCATATATTTTATAAGTCCAAGGAACTGTATCTATTACATCAACAATTTTAAAAAGTTCTTTCGTCCATCGTTCAGTAAAACCCTTTTCAAAATGAGATTTCCACCTATATATTCTTACGATATCACCAACTTTGAACTTAGGTTTTCTGACATTAATCTCTTTTTCATATTTTAATTTTGTAAATGTTTCTGATGGTTTCATATTTGTTGACGTGTGAATCGTGTCATTATACTTATCCACAATATCCTGAATAAAAGATGACCATTGTTGTGAACCGAGTTGTGTGAATTTTTTATATAGTCTCTCTTTTAAGGTACGATTAAAACGTTCAACAACAACTGCCTTCCCTTCATTAAAGGTACTGTATAATGTAATACTGTTATTTTTTAGAAAATTCATAAATGTCTTGTTATAAAACTCTCCACCCTCATCAGTCCACAATTTTTTAGGTTTTCTCTTACTTTTATTAAATATCTGTTGAAAAGCTAACATAAGAGTATTACCTGTTTTGTTTTTTAAAGGGACAACCCACGCATATCTACTCCTCAAATCAATAACGGTTAAAGCATACTTGTACCCCTTATCATTATTGAGTTCAATCAAATCAGCAGACCAGATATAATCAACTTCCTTGGAATAAACTTTCCTTCTCTGAAACTTTGTGAATATTGGTTTATGTAATTCATCAGCTAATTGCTCTTCAGTCTTAATGGCATCATTAGAGCCTATAAGTTTTTTGAATTTCCAAGTCCAAGTTTCAATTTAGCACTAATCATCTTCTTCACGATGAACCTATCAACTTTTTCTCTCAAGGTTGGATTTTGTATCAGAGACAAATTATACAACATTTCTCTATCGGCTTCATGCTTTTCTTCCAACGTTGTGGTATTCCCATAATCAATATCGTGTCTCATGCACACTTCATCAACTCTATTGATTGGTTTACTCCAGGATTTAGGATTGTCTGCCTCATCTAATCTTTTATCCAAGTTTGTGCCTGGACCACAGAAAGAATACCCTGGAAGATGTAATTCCCCTGGTATTCCAGTAGTTGTAAATTTACTTCCTGATAAAAACTTTTGTATATCTCCTCCGAGTTTGTATTTGGAGATAAATTGATTTTTTTTTGAACCACACACCGAACATATACCTTTTTGTATAACCCTGTTATTTTTACTTTTAATATATGAAATATTTTTAGTATTAGTTTTCTTTTTACATTTGAGACAATAACTCATTTATTTATGAGAAAAATTCCTGCAGAGTGCAAAAACCTTTTTAGTTTCCAACATGCACATTTGAATCTTAATTTTTAAAACATAAAGAATCCTTAGAAATGCCTTCACTCTCTCCTCCATTTATTTAAGAAAAAACTTGAATTAAAATGAATAGCTTGATGATGTCAATAGTCTTGAAGAAAATATTGCAAATAGACTTGTCAATTCTTTGTTTTCCTCCTCGGTGGGTTGAGTTATTTTCTGTAATACCACCAATCTTTTTTGAATCTCACTGGTTTCCATATTTTGATATTTATTCATTCTCTCTCTTTCCTCCCTCTCTCTCTTCTCTCTTTCCTCCCTCTCTCTCTTCTCTCTTTCCTCCCTCTCTCTCTTCTCTCTTTCCTCCTTCTCTCTCTTCTCCTTTTCCTCCTTCTCTTTCTTCTCCCTCTCTCTCTTCTCTCTTTCCTCCCTCTCTCTATTCTCTCTTTCCTCCTTCTCTCTCTTCTCCTTTTCCTCCTTCTCTTTCTTCTCCCTCTCCTCCTCCTTTTCCTCCTCTTCCCTCTCTTCTTCAACTCCTTCCTCATCCCTTACTATCCTTGAATCGTTTACACCCCATAGAATATTATACATATATTCATCAGGATTTCTTGTTATTCCTGTATCCAAAATAATTTTTTTTACAACAGGAAACCAATAAAATTTCTTTTGAATTTCTAAAAGAGCCTTACCTTTTCTTAACCTTATAATTTTTTCATTATTTAACATTCTAATTAAATCTAAAGTTGTCGGTTTATCAACATCAGCATAATGCCAATCTTTTATTGAAAATACCTCATTCTTATGTTGTAGAACATATTTATTAAAATACCGAATACCCTTTTCTTGAAGGTATGCTTGGACACAGAAATGATAATTTTCTTGAAGCCTTCTTGCTGTCATTTATGTATTAGAAATATATGTTAGAATAATATTATGGCACGAAACACCTCCCCATCTTCCCATAGTTAAATCATTTTGTATTTCCTTACTTATTATATATAATCCTGTTTTTTCTGTTTTCATGAGATAAACAAGGGCAAAACCATTATTATATTTACCCTTATTAAATTCTTTTATTTGTTGTTTACTAATCGTGGCTCCACAAAACTCATTCTCGATACCAAGTGCATAATATTCTTCCTTACGAGACTGATTTAATTGTTCCAGGTCTTCGAGGTTAATTTTAAATGACCAATTATACCCTAAATCATTCATATCGTACCCCCATTGTTCTATTCTCATACAAATGATACGCCCTTCTTTATAAAAATTTATTTTAATTCGAACTGTGAATTCTGTATGACCTGGAGATAATATCAACACTTCTGTATCTTTGGAATACACAGCCGTTTTATTTAAGTATATATATTGTGATAAATCGTTTAATCTCACCAAGTCATTCGCGTCAGTCGGGCTTGGATAATTTTTTAATTTATAAGCATTTTTCATGTTAATATTTTTGTTTATATTATATTTATGTCGTTCAGCCTGTGCCTTTGTATAATAATTTGATAAATCAATATCCAGTTCTTGAGATACACCAAAGATAGAACCATCTTTACCAACATAAGTCATTTATATTAGATTAAAAATAATATCATAAAAATTTTTATTTTTGTTGAGTTGAAATAACACATATAGACATAATTGACCACAACACTTGGAATTTAATTCTTGGACTTGAAATGTTTGATAAACACCATTCTGTAAGAATTTTATGACTTCAACAGGTGGTGGAAGACCAAAACTATCAAAATAATATTTGTCTTGACTATTAAAAATACAAACCCAATGAGAACCGTTCCCATTATTATCTTCTAAGTTCATAATAATATTCTTTGTATGTTTCGGCACATTTGTTAATTCATCTCTCATACAAATAACCACATTATGAATTTTTAATTTCTTACAATATTTGGCAAGTTGTAAATTTGATGTTGTATTCTTTCCAAATTCTTTCAACCACTCATCAATGCTCATTTATTTATTAGAAAGATATAATCCATTACCTCTTTTCGTTAATTTTACACCTGCTTGTGCTATAGAAGAAAGCATATTTCCAACTAACAATCTCGCTTTATCAGGCAGACCTTCAAGTTTTTCAGCAAAATCTACAATTACACCACTTCCACTAATTTGTTTCTCCAACTCTTTGTTATGTCTTTCCAATTCTTTTTGAGCCTGGAGTTGAGCCTTCCTTTCGTTGGCAGTTTTGACCGCTGTTGAAATACCACCCGTCAATGCTCCAACCGCACTTAAACCAGCAAATAAAGGAATTAGAAATGGGAGAAATCCTCCACTCGTCTCTCTTATTGAATATTTTTTCAACATTGGTTTTGTCATTTTAATTTTAAGTGAGCCAGTGTCATTCAAGATTTTAACCTGTTCTCTTGTGAGCAAAACATCAATTCTTACTGCTCCTTTTCTCTGAATTGTATTAATGTTAATCGTACAAGGCTTTTGATTTTGAACACAAGATGATAGTTTATGAAGATTGATTTGATTAACATATACCCCAGTTGCTACTTTGCCACTCATTTATTTAACAAAAAATTATGTGAGACTAATCATCACACCATTATCTGTATTAATCTGCAATTCTGTTTCTTCCAAAAGCAAACAATATGTATCAACTTCTTCACTCTCTCCTCTTTCAATGTATAGGGAAGTATCCACTCGATTAGACTTTATAGTTTCCTTTTGAGCGCTCAGGTCAAACGCATAGATTGTATACAAACTTTTAAATGCTGTCATATCCAAAATAGGTTCTTTATTTCCATTACTTTCACACACCTTTTGGTAAGACTTGTATGCTTCAGCAAAATCATTTTTTCCCAATTAATTTCCAATCTATCTCGTGGATAAAATGTTCCATCTAGAGAAACGCGAAGTTGTTTCACCTTAGCATTATCACTCAATGCATTATTCTTATCAGTCGCAGTATCACCATCTGGCTTTTTAAAAATCATCCACAGATATCGTGGCTTTCCTTCCAGAACACCCAAATTCCACGTGTAAGTAGTTTGATTGAGTTTAACGTGTTGACATCTTCTTTTGAGGTATGATACACTGAGTGGTTTCTTTGAGTTAAGTCTTCGATTCAACATCTCTTCTGTTTTAAGATTAGGAGTATATTCACTGATATACCAACTCATCTCCTCAATTACAAATTTATTCTGTTCACCAAAAGCACTACCAACACCAAAAAGCAATCTATTTTCATTATCATTCCTTTGTAGTTGAAATCTAATTTTAAGACCATACAGAACTTTATCATAATCACAAAATCCAAATATACCTTTAAGAGGAACTGCCACAGTAAAACTATTTTCTGCTTTTGTATCATCATTATACATTCCTTTCCTTTGAATATATCCAGGGTCTGTGTTTGTTCCCGTTGACATATCAGGAATAAAACCTTCGACAGACCCCTTTCCCATTCTATCACTGAATGTATAGAGTGTAAATTTCATCATTTCAGATACAGCAGAGACATAATCAACCGCTTCAACTTCTTGTGTTCCAATATACAATCGCACACTATCAAACATTTTCCAGAAGAAATCATTTACAAGTGTAGCGTTTGTGTTATTCCCAGCCTTAGTGAATTTAAATTTACACAACAAGAAACTTTCGGAGAGATTCAAATAGGTTTGTTGATTATTTATTTCAAAACTTTTTGTACCATTTGTATTCCAGTCTGTTCCAGTTATTGCATTTACCTTGAAGTAATCTTCTTTTTAGTGGAGTTTGAGATAATAATAGTATCATCCAAATCATAGATACTATCAATTGCTTCCATACTTGTATTTATTTAGGAAAAAAGATGTTAAAACTTTTGAAACCCTGATCCAAGTATTTGAATTATTTTCTGTCGTTCTTGGGGGACAACTGAGTTTTACCTTTCTTAATTTCTTTTATTGCTTGTAATTTATGAGATTCCTTCTGAGCATCTTTTATACTCTTTACAGCACCTGCTACATTTCCCACAGCAGAAGCAGTTGAACCAATTAGGTCTTTATGTTTAAGAATAGTTGAACCAATACCCATGAGAGTATCAATTATCCCATCTCCTCTAAATTGATGTCCGACACCCCTTTGTCTCTTAGGTTTATAGTATCCTCTACCAAGATACATACCTTCACCCTTGTAGTACGGGGAAAGGAACATCCCATCCCCTGTAATTATTTTATATTTTCCCAACTCGTGTTTCCTCACAATAACCATCGTATTTATTTATTGGAAAACTTCACGTAGGTGAATTCTGATGGATATAACTTCTCCATTAAAAGAAATCACACGATTATCTTGGTCGGTTATCCTAAAATTTACTCTGTGTATGGTTTTTCCTGACACAGGTAGATAAACCAAATTTTTAGGTTCCATATTGAATTTATAACCAATTGGGGTTGAGTATGCGCTGAATGAAAATATTGTATTTGTTTTTTTCCATCATTATAAGCACCATCAATCAAATCACAGTGAATTAACACCGAATTTATTCCTGAGGATATTTGAATGACATTATCACTGTAAAACGTCCCATTAGTTTCAATCTTTTTTGAGGAGAAACCCAATAACTCTCTAAATGAATTATCAATTGTGAAATCAACCTTGTAGTTGTTTTTAACTTTAATCGTTGATTTTGAAGTATGTTTTTGAATGTTTATAACAATATTTTTTGGTTCATCACCCTGTTCTTTCATAAGACGAGCAATTTCGGAAGATATTTGAGAAATCTCGTATGCTCCGGGTGAGACTGTTATCGTTTTGTATCCACTTCCCGGATTATAACTAAACTTGTCATTTTTCTCGGTTATATTAAATAAGGTATTATAAGTTTCCATGGACAATAAAGATGCCTCATATTCTTTTGTTGTGTCAAGTTGTAGTGGGTATGGGAATGAAGATGTGTGGTCGCTTGTTGTGAAATTAAAACTCAGGATTGTGCTTCTCATCTTATTTAATATGAGATAAAATGTCTTTATATTGAGATTTATTAATTATTTTCATGTTCATCAACTGGTCTAAAATGGCTGATGCTTCATTAAAACAATTGTTATTTCCAGCCTTCTTACTGCCTAACAACAATAACAGTCTATTAACTAATTGCGATGGGTCATTTGGAAGAAAACTAATACCTGAACCAAGGATACTTAAAGCCTGAATAATGTGTTTCTCCTTCTCATTCTTCCTACTTTTACCAGAAAGAATAACCTTATAATTTAGAGTGTTCAGCAAATCAATATATACTCTATCATCATTATTTTCCATATCCAATGGTTTATCAATATACTTTGATTCATCCCTCACAGTTGAACCTTGTCTTCCATCTTTTGTGAGAAGAAACATTAATCTCGGAGTTAGTTTAACAGGGGGTTGAGCAGAACTTAAGAACCTTAATTCATCATTAAATATCAATACCTTTTCTTGAACAAGATGAAATATTGCTGGTTGTTCTGTTGGAATGAGTCCTGCTTTGGTTTTTGAATCCGCTGAATATTCATTGTTTTGAACAGCATTCACAATATAATCAGGGGGTTGATTAATCTCTTCCAGTTGTTGAAATAAACCTTCATCATATTCTAATTCTCCAATATGCTCTTATTCTTCCTCCGTCATTTGACTGAAATCTTTTAACATTTGGAGCTTTCTGGGAGTATATTCTACTGTGGGAACTGTGGAAACATCTTTCATTTTTTCTTGGGAAGTTTTTAAAAGTGGTTTAAAAAATTTCTCTTGTTTTCTTTCAAATACTTCTTCGCCCGTTAGTTTCTGTCTGCGTTTCTTCTTTATGTCTTCCTGCTGTTTTGCAACTTTTGAAACCAACTCTTGATGTTCCTTAAATCTTCTTGCTCTTTCTTTTGTATCCATTTATTTATTGTAAAATATCATTTAATGAATTGTAAAGATTAACAGGGAAATTTTCCTTTTCTTCATCATTCAAGTAGATGTGTTCAAATAAATCCTTTTCTTTAAATATTTCATCAAATTCTTTATTAACATTAATGCGAGTTGTAATTTCTTCTTCACTAATCCTTGCATCTCTGCTTTTCATACGTTTGCGTTGAGTTTCTTCATCAACATCAAAACCGAATGATAAAATCTTCACCCCGCTCAGATATTTAATAATTTGTCTCGTTCCTTCTGGATTAGTTTCTAATATCCCAACACCACCAGATTTTAGTTTCCTTAACTCACTCTTACAATGTGAATATTTTGTTGTACCAAGAGAAACCTCCTCAAATATTTGTCCTTCATTCCTCAATCGCATATGTTCCTCCACTGAAATATAGTGATAATCTTCACCTTTTATTTCTCCAGGTCTTATTGCTCTAGTTGTTGTTGATACAATGCGTATCACGGGGTGTTTTTTAAGTAAATTTACAATATTCTCATTTGTACTACACAAGAACCTTGATTTATGAAAGTTTTTTCCAGAAGCAGATTTACCCACAAGATTTATAATAATAGTTGTCATTTATATATGTAATTGTTTATAAAAGAAAAAATATATCCCTTAATATCTCATCTTGTTTCACAACAATATATTTATATTTTTCAGTCGTGTGCTTCATGTAATCCTCAAATTTCTTTTTACTACATAATGTAGAACAATTATCTCTCCAAAAATTATTGATATCTATTGAATTTAACTTGAATAAAATAAAAGTATTAGCATTGTTTCTGATGGAACGACGAGGAAGTTGAAAGTACGATTGACTAAGATAAATACAATTACAAGAAGAATGTCTCCCTCTTGTGTAGTAGCTGTCCATTACCGTTTGGTTTCTCTCATTAACACAATCATCAAAGATAACGAGGTTCTTTTTTGATTTATCCAAATCTTGGGGAGACGGTATATCATCCGTATTATCACTAAGAATACAAGTTATAGGATTTGATTTCTTTTTACATCTCTGTGTATCACAAAATAGTTGAATTATATCTTCAATGTTATAATCATTTAGGTTTTTTTGACGTTTAAATAAACCGATTATATCTTCTTTTTGAAGACCAGCATTAAAACCTTGTGAGAGTAGTTGATACTCTGGTTGAAAACTCGACTTTGTGAAAATGATTAAATTATCATAATCTAAAAAGTTGGGAGTGAGGAGCATTTTTAAAAGTAAGCAGGTTTTTCCACATCCACTTGAACCAACTATGAGACATCTTAATGAATTTGGGAGATTTTTATGGTTGTTAAATTTTATCTTATTTTCCCAAATAGGTAAAAAATCATTCATTTATATATTTGAAAAACAGGTTATTTAATTTATTATTGGCTTTTTTAGAAACTCTATATTTTATCCTCAGTTCAGGTTTAATTTCAAGATAATCCATTATTTTATTTATACAATATCTTGTGTTGATATTTCCCTGAAAATTACATCCATGAATAATATACAACAACAATCCTTTGAACATTTCTCTTATACGTTCAGTTTCTTCCCTTGTAAGGAAAGGTGTGTTATCATCCTCATACTTTACATTCATTTCTCTAATCAATCTTGTAAAGTAATTCATTTTTGGTGTAAATCTAAAAGAATTATTTTCCTTTTTATATTTTTTATTATCATTAATGAGAAGATAATCACAGAATATACATTGTTTATAGGCTTTTGACTCTGTGTTTAATCCCCGTCTTTCACACGCAGGACAATTCTCAAATTTGTCATATGGAGAATCAGGAAAGTCTAGCATATTTATAAAGTAAAACTTTACTTAAACTGAAATTCATCTATACTTTCAGTTGTATATTACCATCGATATCGATATACTTTTTTTCATTATCAGATTCAACGACAACATTTTTTATATTAAAGGTAATTTTAAAATTATCGTTAACTACTATTGAACGAAATGTCATTTCACCTGATATATTAACATCCTTTATTTCATCAGGATTTACATCTTTAGGGTTGTTGAAAAAAATACAAATTTCTCCTTGCATATTACAGATGGTCTTATCTTTTCTTTCTAAAGCTTCATCCATAAGGTTTTTGTTCTTTGATACTTTTTCTTGTTTCATTGCTTTTTCTAGTTTTGAATATATTACTAGAAGGAGAGGAGAAACTTTTGTTAGAGATACTTTAATTGATGTTCTACCAGGTATACTAAAAGCCCTTCCACTGAAGGAAATTGAAGAACTCATATTATTTACCATAATAGTTTTTATCCAATAGTTGTTATATTTATCTTTGTTCAATTTTACATCCTTGACATATTTCTCAGTATCTTTAACAGATGAAGAGATTGATTGAAACTTGTCTTTTGTGTCTTGAAACATTGTATTTATTAAGTGAAAAAGTTGGAGGATAAAATGTTTTTAAGCACAGATTCACCTATAAATTAAACGAAATTTTCATCAAGAAAATTTTAGTTTAAGTAAAGTTTTATTCTATAAATATGGTGAATACAACGTACTGCGATGTTTGTAATCACGAATATAAACATTATAGAAAACACCTCCGAACCAACAAACACACATTTAATCTATTTCATAAAATATCTCCTCTTGAGTTGGAAAGAAAACATTGTGATATCTGTTCAAAGGATGTTTTGAAGAGTAGTTATAATAAACATCTTCAATCACAAAAACACAAGAAAAATGAGTTTAAAGTAAAGGGAGACTATTATATTAAAAACACTGATGGGGCATTTAAAGGGCATATAAAAATAAGGATTTTTCAATTTGGAGAACCCGGTCCATCATCAATAGCTGAATCAATTGAAATAGTGAAACCCGATGTTGAAAAATTTATTAAAAAGACATTAAAAGAAATGAAAACTTTAAAGTTTTATATGGGAGTGAAAATGAATATGAAAAGACAAGATGAAGAACATACTCCTTATATGAGAACAGGTCTTCATTTTATAACATCATTTCAAGATTTTTTGAATAGTGGGGTTTATGAAGAACTATCAAGACAAGAGGAGGATGTTGATAATACAGTGGTAGGAAGTGGATTCAATATTAAAAAAATCATCTTTTTAGATATACACATTCTAAAATCAAACCCTCTTAAAGCTTCTTCTTATATTGAATTACCAAAAGAAATAAAACGAAAGAAGGCAGTTGTTAATATTAAGAACAATGATAATAAATGTTTTCTCTGGTCTGTTCTTGCTCACTTTCATCCACCAAAATGTAATTCAGAAAGAGTAAAACAATATATGAAATATGAGAATACCTTGGACATTAAAGATTTTAAATTCCCAATGCCACTAACAGATATTCCTAAATTTGAGAAAAAGAATAATCTTTCTATTAATGTATATGGATTAACGGATACAAACAAAGTTCAAATATTAAAAATTTCAAACAACTTTAAAAATGAAGAAACACACATTGACCTTTTATATTTTAGTGTTGGAAAGAATTCACATTACACATACATCAATAATTTATCAAGATTAATCTCTTCTCAGGTATTCAGAACAGCAAACAAAATATATCCTTGTAAGCGATGTCTTAATTCATTTCATACAAAAGAACGATTAGAACAACATTCAAAATATTGTAGTAATCATAAATCAGCTGTAATTACAATGCCTAAACCTGGTGAAAAGATTTATTTTGAAGATTATAATAAATCTATCATGCACCCATTTGTGATATATGCTGATTTTGAATGTATCCTTAAAAAGATAAATACTGCTTCTCCTAATCCAAAAGAACCATATACAAATAAATATCAAAAACATATTCCTTGTGGTTTCTGTTATTATATCAAATCATCTGTTGGAGAAAAGTATAACAAACTTGAACATTATCGTGGAAAAAATGCTTCACAAGAGTTTGTAAAACGATTAGAAAAGGATTGTATAAGACTCACTAAATTAATGAAAGAAACAAATGAACCGATGAAATTAACCAAAGAAGAAAAATTAGAATTTAGAATGAACAATATCTGTCATATTTGTGAGGGGGAAATTAAGGAGTCTAAAGTTAGAGACCATTGTCATCTTACTGGTAAATATAGAGGTCCCGCTCATTCCTGTTGTAATCTTAATTATAAATTACCTTCTTTTATTCCAGTCTTTCTTCACAACAGCGCCAACTATGATACACATCTATTTATAAATGAACTTTCAAAAACACCAGGGAATATTTCTGCCATAACAAACACAAGTCAAAAGTATATTTCATTTTCAAAAATGATATTCACAAAACCTTTAACTCGTATTAGGTTTCTAGATTCTTACAAGTTTATGGGAACACCACTAGCCTACCTCGCATCAAATCTAAGCTCCACGGACTCTTTTCCAAATCTTAATTCATTCTTTCCAAAAGAGGAAATTCTCACTAAAGAGGAAATTCAGATTAAAGAGAGAATTCAAAGTAAAGAGGAAACTCTAATTAATGAAGAAATTCTAACTGAAGATGAAATTCTAATTATAAAGAAAATTCGAACTAAAGAGGAAATTCAGATTAAAGATGAAATTCTGATTAAAGAAGGAATTCTTACGAGAGAGGAAATTCAAACAAGGAATGAAATTCAAAGTAAAGAGAAAATTCTTACAAGTAAGGGAATTTATCCTTATGATTATATGGATTCATTTATGAGATTTAAAGAAACACAACTTCCTTCAAAAGAAAGTTTCTATAATAACCTTTATGAAGAAGAGATAAGTGATAAAGAATATAAACACGCACAAGAAATATGGAAAATATTTAAGATAAAGAACCTTGGAGAATATCATGATTTATATCTAAAAACAGATGTTTTATTGTTAGCTGATGTGTTTGAGGCTTTTAGAACACTCTGTCATAAGAAAAATTGTTATGGATTAGACCCTGCCCACTATTTCACAGCTCCTGGTTTAGCTTGGAGTGCAATGTTGAAAATGACAAAACAAGATATAGATTTAATCAGTGATGTTGATATGCTTTTGATGATTGAGAAGTCCAAGAGAGGTGGAATATCACAAGTATGTTCAAAAAGATATGCGAAAGCAAATAATAAATATCTCCCAAATTATGATAGTGAAAAAGATAGTAATTATTTGATGTATTTTGATGCTAATAATTTGTATGGATGGGCAATGTCTCAATCTCTGCCTTATGGTAAATTAGAGTGGGTGGAAGAAAAGGATTATGAAAAGGCTTTGATGAATATTGTTATTTCTTCTCAAGAGGAATTGAATGACGAAGAAGAAGGTTATTATTTTGAAGTTGATTTGAGGTACCCGAGTGTTCTTCATAATAAGCATAAAGACCTTCCTTTTGCATGTGAGAAAGAAACCCCAAAGAAAGAATGGTTCAGTGATTATCATAAAAGTTTTAATATTAAAGGCAAATCAACAGAAAAGTTATTAACAACATTCTATGATAAAGAGGGATATGTTTTACATCAGAGAAGCTTAAAACAGTTTTTGAGAGAAGGATTGAGAGTAGCTAAAATTCATAGAGTTTTAAAATTTAAACAAAGTCCTTGGGTGAAAAAGTATATTCAATTCAATACAGATATGAGAGCAAATACAAAAGTAAAATTTGAAGGGGACTTTTATAAATTAATGAATAATGCTGTATTTGGAAAGACTATGGAAAATGTTAGAAACAGGCAAAACATTAGATTCGCAACATCTTGGAAAGAAGCTTCGAGATTGATAAATAAACCAAGTTTTGAGAGAGAAGAGGTTTTTTCAGAGAACTTTTCTGCAATTCATATGAAAAAGGAAAGTATTGTAATGGATAAACCAATTTATATTGGAACAGCAGTTCTTGATTTATCAAAGATATTGATGTATGATTATTTGTATAATGACTTAAAGAAAGAGTATGGTGAAAATGTTTCATTGTTGTATATGGACACTGATAGTTTTATCCTAGATATAAAAACTGATGATGTTTATGAAGATATGAAGAAAAATATTGGAGTATATGATACAAGTAATTTCAGCAAGAAGAGTGAGTTATTTTCCAAAAAGAATGAAAAGGTTATTGGTAAGTTTAAGGATGAGTTGGGTGGAAAAGTAATGAGTGAGTTTATTGGATTGAGAGCAAAGGCATATGCTTATAAGTATGGTGAACAGATTGATAAGAGGTTAAAGGGAATAAAGAAATATGTAATAAAGAAATCAATAACTTTTAGAAATTATTATAATTGTTTGATGAATAAGAAAGAAGAATATAGGAAAATGAATACAATAAGAAGTTATAAACATAACATATATAGTGAAGAAGTAAATAAAAAGGCATTAGGAGCCTTTGATGATAAGAGATTTATTTTAGATAATGGAATAGATTGTGTTCCATATGGATATTGTATGATAGAGTGTATAAAATAGATTATGTTTTAACGATGGGAAGATGGGTTAGGGTTTTTAAGGGCTACCGCCACGTTTTTTCACAATATATAAATGGTTAAACCAAGTATTAATCAAACTAAAGAGTGGAGAAAATCTCAGTCTTGGTATATAAATGGAAAACATAATGAATGTGAAAAATATCAAATAAGTCTTATTGAAAAAATAACTAAAACAAAGGTAAATAAAACAAATAAGCGAATTAATTTAAAAACTAGTAAGTTAGAGGATGTAAAGAAAAAATGAATATCCTTGAATGGACTGAAAACTTTGATGGTTATCAATTGAACAATGAAAAAACAATTTACTATAATCTCAAAATGATATGTGGCTCAGGAGGTGGCCAGATGAGAGCATTAAGAGAAGTTTATCATTTCGTAATGGCACAAATGGGGTATCTTAAAAAATATAAAGATTCAAATGTTTTGTTTGTCAATATTTTAGATGGGGATTATTGTGCAAAGAAAATTAAACTATTGAAGGAATTTGAGAATGAACAAATCTTTATAGGTTCAATGAGTGAGCTGTTCAACCCCCAGGTGTTCAATTCAATGAGGTTCAACCTCCAAGTTAAAAGGGGAGACAAATAAATATACCTTGGGATAAAAAGGGGGTTTATTTTTAAGGAAAAAAAAGGGAATCGCTGAAAATCCCCCATTCATTTACATGGGGAAAAGTGAGCCAGAATCAGTATTCTTACCCTACTCACGAGCAAAAGGAAGGAACTTGAGGGCGCGCGGATTTTTCCCTCCTTATATTCCTGCATGTTTTCTCCGCACTTGGTGTGGGGGGAGGGTGAGGCAGATCGTTCGCCATTGGTCGGTTCGTGGAATGAGGGGCTGGGAACGGAGGAACGCCCCTTTTCTGGAAGCTTCTCGCAGGAACTGGAAGGGGCGGAGCAGAAAACGGGGAGGAGCGAGGGGTTGGACCCCAGGGGATATGAGGGCGTGCAGGACGCCAGGTCTGGCAGTTCGTGCCTTTTGTCGTCGGATTTAGTTTGTGTCTTTCGTCGTGGAGCCTTACCTCATGGTGGCTGCTCGTCGAGCTCGAGAGTTCGTGTGTGGAGCCTTTTCTGGTCGGGTGATTGCTGTTGCTTCGTCGTGGTTCGAGCTCCGGGTGCCTTCCCTCTGGGTGCCAAGTCGTGAGGGTTGTGTGCGGTGGTCCAGGGTCGAGGCGCGCACGAGAGGAGAGTGCCGGAGAGAGCTCGCCGACCGTCGCACCACGAGGGTGCAGGTAACCAGCGTCGGTCTCATGGGGCCCATTCGGTCAGCCAAGTCCCACGCCATAAAGGCCCACGGGCCCAGTCTGACCCCCCTGTCTATGGGGGTGGTCTAATCCTTTCCTTTTTTGCTTTCGAATGAATGTTGGTGGCGCCGTGTCTTGTGAAGTAAAACCTGTAAAGTGCCTGTGGAATAATAATAATATTCGTTCGTAGTGCTTTTGCCTTGCTCGTGTCTTTGTCCCCGTCCCATGTATGCTTTTCTGAACACCTGCATGATTGTTCCATTGCATCATTGTATAAGTGTTTCATCTATCTATAATTCCGAGTGTGTGTGTGTGTGTGTGTGTGTGTGTGTGTGTGTGTGTGTGTGTGTGTGTGTGTGTGTGTGTGTGTGTGTGTGTGTGACCGCTGTTTCTCGACAACCACTGGTCCGATCTAATTGAAACTTGCCAGATATATTGCTGGGGACCTGAGGATGTGCCTTTTCAAGGTTTGATATTGATCGGACAAGTGCTTCCCAAGTTATGGCCATTTATTTACCAAACCAATGACAAGACATGTTGTTGCGTTGGCAGATGGGGAAGGGAACCTCAGCCACGTTCGCCATTACGGGTTACAACGTACGGGCTTCCGGAGAGTGATGACTTCGTGTATTCTAATAATTTCTCGATTTCTTATGCGCATTTATAGATAAACACAATGGCCCAAGTTATGATCGTTTTCATCTTCGACGGTGCATAAATTTCGGTAACATCAGAGTGCTGGTATGCTCCAAACCAGGAAGTAAATTTTTTTTTCTCTCTTCTCTTCTCTTTTTGTTTTTCCTTGCCACGACATTGCGAAAAGGTAAAATACGTTGGCGCTAATTGAATAATTGGGCATTAAAAATAAATTGCGAAAAATCGTAACTGCGAATAATATGTGAACTTCCGTGCCACGTGAGAGCGAAGAAATGGCCTGTGTGGTTGTCGTTTTCTGCTCGCGGTTTGAATATTTATTGATTATTATTTTTTTTTTTACGGGCACGTATTAGTTATAAATGTGTTTGTGTGAATGTTACCCGTTCGTCGTGTTTTCTTTTCCCCCATTGGAACGCCATATTACAGCTCGGAATGTTAGTTGGGTTTTAAACACCCGCTAAATAGAATCTGATCCGGCGAGGTCGGGCGATAGTACCCGCTCTGTTATCACTGCAGAACGGAACGGACCGCTTAAGCGGTTCGTGTCCCAAGCCGACCTGCTTGATACGGTCTCCCGGTTAGCTATCCGCGCGGGTACTTAGGTATATCGAGATTCGGTGATTGACCCGATCCTGCGCGGGTAGAAAATTGGCTCGGCCATGGTGGGGTTGAAGACCCACCTGTGACAGGGTTCCGGTGTTGCTCCGGAAGGTCACGACTGAATTGTCTGTCTGGTGGGCGAGCTGCTACTATTGGTGGAAAGCGGCAGTTCGCATGCCGGTGGGCGCGAATCCGTAACAATACATATACATATATATATATATATATATATATATATATATATATATATATATATATATATATATATATATATATATATATATATATATATATATATATATTGTTGTGGTTACCAAATTCGCAAACCACCATTTAGGTCCCTTAGGTGAGATATCTCGGTAAGTACATGTGTAGTTAGGCCCAAACCCGTTGTCTAGTGGGAATACATGTCATTTATGCGTGCTGCGACTCTTCAGGATAGCCGTTTTTCTTTTACTATCTTTAATTTGGACCAACCGCCATTGTTACCACCACCAACCACCACATCAACCACCCACCGCGGCGCCGCTTCACGTCACACCTCGCAACCGTCGCATCGCCACCGTTCTTGCGCCGCTTGTGGGTACCGGTGTTGGACTCGTGCAGGGCGCGCGCCGAACAGCGTGTACAAAACCACGGATTTTCTGCTTCAAAAACGGATCAAAAACGACACACGCCCACTTTTGTTCCGTCCAATCGGTGAGCAAGGGGCGATTTGGCCCCGCCCCCAGGGCGTTGGAGGGCGATCGATATATGCAAATTTATGGATCAAAAAGCATTCACGCCCACTTTTTCTCGGGCCAATGGGGAGCGAGGTGAAAGGTCGAAGGGAGGAGGTCAAAGATGAGAAGGCGAAGCCACGGGGCTTATAAAAGCGACCGCGTTCGTCAGTCAAGTGAGGAACAGAGAGTTAAGACTTCGCGGGCGGTGGAGTTGGCAAGAAGGAGCTGGTCGTCGTCGTGTGCGTTGGAGTCGGAGCGGAGGGGACAGAGCTGTGGAGAGGCGGCGAGGGCAGACGAGGGGGTGCTCGCGTCGTGCAGGGAACTGCACACCAGGGAGGCCGACAGCGCAACCTGGCCGAGGTGGAGACGCTCGTCGCGGGACTCGAGGCAGAGTAGGAATCCTCTATACCCCGAGCATCAGCAACCCCCTCCTGTTTCCCCCCGCGCTGAGATAGTGCGACTAAGGGGGCCCCTTTCCCACCCCCTATCAGACACTGTCCGCGAGGCCCGCGGAGTTGAGGCACCATCGCCGCTCCGCGTCTCATCACCAGACGGGTAGGCCCGACCCGGTCTCGGCCTCAGGCCCGCCTCATCCTTGAGGGTATTCTTTTCCTTGGTTTTGGGTATGTGTTGTCGGCGCCGTCTGTGAAGTAAAATTGTATAAGTGTTGCCGTGTGCTCGCGTAATCGGTATTAGATCTGCATTGTGTCTTCGCTTTTACATTTGCTTTTTGTGTAAATTGCATTGTGTTTTTCTTCTTTTCTATGTGCTTTTGGTGGAATTGAATATGTGTGCTTTCCGTTCGTCGCGAATAAATGTGCTTTGTGTTGAACTGTTTCCCGCTTCGCTTCGTCATTTCCTTCATTGAATCCTCATCTTGCTTCACATAAAGGGTTGGTAGTGGGCTGAATACGCCCGATAATTAATCGAACCGTCGAGGTCGACGAATAACACCGCTCGGTTATCCCGATAGTACGGAACGGGTCGCTTAAGTGGCCCGTGTCCGAAGTCGACCTGCGGCGAGGTGCGATCGCCCGGTCTACCCTCCGTGTGGGTACTTAGGGAGGTCGAATTTGGCGAGCAACCCTATCCCACGCGGGGGCTGATTGGCTCGATCGCGGTGAGACCGAAAGGTCCACCCGTGACTGGTTCCCGGCGTTAGTCCGAGAGGGTCACGACTGGATTGTCCGTCCGGTGGGCGACGTGCCGCGATTCGAGTTACGTGGCCGTCAGCACACCGGCGGGCGCGAATCCGCAACAATATATATATATATATATATATATATATATATATATATATATATATATATATATATATATATATATATATATATATATATATATATACATACATATAACTACACACATATACATACCCACACACATATACATACACACACATACAGTGGGGAGAACAAGTATTTGATCCACTGCCGATTTTGCAGGTTTTCCCACTTACAAAGCACGTAGAGGTCTGTAATTTTTATCATAGGTACACTTCAACTGTGAAAGACGGAATCTAAAACAAAAATCCTGAAAATCACATTGTATGATTTTTAAATAATTAATTTGCATTTTATTGCATGAAATAAGTATTTGGTACAGAAACCTTTGTTTGCAATTAATGAGATCAGACGTTTCCTGCAGTTCTTAACCAGGTTTGCACAGACTGCAGCAGGGATTTTGGCCCACTCCTCCATACAGATCTTCTCTAGATCCTTCAGGTTTCGAGGCTGTTGCTGGGCAACACAGACTTTCAGCTCCCTCCAAAGATTTTCTATTGGGTTCAGGTCTGGAGACTGGCTCGGCCACTCCAGGACCTTGAGATGCTTCTTACGGAGCCACTCCTTAGTTTCCCTGGCTGTGTGTTTCGGGTCGTTGTCATGCTGGAAGACCCAGCCACACCCCATCTTCAATGCTCTTGTTGAGCGAAGGAGGTTGTTGGCCAAGATCTCATGATACATGGCCCCATCCATCCTCCCCTCAATACGGTGCAGTCGTCCTGTCCCCTTTGCAGAAAAGCATCCCCAAAGAATGATGTTTCCACCTCCATGCTTCACGGTCGGGATGGTGTTCTTGGGGTTGTACTCATCCTTCCTCTTCCTCCAAACACGGCGAGTGCAGTTTAAACCAAAAGCTCTATTTTGGTCTCATCAGACCACATGACCTTCTCCCATTCCTCCTCTGGATCATCCAGATGGTCATTGGCAAACCAGACGGGCCTGGACATGCGCCGGCTTGAGCAGAGGGACCTTGCGTGCACTGCAGGATTTTAATCTGTGACGGCGTAGTGTGTTACTTCTGGTTTTCTTTGATACTGTGGTCCCAGCTCTCTTCAGGTCATTGACCAGGTCCTGCCGTGTAGTTCTGCTCTGATCCCTCACCTTTCTCATGATCATTGAGGCTCCACGAGGTGAGATCTTGCATGGAGCCCCAGACTGAGGGAGATTGACTGTTATCTTGAACTTCTTCCATTTTCTAATAATTGTGCCAACAGTTGTTGCCTTCTCTCCAAGCTGCTTGCCTATTGTCCTGTAGCCCATCCCAGCCTTGTGCAAGTCTACAATTTTGTCCCTGATGTCCTTAGACAGCTCTCTGGACTTGTCCATTGTGGAGAAGTTGGAGTCTGATTGATTGAGTGTGGACAGCTGTCTTTTATGCAGATAACGAGTTCAAACAGGTGCGGTTAATACAGGTAATGAATGGAGAATGGGAGGGCTTCTGAAAGACAAAACTTACAGGTCTGTGAGAGCCAGAATTCTTACTGGTTGGTCGGTGATCAAATACTTATTTCATGCAATAAAATGCAAATTAATTATTTCAGAATCATACAATGTGATTTTCAGGATTTTTGTTTTAGATTCCGTCTTTCACAGTTGAAGTGTACCTATGATAAAAATTACAGACCTCCTACGTGCTTTGTAAGTGGGAAAACCTGCAAAATCGGCAATGTATCAAATACTTGTTCTCCCCACTGTGTGTGCGTATATATATATATATATATATATATATATATATATATATATATATATATATATATATATATATATATATATATATATATATATATATATATATACATACACACACATGCATACCTGCACACACATGCATGCCTACACACGTACCTATACACATATACACACACACACACACACTCATCCCGTTCACTGGAGCTATCTTTTTTTTCCCCTTTTTTTTTTTTTTTTAAATGACTTTTTCCATCAACCGCTGTCACAATGAGAACCCAACGGGTTCACGGGTCGTCTAGTTTATTATAAAAGTAGCTGTGTCTGTCTGTCTGTCGTGTTATAACTTGAGAACAGATTAATGGGTTTCAATAAATCCAACTTTGGCAGATTCAGGGAACTCCCGGGAAGGTTTATGAAGATTTTTTTTTTTTTATGGGTACATGAGCACAAGGGGCGACATGAAACTACAAACATGACATGGCATTAAACTATGGGTACATGAAACTGCAAATGCCAACTTGCGACGCCGGTTATCCCTGCACTCCCAGGATTCCTTTTTCTTCTTGCCCTATAGATTAGCCATCACAGCAAAGATTGGTATTTCCGTCAGCGAAGCGACGGGTCTTATATTCTAGTACATAATAACAGGAGTATCTCGATTTGGGTACTCAGTAGAGCACATACCTCCGCCAAGCTGAACAGTTTACATTTTGTATCCCAATGATTGGCCAGATCTGCTGACCTGAACCAAAATTGAATAAATTCTTCATTGTCACACACCCAACCTGTCCACCAAGTTTCGTCCAAATCCTTCCATAACGTTTTGAGATATTGTGCTGCATATAGGTTTGGCCCTATCTCTCAATGGTGAAGAATCATTAAAAAAAAATTATTGGATCTTCACCAAAATCGAATCATTTCTTCCTTGTGACATTCCCAACTTGTCCACCAAGTTTCATCCAAATCTGTCCATTTATAACTTCTCCTTTTTTTGGTATACATTGTCGAGGCTTGTATGAGAGCTAACGCACAACACAGCAAGGGGGGGGGGGCATAAGACAAGGGGGAGGGGGGCATGAGACAAGGGGGAGGGGGGCAGGGTTTATTTTAACGTGCAGTTGTACCCCTTTTGTGCAGTTGTAAATTCAAAATGTGCAGTTGTAAATCCAGATTTGTGCAGTTGTTAATTTGTTCTTTGTTTGAATTTGTATGGCTCGGGTGTCATAAACTAGGAAGGAACCACAATAGACGTAACTGATAGTCTGATAGCTGACCAAAACTTTTTTTTTAATTAACCTTACAATATAATGCAATCATACATATTACATAAATCATAATATATGACATAGACTACCACATTTCACATTACAAATTATATCTTAAACAGTGAGGATTATCAAACGTATTGTTGCGGATTCGCGCCCGCCGGCGTGCGGACGGCCACGTAACTCGAATCGCGGCACGTCGCCCACCGGACGGACAATCCAGTCGTGACCCTCTCGGACTAACGCCGGGAACTAGTCACGGGTGGACCTTTCGGTCTCACCACGATCGTGCCAATCGGCCCCCGCGTGGGATAGGGTTGCTCGCCAAATTCGACCTACCTAAGTACCCACACGGAGGGTAGACCGGGCGATCGCACCTCGCCGCAGGTCTACTTCGGACACGGGCCACTTTAAGCGACCCGTTCCGTACTATCGGGATAACCGAGCGGTGTTATTCGTCGGCCTCGACGGTTCGATTAATTATCGGGCGTTTTAGCCCACGACCAACCCTTTACGTGAAGCAAGATGGAGATTCAATGAAAGAAAAGACGAAGCGAAGCGGGAAAACAGTTCAACCTGAAGCACATTTATTTCGCGATGAACGGAAAGCACACATACACAATTCCACCAAAAGCACATGTAAAAGAAGAAGACAATGCAATATTACACAAAAAGCAAATGCAACAATGCAGATCTAACCGACTACCGGGCACACAGCAACACTTATACAATTTTACTTCACAGACGGCGCCGACAACACATATTCCCAAAACAAAAGAAAAAGAACCACCCTCAAGGATGAGGCGGGCCTGGGGCCGAGAACGGGTCGGGCCTACCCGTCTGATGATGAGACGCGAAGTGGCGGTGGTGCCTCAACTCCGCGGGCCTCGCTGACAGTGTCTGGTAGGGGGTGGGAAAGGGGCCCCCTTTGTCGCACTATCTCAGCGCGGGGGGAAACAGGAGGGGGTTGCTGATGCTCGGGGGAAGGAGGATATCACCCTGTCTCTGGTCCCGCGGCGAGCGTCTCCTCCTCGACCTCGGTCGCGTTGCGGGCCTCTCCCTCTGCAGCTCCCAGCACCGACGCGAGCACCCCCTCGTCCGCCTTCGCCGCCGTCACCTCTCCACAGCTCCGTCTACTCGCCCTCTCCGTCTCCTCTCTTGGCTCGTCCCAACTCTTCACTCTTGACTTCTCCCACTTCTTTCCAGCTCCACCGACGACTCTCTTGAACTCCGCACAACTCCTTTACTGACGAACGCAGCCGTTTATATAAGCCCCGTGGCTTCGCTCTTTCACCCTTGACCCTCTGCCTCCGACCCTTCACCTCTCTAACTGGCTCCCCATTGGCCCGAGGAAAAGTGGGCGTGAATGCTTTTTGATCCATGTATTTGCATATTGCGACCGCCCTCCAACGCCCTGGAGGCGGGGCCAAATCGCCCCTCGCTCACCGATTGGACGGAACAAAAGTGGGCGTGAGTCGTTTTTGATCCGTTTTTCTTCGGAAAGTCTGTGATGTCTCTGAATACGCTGCTCGGTGCGCGCCCTGCACGAGTCCAGTATCGGTGCCCACGAGTGGCGCGAGATGGTGTGGATGCGATGGTGGCGAGTTGTGACGGTAAAGGTCGTGGCGGTTGTGGTGAAGCGGCGTTGTGGTTGGTTGTTGTTGTGAAGTGGCGTTGTGGTTGGTGGTTGTTGTTGTGAAGCGGCGTTGTGGTTGGTGGTTGTTGTGTGATGGCTGTTGAGACGTGGTTGGTGGTGGTAATAATGGCGGCTGGTCCAAAATAAAGATAGTAAAAGAAAAACGGCTATCCTGAAGAGTCGCAGCCCGCATGAATGACATTTATTCCCTCTAGACAACGGGTTTGGGCCTAACTACACATATACTTACCGAGATATCTCACCTAAGGGACCTGAATGGTGGTTTGCGAATTTGGTCAACCACAACACTACCCCCTCCCCTTTTTACAGACTCGTCCCGAGTCGTCAAATTTTCGTGTGCCATCATGTGTAGTTTTCCCCTAGTACATTTTACCTACGGATCCCTGAGTGCGACATTCATGGTATTCGTGTCCCCAAAATAAATAACCTAAGGGCTGAGTAACTACCTTAACAAACTGACTCACACGGACGACTTAAATAAAATTAAATTAAAAAGACATACATGCCGGGGGCGCACTCATATTTACAGTACATCTTACCTTAACTTACAAATTTTACACTAAACCATGGCACAGGATCAATGAGCTCTGCAAAAAGAAAGCAGTTAGCAGGGAGCCAGGCTGCTCGCATGCAGTCTCTGGCTCAAATAATGCAGGTGACAGGGAACGTGGCCGGCTGCTCACACGCAGTCCAAGGCCTTCCCTTTTGAACTGAACGCAGTGAACCACAACGGTGCATGGGCTGCACAAACGCAGTCTCCGTGCCAGCTCAAGTGGCACACGCAATGAACACAACGAATGGATGGATGAATGGATGGACGCAAAGACGGTGCACGGGCTGCACAAACGTAGTCTCCATGCCAGCTCAAGTGGCACACGCAATGAGCACAACGAATGGATGGATGAATGGTTTGAACTCAACGCAGTGAACCACAACGGTGCATGGGCTGCACAAACGCAGTCTCCGTGCCAGCTCAAGTGGCACACGCAATGAACACAACGAATGGATGGATGAATGGTTGGACGCAAACACGGTGCACGGGCCGCCACTGCAGGCCCGTGTTGTAGCTGCCAACAGGGCAGTTCTCACAGCTTGCAAACTGTTGCCTTGCGGATCCTGGCGCACATGGAAATGAACAGGGGGGGGGGCAAAGCAAAATTGAACGGGGCTGGTGAACAGGGGCAGTGGGCATGGCATGGCAAAGGCAGCAGGCAAACACAGCCCGCAGAAGAAGGCCGCTGCAGGCAAACACAGCCGGCAGATGAACTGGCCGGCACAGGCCTTGAAGAAAAACAGCCAGCCGGCAGATGAAGTGGGCCGGCACAGGCCTTGCAGCACAGCAGCTGCAGACGATCCAGCCGGCACAGGCCTTGCAGCAAAACAACAGCTGCCGATGAAGCTGGCCAGCCTTTGCCGTTCCGTGGAGGTTGGTGGAGGAAGTGCGGTGGTGCTGGCCACTTGGAAGGCGGGCTCGGACCTACCTACCTGTCTCCCTCCCACCTATCGCCTTTGCCTGTCACTGTACATACCCACTCCCTTAATTTGTCAAACCCCAATTTAGCCCCAACTTATTTTTTTATTTTTACTTCCCCACTATAAATCATCCCCTAACCCCCTTTACTGTCCTTGTTCGGCTAACCTATCCTGTCACCTAGCCTACTCCCAACCCCTACGTTCCCTTCCCGGAGGGGAACAAGGGAGAGCTAGCGTCCTGTGTCGAGGCCCAACTCAAGCCTCAGAATGGCCTCCCCAGAGTTCGGCGATCTATAACCAAAGTGGGTCCAGCGGCCCACAACGAGAGCGAGGGGATGGATGGTGTGGAGGGGTACACTTCCTAATCTACCCTAACCATTTAACTGTTAAACTACCCCGGGGCTTTCAACAAGCGCCTCTCGCTTAAACTATTGGTTCTAACAACCCAGATTCCCGTCGCCTGTGTTGGTGTCCTTACAATTTCGGGCCTCGCCCCCCAATTTTCTTCCCGTGCCCTCACACGGTCTCATGGCTGGGACACGTGGCTCCCTTTGGCAGGCACGACCCTCTGCCAATTCCCCAGCTATGGCACCCCCGGGCACTACACTGCCTCCGAGCCTACCAGCTCCCTAACACCGGGGAGTGCCCCCCATGGCACCTCCCCTGAAATGCACACGTGTCAGGCTGGCTTCCCGGGCCCCTTTCCGAGGGTCACCCGTGCCCACAACACTGCCTACGCGGCTAATGGCGCCCCGGGCCCCCGCACCAAGCAGGCGCACCCGTGCCCACTACGCTATCCCGGCCCCCCATGGGCCCATGGCCTACCACGGCCGACTGGCCTGGTGCCCGGGGTACCCACTCGGCGATACTCACCTTTCGCAGCCACGCTCCCAAGCCCGTCAACAGGGCTCCTGCACCCCTCCAAACGGGTTTTGAGCCTATTTCCCCACCAACAACAAAACGACTTCCATATTTGTTAATTTGACTAACCCCCTAACTCACTCTACACTGACCCCGGGGTCCCTTGGGCGGGAGTCACTCCTCCCCCCAATCACTCATCGCACCATGCATTCCCCATTCGCTCCACTCACACAGACCCGCTGGCCTCACTCACAACTCCAAGCACATGCTTCCACTTCACTCACCAACTCTTCAACACACTCACCGCTGAACTCTGCCATCCTTCTAACTACATCCCCTAACTCGTGCTCCCACGTCGTCCCTTAAACTATAGCACGTTCCTTTTAACACTACGTAGCTAAACTACGTCCCCGCTACACATCCACAAGTCTGTCACTGTCTCCAAATAATCAAAAAAACCCATTTTATTTCCCAACCTAAATCTGGCTACAATCCCTCTAACTAATCCATTCCACGGACTCCATGAGGACTTACCCCTGCCCCATGGAGTCGGTCTAGCTAAGCTAACCCTTCCCCCTAACTAGTTTCCATCCTGTGCCCTGGTAAGGGGGTCTTCCACCCCTTGCCCGGGAATCCTGTGCACCCGAAAGTGAGGCTTGCTTTTTTTTTTCACGCGCAGCACCAGCGCGGCAACTCGCAGCTCGCGCACTTTGCAACTGCCCGTGACGTCATGCAGCTGCACGTGTACCTCGTCCCTCTTTGGACGGTACCATCCGGCAGGGATACCCCTCCTGCCGGGTTCCAACCCCACGTGCAGCCATGGCGTCACCATGCGCATAAAAAAAACACAAGCCCCACGTCTCGAGGGGTTCCCCACGCGAACACATGTGCTTTGCCCGTTGGAGCTTAACACACACGATCGCGTGGAGAACCCGTCTGGTCCCAATCCGTTTACCTGCCTAAACTTTGTCCGTCCGCGGGATCGGCAAATCCACCGCGTGCGTTTCCGGACCGGGACTTCACTCTCGCAAGCGACCACGTGGGGGCCTCGTGCGTTGCACAGCACGGACCTCGTGCTCACTGCTGGGTGAACCCGGCACGGTCCCCGAAACAACTACAGCCGCTACTCGGCTTTCTTTCCTCACATGTCGCCGTCGTCGCCATTCCACACACGCACTCCCGCGTGTTACGACGCTCACACACCTTACCATTAAACTCACACCGGGAGACGCGGCTGCATGTTCACACATGCCCACCGACATCTCCCTTACATACCGCTCTCTCACACACACGGTCTCCCTTGCATAAACCATACCACTCACACGTGGTGCTCCATTCACTCGCGGCCTTCCACTCACTCGTACCTCACTCATACACCGTGCCTCACTCACACACGCGGGGGCACTCAACCGCGGTGCTTCATCCACACACCGTCCCTCACTCACACACGCGGGGGAACTCAACCGCGGTGCCTCATCCACACACGGCGTGCTGGGAAGCACGTACTCTGGCACCATCGCCACCACACCACTCGCACACGGGGTCCCTTCCACACACGGGGACGCACTCACGCCTTGCACCACACACACAGGGACAACCACACTGGGGATTCGTGTCCCCACAAGGGTCTCCGGGGCCTCTATACCCCCCAAGCTCTCCGTGCACCTGTCCACAGCACTCCTCCCCTCGACCTCGCAAAGCACGACCGAACTCACCTGGTCGTGACTCGCTTCAAGGGGGCATACTCCCTCCCCTCGTTCCTGGAGGAGGCCATCCAGCTGCTCGCACTGGGTCTCCACCCAGTCCACCAGCTCACCCCCATTATCCTCCACTACCTCCGTGTGTGTGTGTGCGTCACTTACCCCGTCTTCATCGTGTAGTCTTCCCTCCATCGTTCCCATCTCCCGTGTCTCTGCCAACTCAGTCACCTCTTCACCCTTTACCTCCCTTGTCTCTACTATTTTTATTTCCTTTGTCGTCACCTCGTGTCTCGTCTCGCACGTTTTGGTCTCCCCATTTAATTTTTCCCTTTTGGTCACCGTTGCACCCCCTCCCAGCTCGTTCGCTCCTACACGTGGAGTGGCCATTTTAAGCTCCCTGCTAACGGCCTTCATGCCCGCCTGCAGGCATCGGCCCATGTTCTGTGTCTCACCCCGGAGCTCTTTCATTTCTTTTCTCATTTGTTTTGCGTTTGTATCCATCTTTTGTGTATTCGCATCCATCTTTTTCGTTCATGTTTGCATTTATCTTCGCTGTCATTTCCGCATTCATCTTTTGTGCATTCGCATCCATCTTCGCTGTCATTTCCGCATTCATTTTTGCCAGCATGGTGAATGGCTGGCCATGTCGGGTGCGCTTGGGTGAGCCGTTTCGGCAGGGGTTGGGGAAGGGTTTTGGTGGAGAGGGGGAGGGGAGGTGTCATACACCGCGGCCGCTGCCGCACCCATTTCGGGCTCTGGGTTCAGTTGGGCGAGTTCGTTTTCCTGTACGACCAACATTTCCTGCACGGGGATTTCATCCTGAGCCATGGATTCTACACATTCTACATCCATTTCTAATACCCCCGGCTCCCGCTCGCCTTGAGACGCCATCTTGCTTCTCTTAAAGGGTTAATTTAGGTCACTCGTAATTTGGAGGGAATCGGGGGTCGCTCCTCTCACCCCTGGACCGATTCCCGTGAATTTAATTGGAGACAGGAGAGCCCGTTTTCCCGTTTCCGATACCAGTGCCGCGAGGAGGGCGATGGGTTTATATCGCACGACCTGACACCAGTGTTGCGGATTCGCGCCCGCCGGCGTGCGGACGGCCACGTAACTCGAATCGCGGCACGTCATCCACCGGACGGACAATCCAGTCGTGACCCTCTCGGACTAACGCCGGGAACTAGTCACGGGTGGACCTTTCGGTCTCACCACGATCGTGCCAATCGGCCCCCGCGTGGGATAGGGTTGCTCGCCAAATTCGACCTACCTAAGTACCCACACGGAGGGTAGACCGGGCGATCGCACCTCGCCGCAGGTCTACTTCGGACACGGGCCACTTAAGCGACCCGTTCCGTACTATCGGGATAACCGAGCGGTGTTATTCGTCGGCCTCGACGGTTCGATTAATTATCGGGCGTTTTAGCCCACGACCAACCCTTTACGTGAAGCAAGATGGAGATTCAATGAAAGAAAAGACGAAGCGAAGCGGGAAAACAGTTCAACATGAAGCACATTTATATCGCGATGAACGGAAAGCACACATATACAATTCCACCAAAAGCACATGTAAAAGAAGAAGACAATGCAATATTACACAAAAAGCAAATGCAACAATGCAGATCTAACCGACTACCGGGCACACAGCAACACTTATACAATTTTACTTCACAGACGGCGCCGACAACACATATTCCCAAAACAAAAGAAAAAGAACCACCCTCAAGGATGAGGCGGGCCTGGGGCCGAGACCGGGTCGGGCCTACCCGTCTGATGAGATGCGAAGTGGCGGTGGTGCCTCAACTCCGCGGGCCTCGCGGACAGTGTCTGGTAGGGGGTGGGAAAGGGGCCCCCTTTGTCGCACTATCTCAGCGCGGGGGGAAACAGGAGGGGGTTGCTGATGCTCGGGGGAAGGAGGATATCACCCTGTCTCGGGTCCCACGGCGAGCGTCTCCTCCTCGACCTCGGTCGCGTTGCGGGCCTCTCCCTCTGCAGCTCCCTGCAGCACCGACGCGAGCACCCCCTCGTCCGCCTTCGCCGCCGTCACCTCTCCACAGCTCCGTCTACTCGCCCTCTCCGTCTCCTCTCTTGGCTCGTCCCAACTCTTCACTCTTGACTTCTCCCACTTCTTTCCAGTTCCACCGACGACTCTCTTGAACTCCGCACAACTCCTTTACTGACGAACGCAGCCGTTTATATAAGCCCCGTGGCTTCGCTCTTTCACCCTTGACCCTCTGCCTCCGACCCTTCACCTCTCTAACTGGCTCCCCATTGGCCCGAGGAAAAGTGGGCGTGAATGCTTTTTGATCCATGTATTTGCATATAGCGACCGCCCTCCAACGCCCTGGAGGCGGGGCCAAATCGCCCCTCGCTCACCGATTGGACGGAACAAAAGTGGGCGTGAGTCGTTTTTGATCCGTTTTCTTCGGAAAGTCTGTGATGTCTCTGAATACGCTGCTCGGTGCGCGCCCTGCACGAGTCCAGTATCGGTGCCCACGAGTGGCGCGAGATAGTGTGGATGCGATGGTGGCGAGTTGTGACGGTAAAGGTCGTGGCGGTTGTGGTGAAGCGGCGTTGTGGTTGGTGGTTGTTGTTGTGAAGCGGCGTTGTGGTTGGTGGTTGTTGTTGTGAAGCGGCGTTGTGGTTGGTGGTTGTTGTGTGATGGCTGTTGAGACGTGGTTGGTGGTGGTAATAATGGCGGCTGGTCCAAAATAAAGATAGTAAAAGAAAAACGGCTATCCTGAAGAGTCGCAGCCCGCATGAATGACATTTATTCCCTCTAGACAACGGGTTTGGGCCTAACTACACATATACTTACCGAGATATCTCACCTAAGGGACCTGAATGGTGGTTTGCGAATTTGGTCAACCACAACAGTATTTACAGTGGATGTGAAACCACAAGTGGTTGCTCATAGTCACACAAAGAACAAAATCATAAACCTGAGCCTGAGGTTGACTATGACTAACATTAGAACCAAGTTTCAGGTAAGTCCAACTCGCTAGCTGTCTTTGGCATGAGTAAGATTGAACAAAATCTGTAGAACTTAACGAAAACGAACATTTGAACCTGTCCAAGTAAGCAAAACTGTAAGAAGTTAGAATTTCTTGACCTTCTTCTTAGGTGGTACCTCCACCTCGTCAGGCTCGTCATCCTTTACTTTGTGTTCTGCTTCTGTGAAAACTCCCTTGAAGTGGACTTGAAACTTTGCTTTGTCATGGCTTTTGTTTCTGCGTGCCTCTGATGACAGCCAAATCATAACCGCCTCCCTTGGATCAAATGCTTCTAATGGTGGCATGTTGTAATGTATGTACAAATACAGATTTTTCCGTCTCCACTGACATTCTTGATCTTTCACATGTTTTCAGAGCATTGCTGCTACTTATAAGATGCTCAACATCTGCTGAATGAGGCTTGGCAGCCATAACTCTGCTTAATGCCTTCACCAGATTTGGAAACAGTTCTTTAGACACCAGATACTTGACCAGCTTGTTGAGAGTTAAGTCTTTTCCTTTTCCAGAAGACACAAGATCTTGGTATTCCAGACCGAGTTCCTCAAGGTCCAAATCTGGACATATCAGCTGATGAACAGCCTTGAAGTCAGCATCTTGTAGCTTCAAGAAGGGCACCAGTACCTCCATCATGTGCTTGTCAATGTCACTGTCAAACCGCTGTACCAGGAACTCTGACGGGGATTGCACAAGCTCGTTTTGTATGGCTGCATTGTCCCTTTTGCCACTAACAAAGAGGTGGTGGTCTTTGCTTCGGCGTCCTCTTTCCTCACCTGTAAACACATAATCACATATGTATATATATATATATATATATACATATATATATATATATATATACATATATATATATATATATATATATATATATTTTTTTTTTTTATATATATATATATATTTTCATATATTTAGATTAGATTGGTTGTAATCATTCATCTCCCATTAAAATTAAAAATTGATTGGAATCTGAGATATTACATTCCATTAGAAAGTGAATTTCATCTTCAACTTTCCCGCTATTGTACAGAGCGCATTTTCTATCACACAGTGCAGTTTTTGGTTTATTAAAACCGCCGGTTTCCACAGCAAGCGGAAAACATCCTGATCGGAATTTAAAAAGAATACCTCGGTGGTCATAGAGTTAGAATGGTTTAAAATTTGACGAATTGTTCTTGTTGATAGTTACGAAAAAAAACTTTTAAAGACGAAAAAATGTTGATTGTTAAGAAAAAGGCTCACCAAGTGTGATATTCTTCAGTCTGGAGGTGGCATGCCCCTCTTCCTCTGTGGACTCCAGTTGTGTCTGCAAGGTGGCAACCCAGCCACCCAGCAGTGGAGTTTCCTTGAGTTTCGCCAGGTTTGATGTCACAAGAGATGTTTCAATATCCAAGTTAAGCAGGGTCACACTGTCCGACTGAATCTTCTTCTGGAATCGTGAAAACATAGCTAGTACATCGGCAACAAATGCCATTTGCTCAAGCACAGATTTGTTGGTCAATAGCGTCAGGAAACCATTAGCTGCTTTGTCTTCCGATTCCTGGAAGTATAGAACCAGAACATGCCTTGATGTCAAGATTGTATTGACAAGAGATAATGTGAACTCTGTCCAGCGTATTTCAAACACCCTTGGCAAGGCACAGCACTTCGGTCCTTGTTTGACTGCAAGGATATTCAACTCTCTTGTTCTCACCCCTAAGGTGTGGAAGAATGATGATATCCCACTGAGTGTTGGGATCAGATGACCGATTTAATTTATGCCGTATTTTCCAGTGATTGATTTCCATGCAAGTTGGGACCTATGAACTTCATACCAAATCTTCATCTTTGGAACCTCTGACTCAATTCTGTCAAATGCTGCCCAAATCCTATTCTTGTCACCAGTGTTCACACTTGCTCCATCTGTCACTATGGAAGACGTATTGGAGAAGATCTTTTGGGTTGCCAGAGCCTGGTGTTGGCGCAGTGGTTAGGACAGCAGCTTGGGATCCAAAAGGTCCTGAGTTCAAGCCCCATTGAGCCACTGAATTAATACACCAGGGGGTTGACTCAGCCTGTCATCCTTCCGAGGTCGGCGAAATGAGTACCAGTGTACTCGGCCGGTGTATACCCCGGTTAAAAAATAGGTGTACCATATCCCTGTGTCGTAAGAGGTGACCAGGGTTGCGTCAGGAAGGACATCCGGCGTAAAACATGTGCCAAATCACTATGGGGATCATACGGATGATCCGCTGTGGCGACCCCTAACGGGAGCAGCCGAAAGAAGAAGAAGATCTTTTGGGTTGCTTCTTTGCCAACAGTGTTATTGCAAGCCTGTTCCACCGCATTGAACACACCATGAGCTCCCCTAGTCTCAGGTTCATGAGCACCACGGAAAATGGTATCTCCATCCCCACTCACGGTTATCAGCTTAGCCAACACATAAATCTTGTCTACCTGGGTTCTGTCCACGGAGCCGTCACACCTGAGTGAAATGGCAATGGAATTGTGAATCTTTTGGGATAATGATCGTCTATCTGACTCTACAATGCACTTGAGCAACTCGGGGTGGCTCGCCGGGGTCACATACTGGAGGTCCTTGTGAAGCTTTACTTCCTGGGAGGGATCATTGAAGCTGAAGCTGTGTGACTTTCTGTCAGTCACTACTCTCATGGTGGAAGGAATTTGCAGATAGAGACAGCTTCTTGCCATCTCTGTACACCAGAATTAGGAGACTGCTAATTTTGTCTTCATCTGCAGCTGTTGATGTACCTGGCATGGTATCATCATCCTCACCAGGTTTGGATGCTGCACCACCAGCTGGACCAAACCATTTCCTGATATCCATTCTGACCGATGACCATGCCTGTCAAAAAAGAATTGTATAAATTACCTTAGATATACTAAAAACAGTATCTATTTGTTTATTTATTAACTTACTTATTTATTTAGTTTTCAGTCTATTTGTTTATTTATATCTATAGTCTGAAAAGAGACATTGCAATAGGTATGGGTGACTGGTATATTTTGGTTTGCGGATATGTATCACGTGACGATTCATACCAAGACTTACAGTAGCCCACTCTTAAATGTGTGTGTAATTAATTAGATATCGTTTTCTTGCAAAATAGCCATATATGGCAGATTGACAGATGAAACTGGTCAAGACACCCCTCAGAATGCACCACAGAGCATCTAGAAATCAAAAATTTTTCTGGGGGAGACCCCCCACAGAGCCACCTGGCAGGAGGGGATACCCCTCACCACACCCTCCCGCGCTCCGCGCGCCTTGCCCCTCCGGGCCTCGGCGCTGCTACGCACCACGACGGCGCAGCCGTCGTGCTCGGCTGCTTCGCAGCCTCCATTTTTTCCCGCCCCTGCCTCACATCACAGTTTGTGCAGTTGTAAATTTTCCTTAGAATAAACCCTGGGGGAGGGACAAAACAGTGGGGAACAGAGACATTAGGAGATCTGTGGAAGGGAGAGGGATGGGATGGGGTGGGGATCACGGGGAAAACAAGATGGACATTGTAGGGACTTTCAGGAAGGAAAGCAGGGAATTTGAAGGAGGTGGGTTTGCGGTGGATTAACGGGGGTAGAAAAGATCGAGGTTTTGGATGGGGGAAGATAAGAGGTGGTGGAAAACAGCTGTTTTGAAGGCCTGGAGGGAAGAATGGGATTAAAGAGTGTGGGAGTTTATTCCAAAGACGGGAAAAAAGAGGAATGCTTGAAGAAGAAAGGGGGAGGAGCTGACAGAGTTGGGTTGTGGCTCGAGGGGTTTGAGGCTTTTGAGGGGGGGAAGGGTTGAGGACTTTGGGTTGGGAGGGGGTTTGAGGATTTGAAGAAAGGAGGAGGGGAGCACAGAGTTTGGTTGTGGTGGTAGGGGTGGCAGAGAGAGGAGAGAGTTGGGCAGGGGGTTGAGGACTTGGGATTGTGTGTGTGTTGGGGACCTGAAGTCCCATTTTGCATTATGTAGAATTTCATGGTTACCTTCGCAAACTTTGTTGCGAAGGTTATGTTTTGATTGCTGTGTATTTATTTATTTATTTATTTGTGAATATGTGTGTTTGTTTGTTATTGGCATAACTCCAAAAGTATTGAACTGAATCGCAGCAAATTTGGTGGGATGATTGGTTATTATCCGAGGACCATTTGATTAGATTTTGGGAGCGATCGGCTCAAAGGTCAAGGTCATGAAAAGGTCAAAATCGTCTTTTTACCATAGCGCGGTCAATTTGTATCCAATTTGCATGCAACTAATGCCAAAATGTTCAGAATTCAATGCCCATCTTGTGATATGTGACATGACACAATGAAGTAATAACCATTATTAGCGGTTGGGAGTCAAAAGTCGGGGGGGGGGGTCACGACATTGCAAAATGTGCGGTTTTAGTCATAACACGGTCAATTCTTATCCGATTTGCATGAAACCAACACCAAAATGTTGACTGTTCTGTTCCCCACACTGTAATACCAATTACAAAATTAAGAGTACAAAGGTCAAGGTCGAGGTCATGAAAAGGTCAAAATCGTCATTTTGCCATAGTGCGGTCGATTTTTATCCAATATGCATGCAACCAATGCCAAAATGTTGTGAATTCAATGCCCAATCTTGTGATATACGATATGACACAATGACGTCATTACCTTTGTTTGCAGTTTGGGTCAAAGGTCAGGCGGGTCAACGACCTTTATTATCATAACGCGGTCAATTCTTATACAATTTGCATGTAAGTAGATTCAAAATGTTTAGAATTCAATTCCCTATCCTGTGATGTGTAATATTTGATTTCTTATAATGTGACCAGTTGTCATCGGATTGACTTGACACCGACACCCAAAAAGGTCAGGGGGTTCATACAGAAATTGTACAATGTACATGAATCAGTGTCAAACAGCAGGAAATTTAATGTTTTTGAGCCATCAGAACACATATGAGATGGCAGATGTGGTATGGGATTAAATACCCTCACAATCAACGGTTTCTGGGTGGGGGGGGGCAAAATGTAGCGTTGGCGATGGTATGCGCTCTACCGAGTGCCCGTTCTAGTTCCCACATAGTTCCATTGGGTCTTTTGGGTACTCTGTTTTTGGATCCCCTGGGTCTTTTGGGTCTTTGGAATTCTCAGGGTCTTTTGTGTCCTCTGGGTCTTTTGGGTTTTCTGTGTCTTTGAGGTCTTTTGAGACCTCGGGGTCTTTTTGGTACTCAGGTGGGGTCTTTTTGGGTGTTTTAGGTCCTCTGGGACGTTTGTCTTGTGGGTCTTCAAGTGTCTTCAGGGTCTTTTCGGTCTTCAGAGTCTTTTCCATCCTCTGGGTCTTTTCGGTCTTAGGGGTCCTGGGGTGTTTTGGTTTCTCAGGATCTTTTGGGTCCTCAGGGTCTTGAGTATTGTCCGTGCCCTTCCAGGACATTTGCGCTGCAAACAGGGAAGTTATATGCTGCGCCCATGTTAAGTACGGAGCTCTGAAACATGGCTCGTCCCAAGGAACACTGGGGACATTTTATGACCAGCAAACTCGCGATGTGAATGACGTCACACAAATGGTCATTTGGACTAATGGACGTGCTGCACCCAAACCAAAGGAGAGGCGTGTGATTTTCGCCCTCAGTAACTACACCCAAAGAGAGTAGGAATTGGACTCCGCTTCCCCGGAAGGCTCCTCCCCTCCTGGAACCCATAAAAGAAGGGCGATTGGGTTTGTATGAGGAAGCTTATCCCGTCAATCAGGCAGTCTACATTCTGGGCTCTGCATTGTTCATCTGGTTGGGAGAAGATCTTCAAGATCTGGGCTCGCACTTGGCATTTCCTGCATTGGGTAGGATGTTGGCACAAGGCGGCGAGGAGCGCTGAAGCTCGGCGAGCGGTTTGATCCAATCCAGTCCAATTTGCCACAGTTCAGAGTGCAGTATTAAGAGGAGGCCAGTCTGGTTTTTCCCATTTACCCAATCCCCGAGCAATGGACAGCGTGGGCTCATCAATCTGCAATGAATAAGACCAGAGGCCGATAACCTCTCAAACTGCTCTCATCTTTCTATCTCTAATCCTTCTGTGGTGTGATCTGATGGCCTCTGTAATATTTGCATAAGTAAACCTGTATAACCTCGATCGGTTCAGGTTAATTGTGTTCTTTGTCTTTTTACTTTTGTGCCCCACTGTATGTCATTTGCCACACTCCCCACATGAATGTATGTCTTGCCCCTGCTGCATGGATACTTGAAAATAAAACTTCTGTCTTTAGTGTGCCATACACTTTTCCTTGCTCTCCACTTAGTAAATAAACCCTTGTTGATTGTTTATCTTAACCTGCTCGTAGTGTCCTTTCCTTCATTGGTCCAACACAGTCCGCATTCTTGTTAGACGGGAAGTTTTACCCCAAGTGATATGCTCTCGTTAGCCAGTGTGTACCCACAGTTCTCGCTTGCTCATACTTGAATAGACAGTTACATACTGAGGGTACGAACCTCAATTAGTAAAGCCAACTCTGGACAGGAAAACATAATACGACAGTGGACCCTGCCAGACTTATCGGTGATAATCAATGTCCGTGGTTGCTTGGCAACCTGCCGGGCTGTGGAGTTATCCATGGCACGTTAGCCTTCAGGACCGGGCATTCGGGGGGAACCCAAGTGCTTTCCCCTCTTGATAATCCAAGAACCCCGGTTCCACAACAATTGGTGTCAGAAGTGGGATTCGGACCTGCGGCGTTATTAATGCACCTTAAAAATGATAAAAGACCAAATAGGGTGAAAATTTTATTTTATTGTCTTTGTGGATTATGGTGGACCAAGATGAGTAGATCCAGGTGGGTTTAGTTGATGAAAATGGTGTGGAACCCATGGTCCAAGACCTAGAGGGCAATGTTGAGGAAGAGAGGGCAGTAGGGGGGCACAGTGGAGGTGTCCATAGCAGTTAATGGCCCTCACTCTCATCCCCCAGAAAACACAGCACCCCCAATTAAACAAGTACCGCAGGGCAGCTGGCCGAAGCCTCCCAGAAGCGTCAACAAATATGGCTTGACGCCAGAGGAGAACCAAAGGTGTGCAGAGTTGATTTTGAAGATGATGGCAAAAGTGGATCAGGAAATGGGGGTTTCACTCTGTTGCACTATTACAATAAAAATATATTCCTTTTTATTTTAATTTAAAACGAAGTTGAAACCCAACATGTTTCAATTTGGGTGTGAGGGGGGCCTGCTTTTCCCCACAAGTCCGAATCTTCTTTCCCCACAATAAGAATATGGCCAGATACTGTAGGCTGGATCTGGATTCAGACCTTAACTAAAGTTTAATTGACTTGTTCTTGTCACCTATCCAACTCATCCACCAAGTTTCGTCTGAATCCGTCCACAACTTTTTGAGATATCTTGCTATATATGAGTTTAGCCCGATCTCTCAATGGTGAAGAATCACTTAAAAAATTATCAGATCCAGATCCGGATTTTCACAGAAACTGAATAAATTCTTCCTTGTTACCTTCCCAACCTGCCCACCAAGTTTCATCCAAATCCGTCCACAACTTTTTGAGAACATGCCACATGTCATTTTTGGCCATATCTCACAATGATGTGGAATCGTCATTGCTTAAAAATTATCGGATCCAGATTCGGATTTACAAGCATATTCTGGACCCCACCTGCGTATACCTCATGCCAATTACTATTCGCTGTACTTCGTCGTGTCTGCAGTGCAATGCTATCATCCTGCCTCCACCATTAATTGGTAATTCACATGTATTAAGATCTGTACTGTGCCAACGAGAAGATGAAGTCTGAGCCCTGATTACTCATCATTTTCAAATCAGAAGTATGGACGCAGATGTGGGAATTTTGCTACTCGGCCACGTGGATAAATTGGATCTCAATGTACATTTTTCACACCGGGAAAAAGAAAAACAAGCAGTCATAGACTGGTACTTACGAAATCGTCAACTTGACCTCTGACCTTGTCTAATAAAAGCTGTCTCTCGAGAGAAGGTCGCGACGCAAACCAGAATAGAAGTTTCTACGATGATTCTGTACCAAACCATCAAAAATCGAATGTTTGACCTCACCGTGACCTTGACCTTTGACCGATTTTGACCAAAATTGAATCAGCACTCACCATCACCCTCCTGAATCACGTGGTGTAATTTGACATTTGTAGCTTCTTTCCGTTCTCGAGTTATCGTGCCTACAAACAAACACACAAACAGATGACGGAATTCATCAATATACTTACGAAATCTTTAGATTTCGTAAGTAACAATTGATCCATTGCATGCTTTTTTTTTTGGGAAGTGACACGACTTGCTGCTTTCTGGGGATGTGCTTGAAAAAACAAAAGACCATTTGAACTGATGTTGACCTCTCCGGTCTATCTTGAAGTATTCACAGGACTTGGCCAAAGTTTCGCTCCACTTGTTCTGCTTCGGGTGAAATGATTAGTTCAAACTGTCCCCGACTAGCGATGCTCTGTGGCAGCACAGTCTGTGGTCGAATTATCAAGCGGCAGTGCACCGTCAGACCTCACTACAGAGAATCGACACACCCAGTCCTCATGGCCATGGATGAGAGGTGGAAGAAACTCCACTCAACCTGGTTTGGATGACAAAAGATCCCATCCCCCAAACAATGATTGTGAATGTCTGAAAACGGTGCAAAAAAAACCCCCCGAAACCCCAATGTTCGTGAAAGTGCAACGGCATCTCATGGACTGAACTCTGTGACTGTGTAGATGGCAGTGACATAGACAAGTCAGTGATGTTGCCAAGTGAATTGTCCGACATCGACCGAAACTAGACAATCGGTCTTAAATGCTGAACTTTTATTTCTCCATTTGCATTGGATATTTTTCAGTTCTCCCTCGTCGGGAATGGAATGATTTCAGTTTAATAAACTGAGCAACTGTTTCAATAAAGTTGAGTTATGCTTTGAGTAAAGTTTATTTATTAACTCAGCAATAAACTTTCCGAAGCCTGGGTGTGTGCATGTTTTCTTTTTTTTTAATGTCAACTTTTTTTTCTCACTGGATCATCATTTTTATTGTTGTACAAATTTATAGTGACGCATCAAGTTTACTTTGTTACTCTCTCAGCACAAAATATGCACGAATTTCAATATTTACAATTACAGAAGCGACAAAGGACAATCCACCCTGAGTGCGTGTGTGTATATATGTATGTGTGTGTGTTTAATGGTGGTGTGTGTGTGTGTGTGTGTGTGTGTGTTTAATGTTGGTGTGTGTGTGTGTGTGTGTGTGTGTGTGTGTGTGTGTGTGTGTGTGTATGTGTTTGTGCATGTCTATGTGTGTATGTGTGTCTGTGCATGTCTATATGTGCATACAGAGGAGTGTGTGTGTGTGTGTGTGTGTGTGTGTGTGTGTGTGTGTGTGTGTGTGTGTGTGTGTGTGTATGTGTCTGTGCATGTCTATGTGTGCATACAGAGGAGTGTGTGTGTGTGTGTGTGTGTGTGTGTGTGTGTGTGTGTGTGTGTGTGTCTGTGTCTGTGTCTGTGTGTGTCTGTGTGTGTGTCTGTGTGTGTGTGTGTGTGTCTGTGTGTGTCTGTGTGTGTCTGTGTGTGTCTGTGTCTGTGTGTGTCTGTATCTGTGTGTGTCTGTGTGTGTGTCTGTGTGTGTGTCTGTGTGTGTGTGTGTCTCTGTGTGTGTCTGTGTGTGTGTGTCTGTGTGTGTGTGTGTGTGTGTGTGTGTCTGTGTGTGTGTGTGTGTGTGCATATGCGTTGCAATGCCCCTTCAGAGCATATCGATTAAAAGTTCATAATATCATGTTTGATATGGAATATCACTTGTGGAAGTTCAGATTCGTATTCAGTGCATCATTTTCATGAAGAAACGCTTATCATCATTTAATCCCCGACTGGGTGCCACAAAATTTGATTTCTAAACATCTTTTGGTTCACGGCCTCATCGACGGAGGAGTTTAAATGAAGTGAGACACCTGGGATTTTTGTTGGGTGTTGCAAAAAATGTCCCCATCAATACAGTACCTTTGATAGGAGGAATCTCATGGTAGTTACTATGTCTTGTGGTGTTGTGACGTTGGTTTTGAAAAACCAGGCAGATAGCCTAAAATCTAATATATATATATATATATATATATATATATATATATATATATATATATATATATATATATATGTATATATATATATATATATATAGTACAGTATTTGTCTGTTTCGAAAAGTATTTATGTTCTTTGGATGACGAAATTTTCTCTTCTCTGTGCTGAATGTGTTTAGGAATGTTTAATGTGCAGAACAAAACATGCTGCGTTCGTATGAAGTGTAGAATAATTAATATGGCAAAGAATGTAGGTATGCAGAATTGCAGATACCTTCGTGCTTGTGCAAGTTAACTGCATGGTAGCCTTGTCATGTGATTGTGAGTGGCGGTGTGTGTGATTCGTTCAACAAAGTTGTATGCACACCCGGGAGGAAGGAGATGGGGCTGGGGCGAGGTACGCATGCATGTCATGCAAGGGTCTTGAGCAACAGTGGTGACTTGACACACAACCACCTTGTTTCGGTTTCCATTACCAGTTAATAAGAGCTTTAATTTTTACGCATCCCTTGCTCAAGTCTGAAATAATAATAGGATTCGTGCAACAAGTTCTGATCTGGCACAGGGGTTCGTGATTGCAATTTCAGGGAAGAGTTGCTGGAAGTATGGACTCTTTCAGGAGATAGCATGGCAAGTTCTTTCACGAGATAGCCAGACCAGCAATCTCCCCTTTCGGCTGGCTCCCCTGCCTCACATCTTGCTCAGCTTGTCGCCGTGGAAGCCAAGGCTTTGAGGATTGTTGGAATTTCCGTGATGAAGCCCATCACTTCACCATCGCAGACAGGTGGGGAGTCTCTGTGTCTTCTACTGCCTCCTTTCTGGTCTTGCACCCTCTGCTCTTTCCATGCTTTGTCTCCCCACCCCCCCCCCAAGGTTCTGCAGGATACATACGATCCACCATTCACCCCCCCTACTGGTGAAACCGCCTAAATACAGAATCACTGCTCACCTCCACTCATTTGTTCCTCTTTTTTTTCCTGCCTGCGCAATCAACTTCCACATTCTCTACAATCTCATTCTTCCCACCAGTGCTTCAGGACAGCCGTTCACCACCATCTCAGAACATTCCCGATCCAAAAACCATGATCTTTTCCAGTTTTCCTTCCTAAGAGTTTCCTTCTGTATCGAGCATGTCCAACTCATGCTATGCATCCTCTTGTGCCCTGCCATTCCTCCTCACACCCATTGTTTGTTCAACTCATGTTTATATGTGTACAGTACACATATAAACATGAGGTGGGAGTGGAGGGGAAGCCGAAGCCAGAGGTATTCCTGGGGGTGTGGGGGAGTGAGAGCAGTGCAGGGAGAGTGAGGAATAGAGTCTTTGATGAAGAGAGCAACACCTCCACCAGGACGAGGCTCAGGTCTGTCATACCGTAAGAGGGAGTAACCAGGGAGAGATACTTGGGAGTCAGACACGTCTTGGGAGAGGAAAGTTTCTGTTAGGCAGATAATGTCTGGTTTGTCAGTGGCAACCTGCATGGAAAGATCTGAAAGGTTTGAGCGAAGGCCCCGGATATTTGAGGTCCACACTTTTAATGAAGAGGTAGGGAGGAGAGGCTTTGGGTGCAGGAGGTGGAGGGGCGGGGGAGGGTGGGACGAGGGACGAGGGAGGTAAGGAGGGTTGCTGAAGGAGTGTGGGGAATTGCAGAATAGCGAGGGGAGGGGCCGAATGAGGAGGAGAAAAGGCTCTGTGGTGCTGGGAGAGAGGGGGCAAGAGAGACAAGGAAGATGGCAGTTGAGTATTTGAGGAGGTGGAGTGAAGAGATGGAGGTGAGAGGGCAGTGGAGGGAGGCAGGTTGGTGGATGAGAGGGGGCAACTTAGAGAAGGAAGAGTGAGGGGGATGAAAGGTGGGAGAAAGGTGAGGGGAATTTTTGAAAGAGGTGAGAGGGGAGGCTTGGAGGGAGAAGAGTGGGATGGTTGCTTTGAGAGTGAGAGTGAGGGGTGAGGGGGTGAGTTGGCACTGAAGTTGGAAAAAAAGAATGGTTGATGGAAAGCGAGCATTCATGGCAAACTGTGGTTTTTAAAAGTTTTAGGTCAGAGATGCGATTTAACACAATTCTTGATGGATGCAATGAAGGCGAATTCAGAGCATGGAGAGAAGAAGCGCTGTAATAGTTGGATTTTTAGGCAAGGAATGAAGGAGAGGTCGAAATGAAAGCAGTCTGTTGAAATAGCAGAAGAGTAGTGCATTGTGAAACAGTAAAGAGTACCACATGTGTGAGAGAGGAAGATGAAGCATTATAAGATCGTTTTTGTTGTTAATATTAATGTATGAGAGAGTTCAACAGATTAGGTCATGGAAATGTAAAAAAAAAAAAAAAAGAAATCGAGGAAGACGAGGAGGAAGTTAAGAGGAAGAAGAAGTAGCAGAATCGGGAGAAGGTGAGCGTGTTGTTGTTGTTGTTGTTGTTGTTGGGTATATATATATATTTTTTTTTTTTTTTTTTTTTTTTTGAGATAAGAAAGAGATTAGTTGGGAGAATGGGGTATGTTTGGAAAGTGGGGAGGATGAAAATTGAAGGTAATGGGGAGGATAGAAATTGAAGGTAATGGGAGAAAAAACAAACAAACAAAAAAAAAAACGATCGAACACCAAGTGGAACCGGTAGGCCTCAAGCCTAGGACTAGGCCTCAAACACCAGGTAAGAACGTCGACATAAATACTCACAAAATAGCACGATTTTTGAAACAAAACCGAACTAGGAACACACATTAACATGTAGGTGAGAAAATTAAACAGTTAAAACGGGACAAATAACAACCGGAACTTAACTTTGAGAATGTCAGCAGGGAGCCCCGAAGGAGACCTCTTGCCGCTCAAAACCGGAACCGGAAGTCCAAACCGGAAGTACCGTCCACCGAACAGTGATGACTCCATCTACACCTCACTCTCCGAAAACATGGACCATCTTCTATCTTCTCATCCAAACTCTCTCTTCCTCTTATGTGGCGACTTCAATTGTCATCACGCCAGTTGGCTAGGTGTGGGTACCTCTCTCACCTGCCATGGGACATCAGCAAAAGCTTTCTGTGACTCATTGGGACTGACTCAATCGGTCAACTTCCCGACCCGGATCTCAACCAATGGTACTCCATCTCTTCTGGATCTGATTTTGACAAATTTCCCTGACAATATCTGCTGCTCTTCCTTCGCTCCAATTGGTTCTTCTGACCACGTCCTTGTTAAAGTGGACATCTCTCTGGCTGTTATCAGAGAACCACCTCACCGCCGTCGAGTCTGGCATTTCACTCAAGCCGACTGGCAGGGTCTCGAGCAGCCATCAAACTTACAGACTGGTCTCCTATCACTACTTTCTCAAACATCAACTCATCCTGGAATTCTTTCAAAGAAACTTGCTCTCCCTCATGCACAGATTTATCCCCTCTCGTGTTCAGTTGTCTTACCCTTCCTCCCGCCCTTGGTTTACTGAAGCTTGTGGCGAGGCAGTTGTCCTGAAACAACTTGCCTTTGCCTCATGGAAAGCAAACCCAACTGAGGAGCAATCTCAGTTCTTTCCACAAAGCTCGGAACAAGTGTGTAGCTGCCCTCAGGAGAGCCAGAAAACAACATCTTTCTCATCTCAAGTCTGAACTCTCAAACCTCTCTCCCTCCTCAAAATCCTGGTGGCGTTTAATCAAATCTGTTTCTGGTGTATGTTCCCCCTCCATCCCCTCCCTTACCTCAAATGGCCGCACTGCTGATTCCACACGTGATAAAGCTGAATGTCTAAACTCGGTGTTTGCAGCTAAATCTTGTGTCCCAAACCCATCACTATCTCTACCCACTTTACCCAGTCGCACCCAACTGTCCCTGGACTCTGTATCCTTTTCTCCTGACAAGGTGGAGAGCTTGCTTTCAAACCTCGAGTCAGATTCTGCAACCGGTCCAGACGGCATCAGCCCACGTGTCCTCAAAGCCTGCTCTTCTGCTCTTGCTCACCCTCTCTCTGTTCTATTCACCCTCTCATTTTCCCAAGGTCATCTGCCATCTGCTTGGAAATCTGCTAACATCACTGCCCTGCATAAAAAGGTGCAAAAACAGATCCCTGTAACTATAGACCAATCAGCCTTCTCCCAATCATCAGCAAGGTTATGGAATCCATCATCGCTTCAGACATGAAATCCTTCCTCTTCTCCAATGGCTTGATTTCCAATCATCAATTTGGTTTCAGACCAGGTCACTCTACCCTAGATATGCTGCTACTGCTCTCCCATCAATGGATGGAGGTCCTCAATGCCAGTAAACAAATCCGAGCCGTATCCCTGGACATATCACGTGCTTTTGACACAGTCTGGCACCCTGCCCTACTCACCAAACTCTCTTCCCATGGTATTCAAGGCCATCTCCACTCATGGCTCGCAGACTTCCTCTCCTGTCGCAGTCAACGTGTGGCCCTAAATGGAGTTCTTTCATCCCCTCTTCCTGTGCAGGCTGGAGTTCCTCAAGGTAGCGTTCTGGGCCCTGTTCTTTTTCTGGTTTTCATCAATGATCTCTCGGACTCTCTGGAAAATCCTCTATTTCTCTTTGCCGATGACTCCACCCTCTGCCGTACCATCTGTCATCCCTCAGACCGGCAAGCAGCAGCTTCTTCGCTCACTGCAGATCTGGATAAAATCACAAACTGGTCCAACACGTGGAACATGTCTTTCAATCCAGACAAATCTCACACTCTCACTATGTCTCTTCGAAAGGACCGTTTACAAAACCCCCCCATCCACTTTCTCAACAATCCTCTGGAAGAAGTCTTTTCTTTCAAGCTTCTGGGTCTCACTATCTGCCATGACCTTTCCTGGGAAAGTCACATTTCCAACCTTGCCTCAAAAGCCAGTCGCCGACTGAGGAATCCTCCGTCGTGCAAAGTCCTTCCTTGGCCCTCTTGAGCTCCTGACCACTTACAAAGCTTTTGTCCGTAGCCTGATGGAGAACTGCTCTCCCCTCTGGGCTGGTGCTCCTGCCTCCCACCTTTCTCGACTTCACGCTGTCGAAACCAGGGCTTTTAAGATCATTGGCATCTCCCGCAATGAAGCTGAGTCTTTGGGCCTCTCACTCCAATCACCGCAGGTTGGTCGGTGGTCTTTCTGTCTTCTACCGACTCCTCTCCAGCCTTGCCCCCCTGCTCTCTCTGTGATTTGTCCCAACCACATTTCCACAGGGCGCTCAAGGTCCGCCAACAACCCCCTTCTGGTAAAACTACCAAAATCACGAATCACTGCTCATCTTCACTCTTTCATTCCTCTTTTTTCCCGCCTTTGGAATAAACTTCCTCACTCTATTCTTTCCCATTCTTCCCTCCAGACTTTCAAAACAGCTGTTCACCACCACCTCTTATCTTCCCCCATCCAAATCCTCGATCTTTTCTACCCCCGATAATCCACCCAAGCCCACTTCCTTCAATTCTCCTGCTTTCCTTCCTGAAAGTCCCTTTAATGTCCATCTTCCCCTCGCCATGTTCCCCGTCCCATCCCCATCCCTCTCCCTTCCACAGTTCACCTGTGTCTGTTCCCCAATGTTTTGTCCCTTCCACTCCCGCCCCTCTTGTCTCATGCCTCCTTGCTGTGAGTTGTGTGTTAGCTCTCATACGAGCCTCGACCAAGGTATACAAAAAAAAAAAAAAAAAAAAAAAAAAAAAAGTCTGCCTCTATCTTGGCCTTCAACTCTGTTGTTGGTGTTTCCCCCCTCTCTCAACTGTCCCTTTTATCCTGTTGTGTTCTGATCCATTCAGTGTACTTACACTAGCTGTACCATGAGCCTCGACTATGTATAACAATAAGTAAATAAAATTAAAAGGTGACTTCCAGCGGGAATAGGTCAGGTGTAGGAGCATGCGCCAGAGCAGCGCGTCGCTGCGTCCACTTTCTGCCGGTACTCCTTGGGCCTCCGTCTGGCCCACCCCCAGGGAGATGCCTGGTCCATCCTCATCTCCTTGAGATGCTGATCAACCTGCTGCAACCATGAGGCACATGGTCAGCCCATTGGCCTCCTCCACTCACGAGACTCCCTCGCTGGGAGAATCTGATGAGCAGGATTAGCATCAGGAAAACGAGCAAAATGTCCATACAGCCGCAACTGATGCTTACGGACGATGCAGGTGACAAATCTCATTTGAGTCACTCTCAGCAACTGCTCATTGGACACAATGTCTGACCAGTGATAGCCAAGGATTCTCCGAAGAGACCTGGTACCAAAGGAATTAAGTCTCCATCTCAGATCCCTGGTACCAAAGGAATTAAGTCTCCATCTCAGATCCCTGGAACCAAAGGAATTAAGTCTCCATCTCAGATTCCTGGTCAGAATCCAAGTCTCACATGCATAGAGCAAGACGGGAAACACCAAGGACCTGAAGACTCGGACTTTCGTCCTCCTGCACAGGTACCGGCAGCACCACACCCCATGATCCATGACTCCCCAGGCCCGACCCAGACATTTGTTGACCTTGGACTCACAGTCAGTGGAGTCGTGAATATCACTGCCAAGGTAAGTGGTCTCCACAACCTCAACATCCTCACCACAGAGAGGACAGCAGCATCCAATGCCATTGAAAGTCTGGATCTTAGTTTTGACATTCCCAAACGATGCACCGCATCTTGATCTCTCCAACATCCTCCCCAGAATCCAGTCCAGAAAAGTGTGGGGGCCAGTACACACCCCTGACGAACTCCAGTAGCAACTGGAAATGAGTAAGAGATGCTACCCCCCACATCTCACAGCACTCGCAGTACCAGAGTATAGTTCCTACAATCATTCCATCAGTTTTGGTGGCACCCCACAAAGACAAATTATTCTCCAGAAAGCATCCTGATTCACTGGATTAAATGCTTTGCAGAGTTCAATATAGGCTGCAAGTAGCCCCTGCCGAAACTCTTGTCTGCGTTCGGTGAAGATCCGAAGAGCAAGGAGATGGTCAATCGTTGACCTCTTTGGTGTAAAGCCTGACTGCTCTGGACGCTGGTGCTCAAGCAGATGGTGGCGAACCCTATCAAGAATTATCTGAGCAAAGACTTTTCCCGGCACTGAGAGCAGCATCACCCCTCAGTTGTCGTTGCAGTCTTGGCGACCACTCTTCCCTTTCCAGAGTGGAACAAGGCCCCTCTTCCAATCAGTTGGGATGATGCCTGTGTTCCAGGCAGAGCACAGAACTGCATGCAATGACACGAGTGCAGCATTTCCACCAGCCTTGAGAAGTTCAGCATGGATGCCACAGATCCCTGGAGCTTTACCCACATTTCAACCAGTTCACCAGAGCCCATGTTTCCACAAGCGAAGGTGGACCACAATTGATTGGAGGGTCAGCAACAGGGATTTTAACACCCCTGACATCCAACTCAACAGCTGGTGGATCAGCCTGGTACAACCGCTCAAAGTAACCGGCCCAGCGGGCCTTCACTTCGGACTCCTCTGTCAAGAGCCCACCACCCTCTGCTCCAAATGCAGTACACCGAGGGATGGGCTTGGATGAACGCAATTCGCGAATTCCCCTGTAAGCAGGACGAGAGTCACTTGACCATAGGTGATGCTCTACCCTCTCACAGATTCCTCGCACATAGGCCTCCTTGTCTACCCTTAGCGCATGTCCAGTTTTACGTCTCAGCTCCCTGAACAGCTCAGCTCTGCCATTCAGCCTGGCCCTGCGACTCTGGTCAATTGTATCCAGTGTCCCTTGCGAGACAAAATTCTTCTTCGCCCGACGGTGAGTTCCAAGACATCTACCAGCAACATCAAGGACTTTGGTCTTGACAGCACTCCACAACTCTTCAGGACCTCCCAAAGCACCCAGACCCCCCAAATCTCCACTCAGTCTGTTTGTAAACTCCTCAGCTTCCCTCTCATCCTTGAGCTTGCCAACATCCAGCCTCGGCTGGGATGGTACCATTCTCCTGGATTTAATGTGCAACTTAAGAGTTGCAACAACAAGCCTGTGGTCAGTATTGAGGAACTGAGCACTCCGGTAGACGCTGCAGTTCTGGATCATCCTCCAGCAACCATCAACAAGCACATGGTCAATCTCCTTTGCCACACCGCCATCGTTGGAATACCAAGTCCAGCGATGAGCTTGTGGGTGCTGAAACCATGAACCAGCCACCATAAGTCCGCGACTGCTTGCAAAGTCAAGGAACTTAGTGCTATTCAGGTTCACAGTTCCAGACCCATGGGGACCAACACACGTCTCATAACCATCCCTATCAGTTCCAGTCGATGCAATGAAATCCCCCAAAACTCGAAGTGTTTCTCATCTGGGGCACTGATCAACCACAGACTCGAGCGTGGCATTGAATGTGTCCTTCACGGTGAAATCACTCGCCTCAGTCGGAGCATAAACAGAGACCAGGGAAATGACGCGCAAGGAGTGATGAATCCTTAGTCTCATAATACGCTCGTTGACCGGTGTTACCTCAATTATCATTGGAGTCAACTTATTGGACACAGTAACAGCAACTCCTTGGGAATGGTAACCATCAGAATGACCAGACCAATAGTAGGTTTAACCCCGTGGTTTCCCTCCTATCATCAAAGATTGGGGGTCCCGAAGGCTTTGCCCCAATCGTGTCATCCGGTGAGCTGCCCTGCTTCGAGAAGCTGCACATGAGGTATTCCCATGGAGTGCGTTTTCAGGAATTTTTATGCTTTGAGAATGTTTTGTGGAATGAAGGGTTTTACGGTGGCCGGAGTGCAAATCCTGCCACCAACCTCCTCATAAGAAGTAACCCATCTGCAGGCGGACGTAACAGACACAGTTGGGTACGAGATATGGATGGCCGGAAGTGATACGGGTGGTCCCACTCCCGGAAGTGATACGGGTGGACCCACTCCCGGAAGTGATACAGGTAGACCTACTCCCGGAAGTGATATTATAAACACAGCGACGCAAACTATAAACAAACTCCGATTCTAATCGAGCGTTATCTAATTAAGTACAAAGTTAAAATAACAATCGTGCATCGTTTAACTTATTTCTGTCAAATTTCATGCCTCCATGAAGCATTTTAAATGAAAACTGACCGTCGCATGTCTTCCAATGAGAATCGATCGTCTTTCGCGATATTTTTCTCCTCTCCATCGAGCTCACGCCGCCGGGCGGCAAAATCCCGAACTCTTTTCCAACTCTTCACGTCGAACTTTTTAATTTCTCCACGATTCTTGACTCCAACATGTAATTACTCATTAATAAACATGCATCTTTCGCAAAAAAAAAAATATTCTTACACGACAAAAACACAAGAATTCTGGTGTATCGGAAAAATAGTGCTATTGAAGTGGAAACAGTTCCTACGCGGTTTCAAATTGGCTGCCGCAGACGTTGACACGTCACACACCGCTCACGAGGATTCACCGCAAATTTCAAAAATTCCGCAAGTCTTCATTAAAATTCAGCGTCCTGAAACGGAACTTGAGGTCTGGAAGTTGTGATCCTGTTGGACTGCATCATAATCGATAACAAAAATTTAATTCACATCTGGGTTCCACAAAGCTTAATGATTGAACCTCTGACCTCATCGATTACCTTGGACATGAAGCTTCTCAGGCTTGTGAAAGACAGACATGGCAATATAGACAACGCAGGCTGCACGTTTGTAAGAACAACTGGGTCAGGAGGATTGCGGCAGTGAAGAGGGTGGATAGGAGGATGGATGAACTGAGAGAGAGAGAGAGAGAGAGAGAGGAAGGAGATTGGTGAAACGCCGGCTGAGATGGGCTGGACACTCGGTGTGGATGGGGGTCGAGAAAATGGCAAAGTGTGCATGTAGATTGAGGGAGCAATACAGGAGGAAAAGAGGCGGACCACGGTTGAGATGGAGCGTGGAGAGAGTTGGCTGAGGACAGAACTAGCTGCAGGAATATCGTGGTCAAGGGGCTGTCATCGGACCTCACCCCTTCTAAAGAGAAGAGGAAAAGAAGAAAAAAGCTGGTGCAATGGCTTGAAGACAGCTGTTCACCACTTCCTCAGGACATCCCCATCCATACTCATGATCTCTCCCACTCTTAAATGACCCCATTCTCATGTACTCCCTTTTTTCCAGGTTATTGTGAATTTTTTTCTCCCCACTCCACCTCCATTATTAGCCCCCATTGGACTTGGTCTGAAACGGGGGCTTATGGATTTGGTCTCCATTTTTGTGTCCGTGTGAGTGTGTGTGCATCCGCAACCCTATCTCGGACATATATGGACCGATTTTATTCATACTTAGCACAAAGAGAACACATGATGGTGTACATATGCGTCATTTTTTTCATCATCAGATGCAAGATGGCTGACTGGCCGCCATTTGAGTTGTAAAATAACCCAGTGTCGTACACGTCCTCAACCATTTCTCGGACATGCATTTACCGATCTTGTTCAAACTTAGCACCCAGATAATGAATGACGGCCTACATTAGCGTCTTTTTTTTGAAAAATCGAGATCAGTTCCAAGATGGCCGACTGGCAGCCATTTTAGCTGTAAAAAAACCCGTTGTTGAACACGTCCAACCATTTCTCGGATATGCATTACCGATGTTGTTCAAACTTGACAGCGGGATAACGAATGATGGCTTACATAAACACATCATTATTTTTCGAGATCAGATGGCAGACTGGTGGCAATTTTGTTACTTAAATGTGTCCCCAATTATTTCTCAGACATGCATGGTCCGATTTTGATCAAACTTGCACAAACAGTACATGATGACATACAAGTGCCACTCACTATATTTTGTGATCTGATCAAAGATGGCCGACTCATAGACTGGCGGCCATTTTAGTTGTACATAATTATGGGCTCGTCCTTTAACACCATGCAGTAAAATTACTAAAACAACAGGGGCTATGACATTTTATGTCTTTTTTTTTTATTTGTTACCTCCACCACCAAAGGTGAAGGAGGTTGTTTTTCAGTACTTTTTGTCTGTTTTTTGTTTGTGTGCAGGAAATCTCAAAGTTGTGGATGGATTCGGATGGAATTTTATGGACAGGTTGGGTGTGTGACAAGGACGAATGGATTAGATTTTGGTGAAGATCCAGATCTGACGATGAGATTTTAAAAAAGTAATTCTTCACCATTGAAAGTGCCAAAAACGATATATAGCAAGATATCTCAAAAGGTTGTGGACGGATTCGGGTGAAACTTGGTGGACACATTGGGTGTGTGGCAAGGACTAATTGATTCGATTTTGGTGAAGATCTGAATCTGAATCTAGATATGAGAATTATTTAATTTTCAAAGTGATTTTTCACCATTGAGAGATAGGGCCAAAACGATGAAATTTCAAAAATGTATTTGGCCCGATATGTTCTCGTGAATCAGGCATTGCATAGCAGAGGTATACGCTCTACCAAGTGCTCTTCTCGTCTGTCTGTTCATTTGTTCTTTTTCTGTTTCATCCCCATTTCCCCTTCCTCTTCTTCCTGTGTTTTCATTCAGCTTGTTCACCCACATGTTTCTCATGATCTCACTTCTACACTGGAGTTGTTATTTACCCCTTTCCATTTTGTTCCCTTCTACACTGCTCTCACTCTTCCACAAGCCTCAATCATGTATACAAAAAAAAAAAGTATGTTGGCTCTCAATCACACAAGTTGTTCATCTGCTGTCACCAGGCATGCAAAATAATTGTTAAAATAGTAAAAAGCTAGATCTTACATATAAAGCAAAGCAGAACAATTTAGCACAAAGAGCATCTCTACAATTAAAACAGCATGTTCCACAAAGCTTATTGGATTAGAGTGCTATAACACCACTGTGGTTTATCGAATGCACAGGCCAAGTGGGATTTTCCTAAAATGTACAACTTAGACCTTTGCCCTTAAACTGCTCACTTAACTTCATGACGTGGAAGTGCGAGAGAAATTAATCATAGACATCGACCCAAGAGAGGGGGAGAGAGGGAGAGGTACACAACCATCACATCGGAATTTGTTTCCCTCAACAATTGGTCAGACAGTTGGCTTTAAGTGCTACAGTTGGACAGCTAAACAAAATCATTTGTGTGTGGAATTAACTATGACCTCATTTCCATGTACCACTCAACTGAGTTTCAAGCTGATTTGGGGTTAGTATCTGGAAAATTAAAAAAAATTGTATGGAGGAATGGAGGTGGGCAAACGAAGGAAGGAAAGAATATCGAAACAGAAAGAAGTCGGGGAGGTAATAAAGTGGGAGCAATGGATTTCAAAGTTTATTAAACAATTACACCGATCCAAACATACCAATTTGTTGGATAATTGCAGGAATCTTAAAGATCCCTCTTGTGTAACAACAGATGAAACAAAAAAAAAATTCCCACAATTTCTATTGCATTTCCCTAAGCCAAGCATATCCCATCATGTCCAATGAAAAGAAAACGTTCCCACCATGCTTTATTTCGTGAACACCCTCAACTTAAGCATCGATAAAGCACTTGAATGGCTTTCAAGTCTGCTGGAAAAGAGACCAGAGTGCACTTTCAAAGCATCAAAATAAAATAAAATAAGGAAAGTAGATAAAATAAAAACCAGTTTAACCTGCACAGGTGATGCTGCTGCAGTGTTTACCATAAGCCAGAGGCAGAGAAGGGGGGCGGGGGGAGGGGTGAGATGTGGGAGTAATGGGACTGTACCAAATATGAACAAAATTAATGTAGTGGTGTTTGCTTTCATATTCTGCAAATCGGAAAACAACAACAAAAACGTTTAAACTTGTGCCGAATGAAAAAAAGATGTTCACTTTAACATTTCTGCATTCCAGATGAGCAGAAAGCAGATCATTAAAGGCTTGGGGTGGGAAGTTTGAATAATTGAGTCTCCAGTCAATGTAATGTTATTAAAGAAACAGTTGATAAAACATCCTGCATGTTTCACACAAGGCAAATAAACAAGATCAGCCAAGCAATCGAATCTAAAGATGACGAAAAAAAAAACATACATTTGGACCAGCCAGTCCTAAAAGTTACAAAGAAATAAAAATAAAACCCACCTCATTCACAAAAAAAAAAAGATTCAAATAAAACAGCAAAATAAGACAAAAATAATCCACCCCCCCTCCAATCCCCTACACTCGCATCACAAAAGTTTCTGGAAGGTAATGGAGAAGATGTGGCTCATAATGAGGGCACAAGGCCGAGCGACAGTTGTTTTTCTGGCTTGGCCAGTCCCGGGTCCCGAGGACCAACGGACCCGTCCCTTGCTCCTCTGCGAAAACTTTCATCGGAGCCACAGCTTAAGCCGAAGTGCATCCACACCATTCAGATAGTAGCGGAAGAGACGCTTGTCGCGGACAAAACCCAGGTTTTCGTAGAGTCGGAGAGCGGATTTATTGGTGACCTCAGTTTCCAGCACGACCTTTGGAAATGCAAACAAATACAGCGCGAGCTCAAGGACAAGCTTACAAAAATATAATGATGAAAAATAAAATAAAACAAACTTATTTGTATGGCTATGTTATTGTACTTTCCTTAAAAGCCAAAAAAATAAGTTGAATAGACAACATCGAAATGGAATTACAGGATGTTCCATTGTACAGTATGCAGGTTTTTCCGAAGAAGGCAGGAAGCCGGCTGTCCAGTTTGGTTGCGCTTGGCTGGTACACGTTAAAGACTTGAGCAGTGCCATTCAAAAGGTGTAGCTCATTGTGCATTGGCACCCTGAGCAAATTACAAATCCTTGCTTTGGCTGCCGCTGGGAAGGCGAACAGCTTCAGCAGCACCAAGACTGTTTCTAGGAGGATGGTATTTGAACGATGACGATCTACAATTTGAATAGTTTGACAAACACTCAATTATGTCAAGAGATTTGCCTTTTATCCAATGCTCCAATTTTGTTGAGTGCCCAAGTTAATTATTTGTTTATTAAGGCTTCAAAACAAGAATGGAAAATAAACTCCAGCTGGGCATCGCTTAATCTGAGCATCCAAGTCCAAAGTTGATCATTTCTGAGGCCTACCTCGTCACAGTCACCTTTCACCATCGCATTGATCGCCTTCTTTACGAGGTTCGTGCCTGTGGAGAAAGTAGGGAGGTGCAAGTGATCAAGATTTTTTTTTTTAAGTCACAACAATGCAGCCATCGAAGTATTTCCAACCAGGTTTCCTGCAACAACATCAACCATAAAGCTTTACAAACGGCACGCAGTACCCTGAACACCTGCCAGTGTGACCAAATTGTCAGTAGCCATGAGTTTTTTGTACATCAGAAACCAAATGCGTGATATTTCCACATTTCACAGCAATTCCTACCTATGCCTCTCTTCCTGTACTTTGAGTCGACAGCAAGCATGGCGATGTAGCCTCTACGAACCATTTTCTTGTGCGTATCAAGCTTGCAAACGATGGCACCAACACATTCCAGCCCAGCCATAGCCTGACACAAAGAACATCAATTAATTCCGGTTTTATCAAAATTCCTCCCCCACCCCCCCAACACCACCGCCACATTCCACCAG
>NC_140973.1:47295511-47405511 GCF_056783735.1 Eptatretus burgeri | reverse complement strand
ACCCCTGGAGCGACATGCAGCCGATACGCAATGTATCCATCGAGTCTGGCTGTGTGAGATCATGAGCTTTCTCTCACTGAAAGGAATGCACCATCCTCCGGGATTCCACACGTAGTATTGTTGTAGTGCCGGGTTCGGGGGCATGAAACGACCGCCAGATGGAGCAGTTGGGCAATCTCCCACCGAACACCCGGAATTGAAGGTCGTCACCCCAGATAACTCTGAAGTGGACAGGTCGCTTAATGGACCGTGAACGCCAATATTTCAACCACGTTGCGTAGGGTTATTCGTCTTTAGCCAAAATACCTAAGTCACTACCTGATTTAAACTACCGGGGAAGCCACACCCTCGGCCGGCTTTGTCTGAACCGAGTCGCTGTTACCGACTCGGATCCGGCGTAACCGAGCGGGAATTACCAAAGCCGCGCCGGCCCAAATAACAATTTACGGCACAATCGGCCTCACTATAACTCAAACCCGAACCATGCTAGGCCAATGAGAGAAAGCACAGAAAACGAGCTGGTACATTTAACAAGAGGGTTTATTTTACAAATAATAATCATGGAGGGAGACACAGAGCAGGGTTAAACCGACTAAAATGCAATGTACAATAAGCAAGGCACTTACGCAGTTCTACTTATAAGACTGGCCACAGACAGACACACACACACACCCAAAAAGAAATGGCGCCAACTGGCCTTTATTCGGACCCTCCAGCCGCGGAGGATAGCAAGTTGGGGGTTAGAGTTTGTCGGGTTCCTAGCCGCCTCGTGCGGTTTTACCGACCTGCACTTGTGGAGCTCGGAGTCCGTGGAAGGGAATGGGGATCCCCAGCTCGAGTGCTCCAACACAACCCACCACAGTGGGACTTGAACCCACGAACCAGAATCCAACAAGCGCAGCCAGGATCCTACGAACGACCCGGCCAACCACGAACGATGACCGACGACCAGGAGAGCCCAGCAGACCAGAAGCAAGGAATGACCTCCAAGGAACCAAGGAACCCCCCTGGATCCTTATTATCCCTCCCCCGTGCGGGGTGGAGGGATGTGCTCTCGGGTAACTCACCTCCGGATTGAACGGGGCGTTTTCAGGTGTCGTGGTGGCCAGCTGCGATTGGAGGAGGGGCATGTTGGCATCTCGGTGCTCCTCCCCCAGAGAAAGGCTCTTTTGCCTTCCCCAGTGTCGACAGGGGAGACATTCTTCTTTGATGGGACGGAGTCAGAGCTCCGAGGCGAGGGGGGGCTCCGCCCACGTCCGTAGTCAGAAACACGTGTGTTATTGCGCCGTGGTGTGAAGTGAAAGTTGGGCGGGTGAAGCGCTTGTTCACCCGCAGAGTCGGAGGAGTGAAGGGAGGGTTTTGTTGGCGTTTGGTAGATTTAAAGATGTAAAAAACCTGACTATAAAAGAAACCCGCAGCACACACATGAAATTAACCCATTCGACATAGGGGAGGGATTCTAACTATCCACATATACTTAACGAGATAACTGAGCTATGGGACTACTGACTGTCTGTGTGCAAAAGGCTTCCAAATTCGTAACATTATCACTTCCGATCAGGTAAAATAAATAAATAAACCGGTTTTGATTCCCACCAACCAGTGTTTTGTCGCCTCCAACTTGCCATATATGATCTATTGATGTATCCAGTAATTACCAGGTCGCCACGTACGGACATTACACAATGGAAACATTCAGCGTATATCAGTGTGAATCACCATCTTGCTACGAACTGTACCATCTGAGCTGTTACATTTGAAAAATGCTCAGCATAATCTGCCTATAGACAGGAAAGATGTCATGTCCTGTGCGTTAAAGAATGGAAACATTCAGCATATCTATTGGTGTCATTAGCAGCGAGCTACATATGAACTAATTACACAATGACATCGCTCACCATATCTATGATCAGCTGCTGAATACAGCATCACCCGTAAAAAATTTCCTAAAAACAAGGCGCAGACTACTCACCCCTCCCGCAGTTACCCACAATGCATGCGTCAATCCCGAAGGGGAGCGTGCCTCCGTGGACCACAATGCGGCCAAGGCATTCCCTGCAGAACTCACCAGCCTCATCGAGGAGAAGGGGTACCTGCCGGAGCAGGTCTTTAATTCTGATGAGACCAGCTTGTTTTGGAAAAAGATGCCGATCAGAACGTTCATCTCAGTGCGATAGTAAAGCAGCCGGCTTCAAGGCCACAAAGGACCGGATATCCCTTCTCTATGCAAACGCCGAAGGGGACTTCATGGTAGAGCCCATGATGCTCTACCGTGCCCTGAACCCGCGTGTGCTGAAGAACAAAAACAAGCAGGCGCTGCCTGTGTACTAGAGGGCGAACAGTAAGGCATGGGTGGTATTTTAACTTTTTATGGACTGGATCCATACCTGTTTCGCTCCTCAGGTCAAGAGGTAACTGGCAGGAAATAACCTTTTGTTCAAGGTACTCCTGCTGCTTGACAAGGCTCCTGGGTCACTCCACAGACCTGAACGGCACATCTTCATCCTCATCCTCATTATCATCTTCATCATTTTGCAAAAAGTTACGTGTGCTGTGTTTATTTAATAAAAAATTTGAAACAATACTTGATGATGTTGTTTTTTTTTTTTGTTTGTTTTTTTTGCAGTACGGTATGGTATGGTTAAGAGACCTTAAAATGCATTCTTAAATAAATTGGAAATGGTACCTGGTGTTGTCGTATTTTTATTTGTATCTTTAATGAAACCAATCGTGCATTAATGGTCAAAAAAATTAAATTTCCCGATGAACCAGGAACCACCGCGAACCGATAAAGTTATCCACCTTTCCCGTTTGTCCCAATTCCCCGACCTTGGTGGTGTCGCCATTTGCGGCCTTTTTCATGAACCAGGAACCACCGTGAACCAATAACATTATCCCCCTTGTCTCCACTGTAACAATGACAAAACACTTGCAGATTTTTCACCCCCACTCATGGATTTTTCGCGCGTCGGGAAATCCCAGGAACCTACCCCGCCCCCCCCCCCATTTCCCATTGAAACAATGCCCCCACATTCGCGGTTTTCCAAGAACGTATCCCCCGTAAATGTATATGTATGTATATATATATATATATATATATATATATATATATATATATATATATATGTATATATATATATATATATATATATATATATATATATATATATATATATATATATATATATATATATATATATATATATAATTATTCCAGCAATCTCTGTGTGTCTGCATGTGTATGTGTCTGCGACCGCCGTTTCTCGACAACCACTGGTCCGATCTAATTGAAACTTGCCAGGAATATTGTTGGGGACCCGCGGATGTGGCTTTTCAAGGTTTGATATTAATCGGACGGGCGGTTCCCAAGTTACGGCCATTTATGTCAACCAATGACAGGACACGGTGCTATGGCATCACGAATGACGTCACAATGCTTCCTCTTTTTTTTTTATATGTCACAATTGACGCTGGGACCTGAGTATGTGCCTTTTCAAAGTTTGATATCGTTCTTCTTCATCCGTTTCCCAAGTGTTTCCCAAGGCTTGAAAGCTGTTTTTTTTCCCAAGGTTTGAATTAATTGTTGTGCTTGGTAGACATTTGTGAATACATTTACAGAGAGAGGAGGAGCGAGGGAGGGGCGAGAGGGGGAGGGGGAGAGGGGGAAGAGAGAGGGGGGCGTCAATTCAAGAGGGGGTAGAGAGGAGGGGCGAGAGGGGGCGTTTCAGTGAGATGTTTTTAATCATGCATCAGTGAGGTGTTTTTAATCATGTATCAGTGAGGTGTTTTTAATCATGTATCAGTGAGGTGTTTTCAATCATGTGGCAGTAAGGTGTTTTCAATCATGTATCAGTGAGATGTTTTTAATCATGTATCAGTGAAGTGTTTTTAATCATGTATCAGTGAGGTGTTTTTAATCATGTATCAGTGAGGTGTTTTCAATCATGTGGCAGTAAGGTGTTTTCAATCATGTATCAGTGAGATGTTTTTAATCATGTATCAGTGAAGTGTTTTTAATCATGTATCAGTGAGATGTTTTTATCATGTATCAGTGAGATGTTTTTAATCATGTATCAGTGAGATGTTTTTAATCATGTATCAGTGAGGTGTTTTAATCATGTATCAGTGAGATGTTTTTAATCATGTATCAGTGAGATGTTTTTAATCATGTATCAGTGAGGTGTTTTTAATCATGTATCAGAGAGATGTTTTTAATCATGTATCAGTGAGGTGTTTTTAATCATGTACAAGTGAGATGTTTTTAATAATGTATCAGTGAGATGTTTTTAATCATGTATCAGTGAGATGTTTTTAATAATGTATCAGTGAGATGTTTTTAATCATGTATCAGTGAGATGTTTTTAATCATGTATCAGTGAAGTGTTTTTAATCATGTACCAGTGAGATGTTTTTAATCATGTATCAGTGAGATGTTTTTAATCATGTATCAGTGAGGTGTTTTTAATAATGTATCAGTGAGATGTTTTTATCATGTATCGGTGAGGTGTTTTTAATAATGCATCAGTGAGATGTTTTTATCATGTATCGGTGAGGTGTTTTTAATCATGTATCAGTGAGATGTTTTTATCATGCATCGGTGAGGTGTTTTTAATAATGCATCAGTGAGATGTTTTTATCATGTATCGGTGAGGTGTTTTTAATCATGTATCAGTGAGATGTTTTCAATAATGTATCAGTGAGGTGTTTTTAATCATGTATCAGTGAGGTGTTTTTAATCATGTATCAGTGAGATGTTTTCAATCATGTATCAGTGAGGTGTTTTTAATCATGTATCAGTGAGATGTTTTCAATCATGTATCGGTGAAGTGTTTTTAATAATGCATCAGTGAGATGTTTTTATCATGTATCTGTGAGGTGTTTTTAATCATTTATCGGTGAGGTGTTTTTAATCATTTATCGGTGAGGTGTTTTTAATCATTTATCGGTGAGGTGTTTTTAATCATTTATCGGTGAGATGTTTTTAATCACGTATCAGTGAGGTGTTTTTAATAATGTATCAGTGAGGTGTTTTAATCATGTATCAGTGAGGTGTTTTTAATAATGTGGCAGTGAGGTGTTTTCAATCATGTATCAGTGAGATGTTTTTAATCATGTATCAGTGAGATGTTTTTATCATGTATCAGTGAGGTGTTTTTAATCATGTATCAGTGAGGTGTTTTTAATCATGTATCAGTGAGATGTTTTTAATCAGTGGCAGTGAGATGTTTTTAATCATGTATCAGTGAGGTGTTTTTAATCATGTATCAGTGAGATGTTTTTAATCATTTATCAGTGAGGTGTTTTTAATCATTTATCAGTGAGGTGTTTTTAATCATGTATCAGTGAGGTGTTTTTAATCATGTATCAGTGAGGTGTTTTTAATCATGTATCAGTGAGGTGTTTTTAATCATTTATCAGTGAGGTGTTTTTAATCATGTATCAGAGAGATGTTTTAAATCATGTATCAGTGAGATGTTTTTAATCATGTATCAGTGAGGTGTTTTTAATCATTTATCAGTGAGGTGTTTTTAATCATGTATCAGAGAGATGTTTTAAATCATGTATCAGAGAGATGTTTTTAATCATGTATCAGTGAGATGTTTTTAATCATGTATCAGTGAGGTGTTTTAATCACGTATCAGTGAGATGTTTTTAATAATGTGGCAGTGAGGTGTTTTTAATCATGTATCAGTGAGAAGTTTTTAATAATGTGGCAGTGAGGTGTTTTAATCATGTATCAGTGAGATGTTTTTAATCATGTATCAGTGAGGTGTTTTAATGATGTATCAGTGAGATGTTTTTAATCATGTATCAGTGAGGTGTTTTTAATCATGTATCAGAGAGATGTTTTTAATCATGTATCAGTGAGGTGTTTTTAATCATGTACCAGTGAGATGTTTTTAATCATGTATCAGTGAGATGTTTTTAATCATGTATCAGTGAGGTGTTTTAATCACGTATCAGTGAGATGTTTTTAATAATGTGGCAGTGAGGTGTTTTTAATCATGTATCAGTGAGAAGTTTTTAATAATGTGGCAGTGAGGTGTTTTAATCATGTATCAGTGAGATGTTTTTAATCATGTATCAGTGAGGTGTTTTAATGATGTATCAGTGAGATGTTTTTAATCATGTATCAGTGAGGTGTTTTTAATCATGTATCAGAGAGATGTTTTTAATCATGTATCAGTGAGGTGTTTTTAATCATGTACCAGTGAGATGTTTTTAATAATGTATCAGTGAGATGTTTTTAATCATGTATCGGTGAGATGTTTTTAATAATGTATCAGTGAGATGTTTTTAATCATGTATCGGTGAGATGTTTTTAATCATGTATCAGTGAAGTGTTTTTAATCCTGTACCAGTGAGATGTTTTTAATCATGTACCAGTGAGATGTTTTTAATCATGTATCAGTGAGATGTTTTTAATCATGTATCAGTGAGATGTTTTTATCATGTATCGGTGGTGTTTTTAATAATGCATCAGTGAGATGTTTTTATCATGTATCGGTGAGGTGTTTTTAATCATGTATCAGTGAGATGTTTTTATCATGCATCGGTGAGGTGTTTTTAATAATGCATCAGTGAGATGTTTTTATCATGTATCGGTGAGGTGTTTTTAATCATGTATCAGTGAGATGTTTTCAATAATGTATCAGTGAGGTGTTTTTAATCATGTATCAGTGAGGTGTTTTTAATCATGTATCAGTGAGATGTTTTCAATCATGTATCAGTGAGGTGTTTTTAATCATGTATCAGTGAGATGTTTTCAATCATGTATCGGTGAAGTGTTTTTAATCATGTATCAGTGAGATGTTTTCAATCATGTATCGGTGAAGTGTTTTTAATAATGCATCAGTGAGATGTTTTTATCATGTATCGGTGAGGTGTTTTTAATCATTTATCGGTGAGGTGTTTTTAATCATTTATCGGTGAGGTGTTTTTAATCATTTATCGGTGAGGTGTTTTTAATAATGTGGCAGTGAGGTGTTTTCAATCATGTATCAGTGAGATGTTTTTAATCATGTATCAGTGAGATGTTTTTATCATGTATCAGTGAGGTGTTTTTAATCATGTATCAGTGAGATTTTTTTAATCATGTATCAGTGAGATGTTTTTAATCAGTGGCAGTGAGATGTTTTTAATCATGTATCAGTGAGGTGTTTTTAATCATGTATCAGTGAGGTGTTTTTAATCATGTATCAGTGAGATGTTTTTAATCATGTATCAGTGAGATGTTTTTAATCAGTGGCAGTGAGATGTTTTTAATCATGTATCAGTGAGGTGTTTTTAATCATGTATCAGTGAGATGTTTTTAATCATTTATCAGTGAGGTGTTTTTAATCATTTATCAGTGAGGTGTTTTTAATCATGTATCAGTGAGGTGTTTTTAATCATTTATCAGTGAGGTGTTTTTAATCATGTATCAGAGAGATGTTTTAAATCATGTATCAGTGAGATGTTTTAAATCATGTATCAGTGAGATGTTTTTAATCATGTATCAGTGAGATGTTTTTAATCATGTATCAGTGAGGTGTTTTTAATCATTTATCAGTGAGGTGTTTTTAATCATTTATCAGTGAGGTGTTTTTAATCATGTATCAGAGAGATGTTTTAAATCATGTATCAGTGAGATGTTTTTAATCATGTATCAGTGAGGTGTTTTAATCACGTATCAGTGAGATGTTTTTAATAATGTGGCAGTGAGGTGTTTTTAATCATGTATCAGTGAGATGTTTTCAATCACGTATCAGTGAGGTGTTTTAATCACGTATCAGTGAGATGTTTTTAATAATGTGGCAGTGAGGTGTTTTAATCATGTATCAGTGAGATGTTTTTAATAATGTGGCAGTGAGGTGTTTTAATCATGTATCAGTGAGATGTTTTTAATCATGTATCAGTGAGGTGTTGTTAATCATGTATCAGTGAGGTGTTTTTAATCATGTATCAGTGAGATGTTTTTAATCATGTATCAGTGAGATGTTTTTAATCATGTATCAGTGAGATGTTTTTAATCATGTATCAGTGAGATGTTTTTAATCATGTATCAGTGAGATGTTTTTAATCATGTATCAGTGAGATGTTTTTAATCATGTATCAGTGAGATGTTTTTAATCATGTATCAGTGAGATGTTTTTCATCATGTATCAGTGAGATGATTTTAATAATGTATCAGTGAGGTGTTGTTAATCATGTATCAGTGAGATGTTTTTAATCATGTATCAGTGAGATGTTTTCAATCATGTATCAGTGAGGTGTTTTAATCACGTATCAGTGAGATGTTTTTAATAATGTGGCAGTGAGGTGTTTTTAATCATGTATCAGTGAGATGTTTTTAATAATGTGGCAGTGAGGTGTTTTAATCATGTATCAGTGAGATGTTTTTAATCATGTATCAGTGAGGTGTTGTTAATCATGTATCAGTGAGATGTTTTTAATCATGTATCAGTGAGATGTTTTTCATCATTTATCAGTGAGATGATTTTAATAATGTATCAGTGAGGTGTTGTTAATCATGTATCAGTGAGATGTTTTTAATCATGTATCAGTGAGATGTTTTTAATCATGTATCAGTGAGATGTTTTTAATCATGTATCAGTGAGATGTTTTTCATCATGTATCAGTGAAGTGTTTTTAATAATGTGGCAGTGAGGTGTTTTTAATCATGTATCAGTGAGATGTTTTTAATAATGTGGCAGTGAGGTGTTTTTAATCATGTATCAGTGAGGTGTTTTTAATCATGTATCAGTGAGGTGTTTTTAATCATGTATCAGTGAGGTGTTTTTAATCATGTATCAGTGAGATGTTTTTAATCATGTATCAGTGAGGTGTTTTTAATCATGTATCATTGAGGTGTTTTTAATCATGTATCAGTGAGGTGTTTTTAATCATGTATCAGAGAGATGTTTTTAATCATGTATCAGAGAGATGTTTTTAATCATGTATCAGTGAAGTGTTTTTAATCATGTATCAGAGAGGTGTTTTTAATCATGTGGCAGTGAGGTATTTTTAATCATGTATCTGTGAAGTGTTTTTAATCATGTATCAGTGAGATGTTTTTAATCATGTATCAGTGAAGTGTTTTTAATCATGTATCAGTGAGGTGTTTTTAATCATGTATCAATGAGATGTTTTTAATCATGTATCAGAGAGGTGTTTTTAATCATGTATCAGTGAGGTGTTTTTAATCATGTATCAATGAGATGTTTTTAATAATGTGGCAGTGAGGTGTTTTTAATCATGTATCAGAGAGATGTTTTTAATCATGTATCAGTGAAGTGTTTTTAATCATGTATCAGTGAGGTGTTTTTAATCATGTATCAGTGAGGTGTTTTTAATCATGTATCAGTGAGGTGTTTTTAATCATGCATCAGTGAAGTGTTTTTAATCATGTATCAGTGAAGTGTTTTTAATCATGTATCAGTGAGGTGTTTTTAATCATGTATCAGAGAGGTGTTTTTAATCATGTATCAGTGAGGTGTTTTTAATCATGTATCAGTGAGGTGTTTTTAATCATGTATCAGTGAGATGTTTTTAATCATGTATCAGTGAGATGTTTTTAATCATGTATCAGTGAGATGTTTTTAATCATGTATCAGTGAGATGTTTTTAATAATGTGGCAGTGAGGTGTTTTAATCATGCATCAGTGAGATGTTTTTAATCATGTATCAGAGAGATGTTTTTAATCATGCATCAGTGAGATGTTTTTAATCATGTATCGGTGAGGTGTTTTTAATCATGTATCAGTGAAGTGTTTTTAATCATGTATCAGTGAAGTGTTTTTAATCATGTATCAGTGAAGTGTTTTTAATCATGTATCAGTGAGGCGTTTTTAATCATGTATCAGTGAGGTGTTTTTAATCATGTATCAGTGAGGTGTTTTTAATCATGTATCAGTGAGATGTTTTTAATCATGTATCAGTGAGGTGTTTTTAAATCATGTATCAATGAGATGTTTTTAATCATGTATCAGTGAGATGTTTTTAATAATGTGGCAGTGAGGTGTTTTTAATCATGTATCAGTGAGATGTTTTTAATAATGTGGCAGTGAGGTGTTTTAATCATGCATCAGTGAGATGTTTTTAATCATGTATCAGTGAGATGTTTTTAATCATGTATCAGTGAAGTGTTTTTAATCATGTATCAGAGAGGTGTTTTTAATCATGTGGCAGTGAGATGTTTTTAATCATGCATCAGTGAGATGTTTTTAATCATGCATCAGTGAGGTGTTTTTAATCATGTATCAGTGAAGTGTTTTTAATCATGTATCAGTGAAGTGTTTTTAATCATGTATCAGTGAGGTGTTTTTAATCATGTATCAGTGAGGTGTTTTTAATCATGTATCAGTGAGGTGTTTTTAATCATGTATCAGAGAGGTGTTTTTAATCATGTATCAGTGAAGTGTTTTTAATCATGTATCAGTGAGGTGTTTTTAATCATGTATCAGAGAGGTGTTTTTAATCATGTATCAGTGAGGTGTTTTTAATCATGTATCAGTGAGGTGTTTTTAATCATGTATCAGAGAGGTGTTTTTAATCATGTATCAGAGAGGTGTTTTTAATCATGTATCAGTGAAGTGTTTTTAATCATGTATCAATGAGATGTTTTTAATCATGTATCAATGAGATGTTTTTAATCATGTATCAGAGAGGTGTTTTTAATCATGTATCAGTGAGGTGTTTTTAATCATGTATCAGTGAGGCGTTTTTAATCATGTATCAGTGAGGTGTTTTTAATCATGTATCAGTGAGGTGTTTTTAATCATGTATCAATGAGATGTTTTTAATAATGTGGCAATGAGGTGTTTTTAATCATGTATCAGAGAGATGTTTTTAATCATGTATCAGTGAAGTGTTTTTAATCATGTATCAGTGAGGTGTTTTTAATCATGTATCAGTGAGGTGTTTTTAATCATGTATCAGTGAGGTGTTTTTAATCATGTATCAGTGAAGTGTTTTTAATCATGTATCAGTGAAGTGTTTTTAATCATGTATCAGTGAGGTGTTTTTAATCATGTATCAGTGAGGTGTTTTTAATCATGTATCAGTGAGATGTTTTTAATCATGTGTCAGTGAGGTGTTTTTAATCATGTATCAGTGAGGTGTTTTTAATCATGTATCAGAGCGGGGTTTTTAATCATGTATCAGAGAGGTGTTTTTAATCATGTATCAGAGAGGTGTTTTTAATCATGTATCAGAGAGGTGTTTTTTATCATGTATCAGAGAGGTGATTTTAATAATGTGGCAGTGAGGTGTTTTTAATCATGTATCAGTGAGATGTTTTTAATCATGTATCAGTGAGGTGTTTTTAATCATGTATCAGAGAGGTGTTTTTAATCATGTATCAGAGAGGTGTTTTTAATCATGTATCAGTGAGGTGTTTTTAATCATGTATCAGAGAGGTGTTTTTAATCCTGTATCAGTGAGGTGTTTTTAATCATGTATCAGTGAGGTGTTTTTAATCATGTATCAGTGAGGTGTTTTTAATCATGTATCAGTGAGGTGTTTTTAATCATGTATCAGAGAGGTGTTTTTAATCCTGTATCAGTGAGGTGTTTTTAATCATGTATCAGTGAGGTGTTTTTAATCATGTCTCAGAGAGGTGTTTTTAATCATGTATCAGTGAAGTGTTTTTAATCATGTATCAGTGAGATGTTTTTAATCATGTGTCAGTGAGGTGTTTTTAATCATGTATCAGTGAGGTGTTTTTAATCATGTATCAGAGAGGTGTTTTTAATCATGTATCAGTGAAGTGTTTTTAATCATGTATCAGTGAGGTGTTTTTAATCATGTATCAATGAGATGTTTTTAATAATGTGGCACTGAGGTGTTTTTAATTATGTATCAGAGAGATGTTTTTATTCATGTATCAGTGAAGTGTTTTTAATCATGTATCAGTGAGGTGTTTTTAATCATGTATCAGTGAGCTGTTTTTAATCATGTATCAGTGAGGTGTTTTTAATCATGTATCAGTGAAGTGTTTTTAATCATGTAGTAGTGAAGTGTTTTTAATCATGTATCAGTGAGGTGTTTTTAATCATGTATCAGTGAGGTGTTTTTAATCATGTATCAGTGAGATGTTTTTAATCATGTGTCAGTGAGGTGTTTTTAATCATGTATCAGTGAGGTGTTTTTAATCATGTATCAGAGAGGTGTTTTTAATCATGTATCAATGAGATGTTTTTAATAATGTGGCAATGAGGTGTTTTTAATTATGTATCAGAGAGATGTTTTTAATCATGTATCAGTGAAGTGTTTTTAATCATGTATCAGTGAGGTGTTTTTAATCATGTATCAGTGAGGTGTTTTTAATCATGTATCAGAGAGGTGTTTTTAATCATGTATCAGAGAGGTGTTTTTAATCATGTATCAGAGAGGTGTTTTTAATCATGTATCAGTGAGGTGTTTTTAATCATGTATCAGTGAGGTGTTTTTAATCATGTATCAGTGAGGTGTTTTTAATCATGTATCAGTGAGATGTTTTTAATCATGTATCAGTGAGGTGTTTTTAATCATGTATCAGTGAGGTGTTTTTAATAATGTGGCAGTGAGGTGTTTTTAATCATGTATCAGTGAGGTGTTTTTGTATGCCCGATACATTTAATAATGTGGCAGTGAGATGTTTTTAATACTATGGCAGTGAGGTGTAGTTTTCAACTTTCACATTTCATAGGTACAGACTGTGAAGACGGTGTGTCGCGACATATGTTCGTCATCTAAAGTGGTTGTCATGGCAACCAGGATGCTGTTTTCCATGTAGTAGCACAATTCTGTATATCCCTTCTTGTTCAGGCATATATTATTTAATGCCATCACGGGTGATGAAGGCTGTGGTCAAATTTCATTGAAATCTTATGTGAGGTTACTGAAAAGAAGTTGCAAGTATTTGTGGATGGACGGACGGACGGATGACGCGCCATCCCATAAGTTCCCCGGAACTACTTTCCAGGTGAGCTCAAAACCATCCCTGGGAATATTATTACAAACGAACTACAGATGGAAGCCGTCCAGGGTACAGTGACGATCCTGAATAGAGCCCTTGGCACAAAACTTTGAGAACAGAAAACTTCACAGCTTGGTGCATGAATCTTGACCCCTTGCATTTAACCTTTGAAAAACAAAATCCATTCAACAAATGCTTTAGAAACAGGCATGAGGACTAAGGAAAACCTGATAGAACCTACATAAGATTCCTGATGAAACTTTACCACCATGGCACCCGTAACAACCATGGTATGTCCACACACCCGCGGAGAGTCCGTACAGATCCAAATCTACCCATATGTACCATGTCGGTATGTGCTGTATATGTACCTTTACCTTGTAGTAACTGTCAACTGCACATCCCGATCAGGACACAAACTGCACTGTGCAGCTCAGTAAGTGGCTTAAGCACTCAAGCAAGCACTCCAACGGAACGCCTGGCTTGGCAAGTGATTACCAATTGCTGTCGATACAACTGTGCACCCAGAAACGCCCGTGCCATGTCCGAAATGAACAAATCAACACTTTTTTTTCGGAGTCGGAATTGCTGATATTTTCAAATCTGGAGCTTACATCTATTTATCATCAAGAAATTGTTGCGGCCTGTTCCAAGTGAAGGCATGGTTGAGCAGGCCAAAAAACATGGCAGCTTCAGACCCCAGCGAGGTTACTCAGGAAACACCTAAGACCCCAGACATCGAGGTGGCCGAGGATCGTCTGATGAAGGGTATAATTAAATAAGGCCGTTAATTATCTTCAAAAGGGGTGTTTTAATTAACCCAAATACCCAATTTTCACTCTTGCACTTCCTTGGAGTTTTCTTTATTTTATGGTTTTGTTTTATGAAGTTTGAGTTATGGAGGAGACGCGCGCGCGCGCGCACACACACACACACACACACACACACACACACACACACACACACACACACACACACACACACACACACACACACACACACACACACACACACACACACACACACACACACACACACACACACAGTCAGGCCCCGGTGTACATCACGGATGTGTTCCTGAAAAGTGCGACGAATATCAAAACGGCGTAAACGAAAGCTTTTCTTGGAAGAAATAATGAAATAAGCAGGGAATGCATTCCTTACCACAATTTCAGGAATATTTTGCTTTTGACCGATGATACGACCCTTTTTTGATTAACAACATTTCTATTCAAGTACACATACGTATAAGTAAAATAAAAAACAAGTACCAGACATATTGAAACAAAAACAAACCTATTCTGGAAGTGGTCAAATTTGGCGATGTGTCTTCTTCAATAAACATCGGCATAATTATCGATCAGAAGCAAACTAAAAAACCTGCCAACATCAACGGCATATTCACCAGCATTCATTCGATGAATGACATGTAACTTAACTTCTAAAATCTAAAGTAACACTTTTACATTGCCGGTTAGCCAATATACAGTACAGTATATTGTATATATATATATATATATATATATATATATATATATATATATATATATATATATATATATATATATATATATATATATATATATATATATATATATATATATATATATATATATATATCTTCTTCATCTTTCGGCTGCTCCCGTTAGGGGTCGCCACAGCGGATCATCCATCTCCATTTCGCTCTATCCTCCACATCTTCCATTGACACTCCAACCACCCGCATGTCCACCCTCACCGCATCCATGAACCTTTTATTTGGCCTTCTCTTCTCCTCCTACCTGGTGGCTCCATCCTCAGCATCCTTCTCCCGATATACTCCGCTTCCCTCCTGTGCACATGTCCAAACCATCTCAATCTCGCCTCTCTGACTTTGTCTCCAAACCGTCCTACCTGCGCTGTCCCTCTAATATACTCATTCCTTATCCTGTCCATCCTTGTCACTCCCAACGAGAATCGCAGCATCTTTAACTCTGCCACCTCCAGCTCCGCTTTCTGTCTCTTTGTTAGCGCCACCGCCTCCAAACCATACAACATAGCTGGTCTCACTACCGTCTTATATACTTTCCCCTTCATTCTTGCAGTTACCCTTCTGTCACAAATCACTCCTGCAACTCTTCTCCACCCACTCCATCTTGCCTGCACTCTCTTTTCCACTTCTCCACCACACTCTCCATTACTTTGGACAGTTGATCCCAAGTATTTAAACCCATCCACCTTCCCCACCTCAACTCCTTGCAACTGCACCATACCACCACCCTCCCTCTCATTTACGCACATGTACTCCATCTTACTCCTACTGACTATCATTCCCCTTCTCTCCAGTGCGTACCTCCACCTCTCGAGCGCCGCCTCAGCCTGCTCCCTACAGATCATGATGTCATCCGCGAACATCATAGTCCATGGAGACTCAAGTCTGATCTCGTCCGTCAACCTGTCCATCACCATTGCAAACAGGAAAGGGCTCAGAGTCGATCCTTGGTGCAATCCCACTTTTACCTTAAACCGGTCCGTCATTCCCACCGCACACCTCACCGCTGTCACACTGTCCTCATACATATCCTGCACCATCCTCACATACTTCTCTACCACTCCCAACTTCCTCATACAATACCACAACTCCTCTCTTGGCACCCTATCATAAGCTTTCTCTAAATCCACAAACACACAATGTAACTCCTTCTGGCCTTCCCTATACTTCTCCATCAACATTCTCAAAGCAAACATCGCATCAGTGGTGCTCTTTCCTGGCATAAACCCATATTGCTGCTCACAGATCGTCACCTCTCCTCTCAACCCAGCTTCCACTACTCTTTCCCACAACTTCATGGTGTGGCTTAACTTTATCCCTCTGTAATTACCACAGCTCTGCACAAGCTGTTAGTGACGATCCTGTTAGGGTTAGATAGATACAGTACATACAGAAAAGATAGACAGTACATCGATAGATGAATAGATACAGTACATCGACATATACATATACACATATATATATATATATATATATATATATATATATATATATATATATATATATATATATATATATATATATATATATATTTGAAAGTGTGTCTGTGTTTCTCTGTGACCTATGCACGCGAAAAGTACTGGACTGATCCTCACCAAACTTCACATGCTGACGGAACATGTACCCGGGAGTGTCCCGATGTAAAAGATTGTACTTCTGACTTCCGGTTTCCGAATTATGACGTCATCACCTGATTTCGTAACGTTAATTTTTCAAGTTCAGCCGATTGACATGGGGCCAACGCCATATACAATATATCTAATATATGATTTTAAGTTTTTGTTTGTCTGTTTGTTTGTCTGCACGCGTTAATCTCCTGACAGGTGAAACATAGGAGCTAACCACTGAAACAAAAAATGCCGGGATGGGCCCTGGGAAGGTTATAGGCTATGTGGCAAGGCCCCTCGGCCGAGGGGGGGGATGGTGGAAGGGGGTGCGTTTCCCACTCACCAACCCCCTTAGCCTATGACTGCCATAGCCCAATAGGGAACTGATACTGTGCTCGTGTGAGACATATGTATAGAAGATTAAATTCATTCAAAAAGAACCCGGGCAGCGCCGGGTGCATATATATATGTATGTATATATATATATATATATATATATATATATATATATATATATATATATATATATATATATATATATATATATATATATATATATATATACATACACACACACACGAGCATATACCCGTGCTCCGCACGGAGTTGAATGGGTGGCAAAAGGTGGATGAGGCATAATAGTTGATGTTATGGGAAGCTGTGGAGGGTGTCATTAGGGATGTGATGCACTATGGTTACCTGTCCTTAGTTTTCTAAAGGACCTCTCTGTCGATGACATTTTGGGTGAGTGTCTTGTTGCTGAATAGTCCTTGTGAGGAATTATTGTCTACTTTGATAGATATATAGGAGTAACTTCTTGCACGTAAAAATGCAACATATAGTTGGCCATGGGAGAACACAGGGGCTGGGAGGTATATTCTGAGTTCGTCAAATGTTTGGCCCTGGGATTTGTTTATGGTCATCGCGTATGCGAGTCTGACTGGAAATTGCATCCTCTGCAGTGTGGATGGAAGGTTGGCATCTGATGGGGCAAGTTTAACATGATATAGGCCTAGCCCTAAAGTGAACAGGAGCAGTGGAGGGTGAGCGAGAATCAGAATGCAAATTTCGATGAACGGCACTTTTTGGCACACATCCGACGCTCGAACACCGCTTGGATGCTTTAATTTAAAGATCACACACGCAAGACACAACACAGGTAACGATGGCGGTTGATATTGACAATTAATGGAATGAACGGCAGTTGTTTGGGTGCATCCGACAATCGAACACCTCTTTAATTCGAACAGTTAACACGCACGCATTCAAGGTACAGAATCTATTGTCAGACATCGCACTTTTGAAGAACAAAGAAAAGAAGAAAATCCGGGCAATGAAGGGATGACCTCATACCCGTTCCCTTGTTCCCCCTACCTCCAGATTATAGCCTTTGATGTTATCTGGACGTAGGCCTTTTGCCACTTATTTTCGGGTGTTTTTAATATGGACTTTGGATTTCAGGCACAAATTGACAGTCTTAGAGGGCGTGTTCAGTCCGGGAAAGAGCCAATCGGGGTACATCATGTTGGCAGAGCTCTGGCGCTCATCGTTCCCTTCCTTCCACGCTGATTTTTAAAACACGACAACCATTGCTGATGTTCTGAGCTATACAATTTATTAACCTCCGCCATCAAAGGTCAGAGGTTACCGTTTCACCCCTTTCTGTTTATTTGTTTGTGAACAGTATTACGGAAAAACTCCTTGACGGATTTCGACGAAACTTGGTGGGGGGGGGGGGTTAGGTATGGTACAAGGATCATGCCATTAGATTTTGGACTTGGTCCCCCCCCTAAAAAATAAAAAAATTGTTAGAGGACATGTTTTAAGTGATTTCCAACCCGCCCAAAAGAAATAGAGAAAATTTTTTTTTTTTGCATTTCTACATGTGTTCAGTGATTTCCAACCCCCCCCCCCCCACCCAAAAAAAAATTGAGAAAAATATATTTGCAACTTTTTTTTTCAACAAAATTTCGATTTCTTCTTTTTTTGCATTTCTACATGTTTTAAGTGATTTCCAACCCCCCCCCCCCCCAAAAAAAAAGTTGGAGAAAAGAACTATAACTCTATCAGCACTGTTGACATCATATTTAATGAATAAGATATAAGGTTCACTTGAGTGACCCAGCAGTATTGGCGGCGGAGGTTTTGCACTCTCCCGAGTGCTCCCCCTCAAGTTATCAGTTGTGTTTATGATCAGTGTTTGATGCAATGAGTATTCCCTTACTAGAGTTCATATTTTTTGGATAGATGGCAGCACTTAGCGGACAGCAGTTCAGCGATGGCGACCGAACGGGAATAAATGCGGCCGTCGATGGGTTGAAAATCTTGTTGAAGCCACGTTGTCATCCAATTCCAGCTTAGAAATTTAGTGCATCGTCTTTGTCACATTAAGAAACCCATATGGGAAATGAGCACATTCCTGCCAGCGGTTTTGGAGGAGAAACGTCAAATTTTGTGCAGACGTTAACAGAAATAATTTTTTTTTTAATAAATCTTTACTTTAAATACAATGTTTCTTGTTACATTTTTTGTGTCAAATTCACCTTCTGAGGTAGTCAGCATGTGCAGAAGAGGGTTTTACATTGCAGACGCTGTTTTCGAGGAGTGGCATTACGCCTCTCAGCGGTGACGGTGTGTCGACGACAGACGTAATGACGTCAACGAATGACCGATGATGTCATGACGGAATTACGCCTCTCAGCGGTGACGTCACACGTCGCCATGCAAACGAATGTAAAAATTATAAAACCGCCCAAAATTCCCAAACCTGTCTGTCTGGCGTGATCTCACATAGCCCATGCTGTTCATTAGACCACAGAGCACCCGCATGCCGAAAGTGGAGACAATCCGTCTGGCAGTTTTGGAGGAGATACGTCAAATTACGTGCAGACGTTAACAGAAATATATATATATATATATATATATATATATATATATATATATATATATATATATATATATATATATATATATATATACACACACACACACACATACATACATATATACATACATATATACATACACACACACACACACACACACACACACACACACACACACACACACACACACACACACACACACACACACACACACACACGAGTCAAAATCAGCTAAGGTGTTATATTTGTAGGCCATGAGAAAATGATTCAATAAATTTCTACGATTTGAAAAAAACGGTCCATTAATGGTTGGATACTTCAGTATAAATTTCCGGGAGATAAAAAAAAAAAAGTTTCAGCCACATATAAAGAAAAGAAAGAGGGAAACTTTTTTTGAAGGCCCGTTTTTGAAGGCCCTGAGCGTCACATTTTTCATTGACCAGTTCACACTGCTTTTATTGCCTTTTCTAGATTTGTATTCAATATACATATATATATATATATATATATATATATATATATATATTTAATTTAAAGATCACCATCTAAGGTTATGTATGAACATAAATTTAATCATCCGTCCTTTGCTAAATAAAAAAATATGTAGTTTAAAATTCCGCTTGTGCACGTTAGTGCGTCCGTAAAAATTGTCTAGGGGCTCAGGGTTGAGTTTACTACCAGATGGCAGCAGCATGTACTGAAATAGTGTCATGGCCGTGTCTGTATGCTAAGTTCCTGATGGCATGTAACCAATTTTGTGCCCCAAAGCTTTTCAGTATTGAAATAGAGGTGTGAAAACCAACCCGACCGCTTTCGTCGTGAATATAAAGTGCATAATCCAGGCCATCAACTCCCGCCAACGGTGGATCACGTGAACGGTCTGCACCCGGAAATAGACTTTTGACCCTGCCGGTGCGTATTACGTCATCAAAATCTGTGGAAGAAGTCCGTAATGGCGACATATTTGAAGGAGTCGGTGTCTGTCATAAAAAATAACGTGTGCAATATCTAACTGCGTAAGTATATATCTGTCTTGAACTTGAAGAAAATGAATAGGAATGTTGTGTGACTTCGTAGGAATGTAAATTACATTTAAAGAAAGTAAATTAGTGCTAGAACTGTGATCGAAAGGACGAGGTCAGGTCCACCATCTTCACTTTCTATGGTTTGTGACGGAGTTGGCCATTTCCACGTTAGAATCTGACGGACACGTATTGTGCACGTTAGTAATATGACGGACACGTATTGTGCACGTTAGTGATTTGGTCCATTTTGAAGCATTTGAAGCCAACTCTACCCCATTTTACACTGAAAACACCACCTAAATATATTTTTCGCAGAGTGCTTCTTATGGGTGATGTTCAGGATGCTGCATGTGAATTTGAACGTGGCCAATAAGGGGATGTCTTGTGGACGTTATTGTTTGACAGAAATAAAGGGGGGTGGGGATGAAGAACAGTATAAATATTACCACTATATGTATTTATTCAATTTTTAGGATGTCCCTGAAAATAAAGCTATGTTCCTCTTGTCACACTGCAATGCAAAGTTGGCAGCTGGCACAGGATGATACACCAGGCCTCAGTCAAGCAGTTCAGGACGAAACTGACCGTTGGAAGTCCAATAATGCTAATAATAGCCAAGCTTGGCGGGATCGTTTAAAGCAAGACCCTGTGAAGTGGGCGGATTATAAAGCGGCTCAAAGTGCACGTGCAAGGGAGAAACGGAAAAACAGGAGTCAGGATGGCAAGGAACATGAGAAGAATCGTAATCGAGAGTCAGAAAAAATTTGCTGCTAAAAGAAAACTGGAGCAGGCCGAGGCTCCCGATCCTGGACTGGGACCGATAAAAGCGAAACAACGCAGAGTTCTAACCAGAAATGAATGACTTAAGAAGCGAGACTATAATGCAAAGAAGAAAAGAGAAGAGCGAGCAAGAATGAATGCACAGAAAAGACAGAAAATAAGAGAAAAGGATGCAGAACGCAAGAGGATGAAGCGGGGCGTGGAAAAAGAGAAATTGTGTCTCATAACTTCATCAAGTCCGTCAAAAATAACATGCATAAGTGTACCCCAAAATTTTCTCTGATCTATTTGTCTTAGTACCTTTGACATATTCCATTACAAATAAAGGGTCTTATGTTTGTACATTATGTTATTTGCCAAAAAGGTTTTCTGGTATCGTGATGGCATCTGTGCAGATATGATAAATATACGAATTTTTAAGCGAACAAAAATTGTCATTGTGTTGGAAAGTTCATCCAACATAGATGTGTACAAACTTTTTGATGGACAATGGATTTTTCTTAAAAGGTTATCTCATATATATATATATATATATATATATATATATATATATATATATATATATATATATATATATATATATATATATATATATATATATATATTAAGAAAAACACTTTACATGCTGGAATAGGCTTGGAAAACAGGAAAAAAACAGAAAAAAATCACTACTTTGTCCGTCAAAAATAACGTGAATAAACCCTCAAAGCTTGGGATAAATAGTGTTTTTTTTCTCAAAATGTGGGGACATAACTATATTTTCTCCTGTTGATTATTTATTATAGCGAAGTAATTCAACTTCCTAAAAACATTAGTTATATCATTTAATAAAGAATTCTATATTTTGATGATTGTGTTACACTTTATTACACCTTAAGGCCCAGTCACACCTTGACGTTTTAGCCAGCTTATGCCGATTTTTGGAAAATTTGTCTAAAACGCTGGTACATGTCAAATACGTTATGGGTAAGTTTTGATAACATTGAGAGCACGCTGAAAAACACTGCCATACATCGTTGTACGCTGGCTTTAAACGTTGTACTTTTCGGTTGTCCTCAACTTTTCCATGCTTGAAATTTTAAGACATGCCAGCGTATGACTCACACGTTCCGCATAACGCTGGCCCTAAGTTGTAGGCACGTCACGCGATCGTTGACACACATTACTTGTAAGTTACTCACAAGTCGAAACGCGTCGAGGTAATGTTTAGCGTACCCAAAACTTATTTCTAACCAATGAGTTACGTGTTGTACTCACGTTACGCAATTGGTGACACACATCGACACACGTTACTTGTAAGGTGCTCATAAGTCGAAACACATCAAGGTAATGGCTCGTGTCAGTGTTCCAGACTCCGTTTTTTTTTTGTTTTGTTTTTTTTTTCTTCCTTCCTTCGGTATGATGGTGATTTTGACACTTCGATTTCTAGTGCAGTTATAATATAATATAATTAATAGGCTGCCGCTCAACGATTTAAATCATAACCGCACTGTACACTGAACACCGTCATACCGAAGAAAAAAAAAACGGGGGTATGGAACATTGACGCTAACCATTACCTTGACGCGTTTCGACTGATGAGTACCTTTCAAGTAACGTGTGTCGATGTGTGTCAACGATCGCATATCGTGCGTACAACTTATTCCCATCGCATGCGGAGCGTGTGTCATACGGCAAGTACGTCGTAAAATTTTCAACATGTTTAAAATTACAAGACGTACTCTACCTAATACGACATATGATAGCGTACTTTAGCGTTCTATTCACGCATACCAAACTTACCCATACCGTATTCGACGTACGCCAATGTTTTAGATGCATTTTTCAGAGGTCGGCACACGCTGGCAAGATCGCCAAGGTGTGACTGCGATGTTGACACTTCCATTTCTGCGGCTGTTGTGATTTGAATCGTTGTGCCGCAGCCTTTTCATAACCTACGCCACGTCATCGTCGGCGATGCGTGCAGCGCGCTATGCATAAGTTAAACTATCGTTGGGCATAGGTTGTGAAGGCCGACAACAGGTTCAGCATTCGTTGGTATAAGTTATCTATAACACAACGAAACGTTCTGTGTCCATTACTAATACGTTATGCACAAGACCAAGTCGTTATGAATACGTCCGAATCTTTAAAAAAAAAAAAACATTAAAAGTTCAACGTAAGCCAGCGTTTTACATACATTTTAATACGTTGCCATTGCTGGTTAAAACGTCAAGGTCTGACTGGGCCTTTAGCTGATTTTGACTCGTGTGTGTGTGTGTGTGTGTGTGTGTGTGTGTGTGTGTGTGTGTGTGTGTGTGTGTGTGTGTGTGTGTGTGTGTGTGTGTGTGTGTGTGTGTGTGTGTGTGTGTGTGTGTGTGTGTGTGTGTGTGTGTGTGTGTGTGTGTGTGGTAGTAATGTATGTTTCTTTGTCCTCTTATAACTCGAACTACGCATCACAGAGCAAAACTAAAGGCATATTCGGAATCAGTAAGTCTCAGAGGTACGACAACACACCTTAAGGCCCAGTCACACCTTGATGTTTTAGCCAGCTTATGCCGATTTTTGGAAAATTTGTGTAAAACGCTGGTACACGTCGAATACGTTATGGGTAAGTTTTTATAACATTAAGAGCACGCTGAAAAACACTGCCATGTCTTTGTACGCTGGCTTTAAACGTTGTACTTTTCGGTTGTCCTCAAATTTTCCATGCTTGAAATTTTAAGACTTATGCCAGTGTATGACTTACACGTTCCGCACAACGCTGGCCATAAGTTGTAGGCACGTCACCCAATCGTTGACACACATTACTTGTAAGTTACTCGAAAGTCGAAACACGTCGAGGTAATGTTTAGCGTACCCGAAACTTATTTCTAACCGATGAGTAACGTGTTGTACTCACGTTACGCGATCGGTGACACACATCGACACACGTTACTTGTAAGGTGCTCATAAGTCGAAACACATCAAGGTAATGGTTAGCGTCAGTGCTCCAGACTCCCTGGTTTTTTTTTTTTTCTTCCTTCCTTCAGTATGATGGTGATTTTGACACTTCGATTTCTAGTGCGGTTATAATATAATATAATTAATAGGCTGCCGCTCAACGATTTAAGTCATAACCGCACTGTACACTGAACACCGTCATTCCAAAGAAAAAAAAACCGGGAGTCTGGATCACTGACGCTAACCATTACCTTGACGCGTGTCGACTTATGAGCACCTTACAAGTAACGTGTGTCACCGATCGTGTAACGCGAGTACAACTTATTCCCATCGCATGCGGAGCGTGTGTCATACGGCAAGTACGTCGTAAAATTTTCAACATGTTTAAAATTACAAGACGTACTCCATTTACTATGACGTACGATAGCGTACTTTAGCGTTCTATTCACGCATACCAAACTTACCCATACCGTATTCAACGTGCGCCAGCGTTTTAGACGAATTTTTCAGAGGTCGGCATACGCTGGCAAGATCGCCAAGGTGTGACTGCGATGTTGACACTTCCATTTCTGTGGCGGTTACGATTTGAATCGTTGTGCGGCAGCCTTTTAATAGGCTACGCCACGTGATCGTCAGCGATACGTGCAGCGCGCTATGCATAAGTTAGACTATCGTTAGGCATAGGTTGTGAAGGCCGACAACAGGTTCAGCATTCGTTGGTATAAGTTATCTATAACACAACGAAACGTTCTGTGTCCGTTACTAATACGTTATGCATAAGACCAAGTCGTTATGAATAAGTCCGAATCTTAAAAAAAACGTAAAGAGTTCAATGTAAGCCAGCGTTTTACATACATTTTAATACATGCCATTGCTGGCTAAAACGTCAAGGTGTGACTGGGCCTTTAGATCTTTAAGAAACCGGGATAAAAATGAATTTTTTTGGCTGTTTCAATTTTTCTGCTGCAATTGATTGATATGCTGCGTCATGACTTTTTTTTTATTCACAACCTGATCAAAATAAGACGAAGACAGAGCAGTGAACGTTTACAAAGTTTCTGATCAAAATTTGACTGATTTTAGATGCCCCAAAAAGGAACAGCTCCATTGGTCCCAAGGCAGCTACAGCAAAGCAAAAACACACCAAGAGACAACAGGAGACTGAAGAGGAGCAAGATGTCAGGCTAAATTAACAGCAACAGCGGTAACAGCAGCAGCAGCGACAAAATGAGACTGAAGAGGAGCGATCAGCCAGGCTCAATTAACAGGTTCATCGGCAACAACGGCGGCGATCAAATTAGACTGAGGAAGAGTGATGCAAGATTTGAGGCAATGCATCACCGCACTGCAGAAGCACGAGCACTGGCCCGGGCACAAGAGCACAACAATGCCAACAGGGTGGCATTCACGTATGTCCCGGCTGACCCAACAACTCATGCAGACATCGGCCGAATGGACCAAGTCTGCACCCACTGCTCTGCTTACAAGTTCAAGGGAGAGACCAAGGGTGTGTGCTGCAGCGATGGCAAGGTGATCCTTGAGCCCTCTCCTGCCCTTCCTCCCTTGCTGAAGGAACTTCTCTCAGGCGAAGGTCCCCTCAGCAAGCACTTCCTTGACAACATTCGGACGTATAATGGCAGCTTTGCGATGACGAGCTTCGGGCACAAGGAAGCTGAAGTCTCAGGCTGGAACCCGAGCTTCTGGATCAAAGGTCAAGTGTTCCACCGCATTGGCAGCTTGCTCCCGCCTGAAGAGGGCCAGCCAAAGTTCCTTCAGGTCTACTTCCTGGACTCGCACACCAAGGAGCTGGCTGCCAGGAACCACAGCAGCCTCAAACCGCACATCCTTGAGATGCTCACAAAGTGGTTTCACGAGAATAACTATCTGGTCCGTGAGCTCAAGACTGCAAGAGATGTACTTGCAGAAGGAGGAAACTCTGAAGAGAGCCAGACCATCATCAGAGAGAACAAGCAACAGCAAGGAGAGCACACACGCCGCTACAACACCCAGTCTGCACCAGAAGTCGCCATCCTAATAGACAATGAGCCAACAGAACCGAGAGACATTGTCCTTCGACTTTGCGATGGAGCACTTAAAAGAATCAGTGAGCTGCATGCATCCTATGATGCACTCCAGTATCCCATAGTGTTCCCATATGGAACAGATGGCTGCAGCATCCATCTTTTGGCCAGGACTACTACTGGACAGGATGGATGAAAAAACTCACACAGCTGCAGTACTACAGCTATCACATCATGGTAAGAGAGGGCAACCACATACCGCAGATGCGACGACTCCTTCAGCAGTTTCTGGTAGATGTCTACTGCAACATCAAGACAGAGCGATTGGGCTTTATCCGCCGGGAGCAAAATAACTTGCTTGCTGATAACTACGACATGACAGCCTCATGAGCACTGATGACGAACGCTGACAATGACAAAGAAATGTGAAATATGTCCATATTAAATGTGATATATATTAAGCACCACAATTTACCCCCTTCTTTTTCCCTGGGCAACGCCAGGTACATATATATATATATATATATATATATATATATATATATATATATATATATATATATATAAATATATATATATATATATATATATATACACAAACACATATTTATAGTATAATACATGAGAAGTAGATGTAATTACTGAATGTTCAGTAATACATTAGTACCCTTTTAAGAGATGCTGATTTAAAATGTCCATTTCAGAGATCTCTGATAAATCAACAATGCTTTTCTGAGTTTATCCAACAGGTGTTCTGCTTGTACAAGTGACAGAAATAAAATTCAAACAAACCTCACTCGTGGCATTATGGATTAAAACTGTGGAACAGCCCCATCATCGTGAAAGATATATGTATGTGTGTATATATATATACAGTGTCAGGACACTGCTCGATGTCGCTCTCCTCAGCTGGAACCCATGCATCATCACTGTTTCGGGGCCTACTCCAGTACAGCTCCCCATGGGCGGCCCCAGCAGTGCAGCACACACACCACCAAGCAACATCAGCCCACATGCTCATCACCAGGTATCATTGACTAGATATAGATCCCCACAGACCTGCCTTTACATGTGAATGGAATCACTGCACTCACCTCTCCCTCCAAATCCACAGTGAGACTATCTCTGCTGCCTCCTGTAATTGTGTCACAGTATTCTTGACTTGCTTAGATGACGCTCCAATCATCTTGAGGTACTTCAGCATAGACTTTGCCACAAAACCCCGACAACCCACTTCCACTGGTAGCACATCACACATCCACCCACGGTCATCACACACTTCTCTTACCTCTTCATACCGACACAACTTTCTTTCATATGCCCATTCCATATTGCCGTCCCATGGTACTCTGCTGTGTGATAGCAAAACCGAGCAAGTCCACTTTTGGTCAAATTTGAGTTAGACCCATATCTGGACTTACTAGGTTTTTTTCCTGTCCAGATATGGGTCTAACTCAAATTTGACCAAAACCGGACTTGCTAGGTTTTGCCATCACACGGCAGTACTGTCAGCTCAACGATGATAACCCTTTTTACCACATCAGACCAAATAATTAAATCAGGTCTTTGTTGGATGACTGCAATATAAGATGGGAACCTCAGCGCTCTGTCCAAATCTGCATCTACCTGCCAACCCACACCTGGCTTCAAAAATGCATGCTACCCCCTTGATGTTGCTTACTATTACTTTCTCACCCTCCTTTATGAACGTGATTAGGCAATACTATAATAATAAATGTAATGATTAATACAATATTTAATGTAAAATAATGTCGACCATCAGGTGGCACTATGCAATGCACATTTACATAGAGAGAATTTGGGTCTTCCCACACCCTGAACCCACCACCTGGGAGGTATGAAAGTGTTTTCTTGCATCTCCATTTGCCAAGAGGATTCCAACAGATGCAAGATGATGGGGTTATTACCGGTGGGGCCAATTCTATCAATGGACAGACAGACAGAAACCCTTTTTATCCAATAGGTGTTCTGCTTGTACAAGTGACTCATAAAATTCAAACAAACCTCACTCGTGGCATTATGGATAAAACTGTGGAACAGCCCAATCATTGTGAAAGCCACACACACATATATATATATATATATATATATATATATATATATATATATATATATATATATATATATATATATATATATATATATATATATATATATATATATATATATAGTCATGCGCCACTTAACGACGTTCTGGGCAATGACGGATCTGCAGCTCTGGAAAAAAAAAAGTAGCTGAAACATTCCTATCGCCTAGTGATGTAGCCGACATAGCGCTGCCAGTCGTATAAAAATAGCACATACAATTATGTACACTGTACAGTACATAATACTTGATAATGATAATAAACAACAATGTTACTGGTTTATGTATTTACTATACTGTACTTTTTATCGTTATTTTAGAGTGTACTCTTTCTACTTATAAAAAAGGTTTACTGTAAAACAGCATGCCATGTCACGCAGCATTGTTCTACTGTAAATCTCGTGTTTACCGCGACTTGATTGCATCATTTTTCCGTGTGCTTGATTTAATCTCGTGTTGTTTGGTTCATCATGGACCTTAAGCGTACAAAATCCACTGCTGATATTGCCAGTAAGAGGTCACGTCGAGTGATTGACCTGGAAACCATATAGCTATACCATATAGCCTAGGTGTCTGGGTTTGTGTAAGTACGATGTTCGAAAACGAAAATAGGCTATACCATATAGCCTAGGTGTCTAGGTTTGTGCAAGTACGATGTTGAAAACGAAAACGGAAAAAAAAAATGATGTTCGCACAACGACACGTCTCTCAGAACATAACCCCGTCATTAAGTGGCGCATGATATATATATATATATATATATATATATATATATATATATATATATATATATATATATATATATATATATATATATATATATATATATATATATATATATAGTGCCCACACATTTTGAAAGGATCCGAACTGTGCTTCCCCATTGTTTTTGGTCAATCACCTGCATATTTTTTTCATTTATGAATGTTGTCCGACAATTCTGTGATTTCTCCCAATGTGCCGGCTTCGATGTCCATTGGCACACCAATTTCAGCTTTCGACCTCACCCGGAAGGTTCCGATGTTTAATATCAGTCAGTCAATCAGTGGTTAGAAAGAGGTTTATAATATATATATATATATATATATATATATATATATATATATATATATATATATATATATATATATATATATATATATATATATATATATATATATATATATATATATATATATATATATATATATATACACATACACACATGACTAAGATATACAGATACAGCACATCTATAGATAAATAGATACAGTAGATAAACAGACTCAGTACATAGATAGGTCGACATAGTGCATAGATGGAAACGGTACATAGATAGATAGATAGATACAGTACAATAAGAGATAGATAGATAGATAGATACAGTTCATCGATAGAAAGATATACATACACACATATACAGGGGGCTGCAAAAGTAGGTATATACAGTAATGAAAAACAAAATGTGCGCAGAAAACGTATTTTATTGATTATACAAGCATATCTATAATAACATACCAATAACTAGAACGGGCACTCGGTAGAGCGCATACCTTCGCCGCCGCAACTTTTTTCCGGGCACATTTGAAAACGTCCATGACGTCACAACCGTCAGTCCGATTGACGTCAAATTTGGTGTGTAACCTCCTTGAAGGCAGTCCAACAAAATGGAATGATAAACACTGAAAAATTACATCATCTTTTGACGTCATTTTGACGCACTTCCGGGGACGTCACGTCCAATCGGGGACTACCATTCTGAAAGCTCGTAGTTCACTGAACGTTTTAACGTTGGTTTCATGTCAATAGCTCTATTAGATCTGAAGCTATGCCTACAAGTATATTTTGACCTTGAGTGTGACCTTGACTACAGAGTTAATTGGCAAAACCTGTACATCAATAAACAGATATTTTGGTACTGACCCTAATGCCTGGATTTGGGAGACTTTGCTTTATAAATTATATAGATATTTGAATGTAAAATATCAGGACATTTTAGCCACAATTGAAAAACGTCATGTTCAAACGTCAATGACGTCATAACGGTCAGTCCGATCGAAGTCAAATTTGGTGTGTGACGTCCTTAAGGTAACTCCTACAAAACGGTATGATCAAAACTGATGAGATCGAAAATTGAAAATTTACGTCACCTTGTGATGTCATTTAGACGCACTTCCAATGACGTTACGTCAAATCCGACACTACATATCCGAAAGGTATCTCGTCATGGAAAATATGGCGGTGGTTGCATGTTGATAGCTGTATTATGAAGGAAGTTATGCTCAAAAGAGTGTTTTTGACCTTTTCATGACCTTGACCTTTGACCCGATCGCTCCCAAAATCTAATCAAATCGTCCTTGGATATTCAAGAATCATCCCAACAAATTTCATGCAATTCGGTTTAATACTGTCTGAGTTATGCGAATAACAAACAAACACACATATTCACAAATAAATAAATACACAGCGACCAAAACATAACCTTTCGCAGAATGCGAAGGTAATAAACATATTAATCTTGTATTAATGAATGAATTCTAGTATTAAATGAATCCAAGCACCACTATTATAATATTGGTATAATCCTTACTGTATACCTACTTTTGCAGCCCCTGTGTATATATATATACACACACGAACGAAGTGAGCTTAATACTTTACGCGTGCACGTGAGAGAATAGGAAACAACAACAACAACAACACAATAGCCCTGGCTATTTGGAATCCGTGTCGTTCGCTATGACTTTTTGCTTCCGGTTGTTGTTAAACGCTGTGCGGTGTATAAACACGATTGGGTTTTATTTCTATCTTGTGAATATTACTTAACGCATGCACATGATAGAATAGGAAACAACAAAAACAACACAATACCATGGCAATTATGAATCTGTGTCGTTGGCTATGACCATTTTGCTTCCGTTATTGTTTTGTTTCTGTTTTTTTTTTTTTCCGGTTTTTGTCATGGGGAATGATGCATGCCGGGAGATCATGACCGGAGTGTTTATTTATTTATTCAATTATTTTTTCCCAAAGTTAATTTTATACATCCGAAAGTGATTTTTTCATGACAGGAAGTGTTTATTTTGTATTTAACATTACCGGGAGTGATTTTGAAACCCTTTCCGGAACTTTTAATTTCTTTTATTCTTGACTCGAATTGATCGTTTATTTATTCAATTATTTTTCCCCCAAAGTTAATTTTAATAAAGATATCTCCCGCATCATCAAAAAATATTTTTTAATTGTGATTTACATTATTTGATCGCTGGTCCCGAATCCAGGCCGAAGTAACCGGAAATTGTGTCAAAATCATCAGCTGTGCGGCGCTTCCACGTACCATGGTATAGTTGGCAAGCATACAGTTGTGAACAAGTTTTATGTAAAGTCAGAAGCGAATGTAAGAAGAATTCTACGTTCGCTTCTTGGCTTTGCCTATTCCATACAATATACATACAGTGCACCGAAAGATCGATCAATGCAGTACATCGATAGATACAGTACCTCGATATACAGTGGGGAGAACAAGTATTTGATACACTGCCGATTTTGCAGGTTTTCCCACTTACAAATCACGTAGAGGTCTGTAATTTTTATCAGTGCTACACGTCAACTGTGAAAGACGGAATCTAAAACAAAAATCCTGAAAATCACATTGTATGATTTTTAAATAATTAATTTGCATTTTATTGCATGAAATAAGTATTTGATACATCAGAAAAACAGAACTTAATATTTGGTACAGAAACCTTTGTTTGCAATTACAGAGATCAGACATTTCCTGTAGTTCTTCACCAGGTTTGCACAGACTGCAGCAGGGATTTTGGCCCACTCCTCCATACAGATCTTCTCCAGATCCTTCAGGTTTCGGGGCTGTCGCTGGGCAACACAGACCTTCAGCTCCCTCCAAAGATTTTCTATTGGGTTCAGGTCTGGAGAATGGCTAGGCCACTCCAAGACCTTGAGATGCTTCTTACGGAGCCACTCCTTAGTTGCCCTGGCTGTGTGTTTCGGGTCGTTGTCATGCTGGAAGACCCAGCCACGCTCCATCTTCAATGCTCTTGTTGAGGGAAGGAGGTTGTTGGCTAAGATCTCGTGATACATGGCCCCATCCATCCTCCCCTCAATATGGTGTAGTCGTCCTGTCCCCTTTGCAGAAAAGCATCCCCAAAGAATGATGTTTCCACCTCCAGGCTTCACGGTTGGGATGGTGTTCTTGGGGTTGTACTCATCCTTCTTCTTCCTCCAAACATGGCGAGTGGAGTTTAACCCAAAAAGCTCTATTTTGGTGTCAGATCACATGACCTTCTCCCATTCCTCCTCTGGATCATCCAGATAGTCATTGGCAAACTTCAGACGGGCCTGGACAGGCGCTGGCTTGAGCAGAGGGACCTTGCGTGCACTGCAGGATTTTAATCCATGACGGCGTAGTGTGTTACTTATGGTTTTCTTTGATACTGTGGTCCCAGCTCCCTTCAGGTCATTGACCAGGTCCTGCCGTGTAGTTCTGGGCTGATGCCTCACCTTTCTCATGATCATTGAGGCTCCACGAGGTGAGATCTTGCATGGAGCCCCAGACCGAGGGAGATTGACTGTTATCTTGAACTTCTTCCATTTTCTAATAATTGCGCCAACAGTTGTTGCCTTCTCACCAAGCTGCTTGCCTATTGTCCTGTCGCCCATCCCAGCCTTGTGCAAGTCTACAATTTTGTCCCTGATGTCCTTAGACAGCTCTCTGGTCTTGTCCATTGTGGAGAGGTTGGAGTCTGATTGATTGAGTGTGGACAGCTGTCTTTTATGCAGATAACGAGTTCAAACAGGTGCAGTTAATACAGGTAATGAGTGGAGAATGGGAGGGCTTCTTAAAGACAAAACTTACAGGTCTGTGAGAGCTGGAATTCTTACTGGTTGGTAGGTGATCAAATACTTATTTCATGCAATAAAATGCAAATTAATTATTTAAAAATCATACAATGTGATTTTCAGGATTTTTGTTTTAGATTCCGTCTTTCACAGTTGAAGTGTACCGATGATAAAAATTACAGACCTCGACGTGCTTTGTAAGTGGGAAAACCTGCAAAATCGGCAGTGTATCAAATACTTGTTCTCCCCACTGTATAGATTGATACAGTACGCCGATAGATATATAGAAATACAGTACATCAATAGATAGATAGATACAGTACATTGACAGATATATATATATATATATATATATATATATATATATATATATATATATATATATATATATATGTATATATATATCTTCTTCTTCTTCTTCTTTCGGCTGCTCCCGTTAGGGGTCGCCACAGTGGATCATCCGTATGATCCGCATAGTGATTTGGCACATGTTTTACGCCGGATGCCCTTCCTGACACAACCCTGGTCGCATCTTACGACACAGGGATAAGGTACACCTATTTTAACCGGGGTATACAGCTGCCAAGTACACTGGTACTCATTTCGCCGACCTCGGAAGGATGACAGGCTGAGTCAATCCCCTGGTGTATTCATTCAGTGGCCCAACGGGGCTTGAACTCAGGACCTTTTGGATCGAGAGCTGCTGCTCTAACCACTGCGCCAACACACCAGGCTATATTATATATATATATATATATATATATATATATATATATATATATATATATATATATATATATATATATATATATATATATATGCAGTACATCCACAGATGAATAGATAAGTGGATATATCTTCTTCATCTTCTTTCGGCTGCTCCCGTTAGGGGTCGCCACAGCGGATCATCCGTATGATCCGCATAGTGATTTGGCACATGTTTTATGCCAGATGCCCTTCCTGACGCAACCCTGGTCGCCTCTTATGACACAGGGATATGGTACACCTATTTTAACCAGGGTATACACCGACCCAGTGCACTGGTACTCACTTCGCTGACCTCGGAAGGATGACAGGCTGAGTCAACCCCCTGGTGTATTAATTCAGTGGCCCAACGGGGCTTGAACTCAGGACCTTTTGGATCCCAAGCCGCTGCCCTCACCACTGCGCCAACACCAGGCTAAGATAAGTGTGTGTATATATATATATATATATATATATATATATATATATATATATATATATATATATATATATATATATATATATATATATATTACACACGTATACAGTACATCAATAGATAAATACAGCACATAGATCGATAGATAGATACAGCACATAGATCGAGAGATGGATAGATACATACATTGATAGATACAGCACATAGTTCGAGAGATGGATAGATACAGCACATAGATACATACATACATTGATAGATACAGTACATCTATAGATTGATTGATACAGCATGTAGATTGAAAGATGGATACATACATCAATAGATACAGTACATAGATCGAGAGATGGATAGATACATACATAGATCGATAGATACAGCACATAGATCGAGAGATGGATACATACATACATATATACAATACATACATTGATAGATAGATGCAGCACATAGATCAAGTGATGGATAGATAGATACATACATTGATAGATACAGTACATAGATTGATTGATTGATACAGCATGTAGATCGAAAGATGGATAGATACATATACATACATAGATTGATAGATACAGTACATAGATCGACAGACAGATAGATGGATTGATGGATGGATAGACAGATTGATAGATACAGTACATAGATCGATTGATACAGCACGTAGATAGAAAGATGGATAGATACATACATACATTGATAGATACAGTACATAGATCGAGAGATGGATAGATAGACAGATAGATAGATACAGTACATAGATCGAGAGATGGATAGATAGATACAGCACATAGATCGATCGGAGAAAGCAAGTACAACATAAACTAGACATAAATGTTCAAAGCAGGAATTCCAAGTTCACACGGATTTAAATCTGACGACCCCATCCTTGCCTTCCAAACGAAACCCTCAACCAACCCGTGACACCATTAATTCAAGTTCCACCAAAAATACCACTTCAAAAGTTTCATGACGTCACCTAATCTGTCAAGAAAGTACTCGCCCCTATCATCGGAGAATCAAACGTCATGATGGCTGCGAAATTACACAAGTTTATCAACGCTCGAGTATTCAAAACAATTTATTGATTTGTTTTCATCTCACCAAGCCTTCGCACCAATTACGTCATTGTGACGTCACTGAGAACGTGCGGTACTTTGAGCGGCGCAAAGAGCGCACGTGGTGAAAGAACTCACCAAAAAGCACAGCTGTGGCCAGTTGTGAATGAAGTATCTGTAAGTGTAAATGGAATATGGCTCAGAAAGGTCTTTCGTTATGAGTCTCATTATATGAGGCATCTGAAGTTCGGAGCTGTACCCGATGTAATACACCGTGGCAAGGTGTTTGCCGTCCTCGTTTGCACAGGGGTCCCTCAAGCTCATATCCCCTAAAACCCGGGACAGCTGGACACCCTCCGGGGCACCGACATTGTCCGAATCATCGGAAGGCAAGTCCGTGAGCGAGTGCGACGCGTGGCCGGTCCGAACCGACGTCTCTTCACAATGGGTTCCATCTGGAACCTCGGCCTCGGAGGGGGATTGTTCGGACCTTTTTGACACTTCCAGCGGCCTTTGGAGAAAGGCGCCCGATGGGGTCACAGGAAGCAGGACATCTCCCTGGGTCCAGGTCCCAGAGACCACGCAACCGTTGATTCCACGCCGCCTCCGCCTGTCCTTGCAGGCGCAGGTCGCGGGTGACGCGTTGTTGTGCTTGGAGCGGACAACCGGCTCCGAATGATCGTGAAGCGGAAGGGCCGACGGATGTATGGGTGGAGGGAGGAAACGTGCTTCCGATTCGTCCTTGGATCGTTTGGCCGACGACCTCAGCTCCCCCAGAGCCGGAGCTTCTGCTGCTCGAGTCCCCGCCATGTTCGACCCGCTGGAAGGGGCGAAAGTCCCGGCGATGGGACACGCAGAGCGAATGTGGGACGAGGGGGACCGGGAGGACAAGATCCAAGAGACCGCCGTCACACCGACTCGCACATCCAGGCCTCGGGCTCTCTTTCCCCGTTCCTCGGGCCGTCTTAAGCAGCTTTGCCTTTTTCCACCGCCATGGGATGAAAGGACGGGACGGGCGGAATAAACCTTGAACGCATTGAATGGAAGTCGATGTCGGGCCGAGAGCAGGGCCCGTGTCGGCTAGCGGGCCGGTTCATCTGCCGGGACTTTGCAACAGTCGGTCAGCTCGACGGCAAAATGCCGTAAAGCAGACACACGTGGTGAAGTGAAAATGGTTCTTCTTCTGTTTTTTTTTCTTTCTTTTTTTTGCCAACTCGTGCCCCTGCGGTATTATTCACATTTTAAATCGTTCATAATGTCACATTGTGCCGCGACGAATGCACTGCATTAAAAACGGAGAGAAAGAATACCGACGCGAAATTACGTCATGGATCTTGAGGCGGGAGGGATTCCTCTCAAAGATATCATGACGTCATCGTTACGTCACAGACGTCGTTTGAGATACAGTACTGTACTGTACACATGTGTTAATAGTGATACAACCGTATAAAGTTCCCTTCCGAGGAAATTCAAGGCAGGAGGAGACCGTTTGGCCGCCAATCATGCTTGTGCGATGGTTGCCAACCTATGGTTGTTTGTCCGTGCTATATCCTTTTTTTCAAGTGCTGAGTGTTAATTTTTTTTTTAAGGCTTTGATATGACTCGGCAGTGGTTGGATTCGAACCCCCTGAACTCCCATACTCACAGTTTATGCTCTTCCACTTCTCCAAACCATCGTGCATACTTCAAGGCCCTTCAGCAATGTTGTTGTTGAAGAGTTGGGAGAAATCTGTTGAAGACGGTTAATTGTCTGCAAGTGGGAATACCATCCATTCTACAGGCTGACTTGCACGTGAAAATCATCCTGGTATGTGTCAGATGAAGGCTCCAGCCCAACTAGAACTAGACCCTTTGTCAGGTGGTCTGCAGTAGATAAGGACATGCACAGAATTGTGCATTTGCTCAGGAATCTCCAGTCACTGTTGGTTTTTACTTGGTCCTTGGGCTATGGAACCGTGACCAAGGGTTCACATGGATTTTACCTAAATCGAGTCAAAAAATTTTCGCAGTTGTTGACATAATCAAAATGTGTGTGGGTGTTACAATCAGTGTGCTGCGATGTCTGTTCGCAAGGTGTGGTATGGGTTTCTGCAGCAGATCGTTTCGACAACGGCCCGCACTTCAAGGCAGAATGATTGAAAACTTTTTTTAAAAAAATTTGAATGACATAGATCACACGTTATGTCTGCCAAATCATCCTGCAAGTAATGAGTTAGCAGAGAAAACTGTTAATTCAGACCTTTAAGAAAATCTTCAGGAAACCTGATAAGGCCCAATCACTGGAAAGTTGGCTTTGAGGTACGCAGCACGCTCACCTCAAAGCTATCTCGCCTGGGTTTGAATCTCGACCCAGCTATGAACTGGCATTCCGGTGTTTCACAGGCAGGGTGATTCATCGATGTGTGTGCCGCCTTTCGGATGGACGTTAAACTGGTGTCCCATCTGCCAGCATTCGTTAGTAGATGTTAAAGATCCCATGGTGTCCTTCGTGAAGAGTAGGTGTGATTGCCGACACCATGGCCAAATTCCATGTTGCTGCCCTAACCCCTCGAATGTCAGGCCTGGCCATCTGGTTCCTGAAGACATGGATCAAGCTTCCCCGAGCTGACCTCACAAGAAAGGTGGGATAATCGTGGCTGTCGAATAACAATAAAAGGCCCAATCTCTGCCTCACAAAGGAGCAAATGTTTTATTGCATTGTCGAAACACTCCTCACACTATTATGGGTGTCATCCTGGCTGAGCTTTTCTTGAAAAGGACCCCAAAGACTTGTTTATTGGTCTGCTATTGTGAGCTAAAAATCACTTTTCTGGGGAACAGTTTTGACTGAAGATCTTCGTGTCAAATGTTTTTCAAATAATTATTGTGAATGTTCTTCATATAGATTTCAGTTTTGTCCATTATGCGACTTTAAAAATGATGTATGAATGCGAACGAGGCCTTTTGAGCTGGGTGTGTGTGTTCACATTGACTCAGTTCTACTCGCTGGGCACTTTTAACCTACCGTAACTAGCATGACATCTGTAATTAAAATGGTCTTTTAATAATAATTTTCAGCATTTAGAGAGTGGCAATTTCAAGATGGCTAACAATAATTGTTCTGTTCCTGAATGCAAATTGGACTCGTGGAAATATAGGACTACGACAAATATCTGTGGATGAGAGGTGTCGAGTTCCTACTGAGTAATACAATTTTCCTGTCTCTCACACACACACATTCTTCTCCTTTTACCAATAGATGCAAAAATCTTGTATAATTTCCTTTGTGGCCCTGGAACTAATCAAAAATATATATGAACCATGTGGAGTGTGATGAGCACTCGGACAATCCCCATCGGACACAGTCCGACACCAAAGCATCACCTCTAACACAGAGGCCTTGGCCCGGTGATTCTGTCAAACAGACAAAGATAACGTGGTCAACATCAGTTAATCATCAAACGGAGCCACCGATCTGGATTTCGGGCTTTTCCCCCCTCATCAGGATGGCATAACGATAAATATCTAACCAATGATGACCACATTCAAAATTGTCGTAATGGTAAGATACTTGTAGGATGTGTTTTAGGGCTCCTGGTATGAGGGAAAAGCAGGAAAAAGGAGTTTTCTGAAGAATTCAGAAAAGCCTATGGAAAGGGAAGAGTATTGATTATGAGGGATTTAAATTTGCCAGGAATACATTGGGTCCAGGAACAGGGAAAGAGCAGAGCAGATGAGAATTTTCTAGATTTAGTCCAGGATTGCTTTTTAAGTCAGTTTGTTGAAAGGTCCACGAGGAGGAATGCAGTGTTAACCCTTTTTATCCCAACGTTTTTTTAAAAAAAAAATGGAGGGATAATGAATTGGCTTCGTCCCACTGTCCGTCACGCTATCTCCTCCTAAACAGTTGGGCAGAAATTCACCAAACTTAGTAGTTATGATCACCACATGGCAAGAAGGTGCAAGAACAGCATAATTTTGCCCCTGCCTCCTGGTGTGTTGTTAAAAGGTCAAGTACCAAAAAATACAATTATGGGCACATTTTAAAACATTTTTAAAATGAAACTTTGTACATGCAATCAACATTGGAGGACACATGAAATATGTAACGATTTTTTGGATTTGACCCTTGGTTCATGCCTCAGGGATGGGGACTTAGATCACAGGGGTTGAAATTGAAAAAAATCACTCAACATTTGGTATTGGAGGGGGGGGGGTCATTCCTGGTGGAACTTTATGCTATCTTTCAACTCTGTTTTAGGTGGGGAACATAGGGATTTGTGATGGCATGCTTTTGACTTCATTCTAGTTTTAATTGCAACATGAAAAAAACAGAATGTTGGGATGTTCCTCCGAAAAGTACTGTGTATATATATATATATATATATATATATATATATATATATATATATATATATATATATATATATATATATATATATGAAATGATCACGTGAAACCATCCCAACCTTCCCCCTTTTTTTTGTACAATCTCCTTCATTATACGACATGTCACTTCGACATAGATAAATCCATAAAAAAACAAAATTAAACATTTCATTTTTGAAAGTTTCTTCAAGCGTTTTGTTTGAGTGGTTAAGCCTAAGGCAATTGGCGAGTGCTCTTCAAGCTTTGATGTCGACATGGCAGCTCGGTTCTCCATTGGGACATTTCTGGACAAAGAAAGGAAACATAAATTCGGTAATTACAATGAGGAGGAGAGGAGATTGGGACCATACTCTGTGCAGAGCGTTGGTGCTGCCTAAGCAGTCTCCTTGGCTATTGGGCACAATCCTGGACAGGTCACCACTCTGACACAGTATACCAGCAAGCTGGCACTCATTTTGCCGACCTCGGAAGGATGGCAGGCCGAGTTAACCCCACCTGGTATTAATTCAACAGATGAGTGGGATTTTAACTCAGGACCCTTGGATCCAAAGCCCGCCACCCAAACCATTAAGCCAACACCAGGCATATTACAATGAGAAAGAGTAAATAAAAACTGTTTTTAGTTGTTGCAAAGCAATGAATCGCCACCTCGTGGTAAGATGGCCACGAGGTACACACGCTCGCTCTGCGCTGTGTAGCCTCGGTTCGAATCTGAACTGTCATCCCGGTGTTTCACAGGCAGGGTTATTCATTAATGTGTGTCCCGTCTCTCGGATGGACGTTAAACTGGGTGTCACATCTGGGTCATTCCATGTCAAATCGTCAAAGAATCTGCCGTCATCTCTCAGATTTTTGTAAAACTTTGGGAACCAATTGTGACCCATGAAAAACGGCAAGAACTCAAATATTTTTGCTAACAGCCTCTTAATTAGTGAGATACAGACTAACGAACTTTGGACTAATTAGCACGACGTCGCGAATTCAAATGGCCATATCTCTAAAAGTATAACACATAGAGAGTTGGTTTTGGTGTCATTTTAAAGGTATTTTCATGCCCTATGAATTTGTCTGGGCAACATTTTCCTACCTCCAACCACAAAAAAAGTTATCACAAAATATAAACTTCAATCGTGAATCCCCAAAAAATGTATCCTTCAAATTTCCTCAAATTCATCCCAGAGGTACCTTATGATGTCAAGAAGCTTCCACATAAGTTTTGTGATGGGCACTCCAATAGTTTCTGAGATATGAGAATAATGTACATGTACGTATGGCATATAGGTTCGAAAATCAGCATTTGTAATGTATTATACAATCAATAAGTGAGTTCAAGTACACAGTGTTCACTAACCTGACTTAGGCTTTCAATTTCCTCTTCAATGCAGCAACAGCAGCACTTGTTTCTTCCCCTCAGGCCCAGTTGAAAATGAACGTATATGATACTTCAAAGCAATTGATGGTCGTTCCCTGTGTTCCCTGTCATGGCTAGGTGAGAATGATTGTATAATACATTACAAATGCTGATTTTCGAACCTATATGCCATACGTACATGTACATTATTGCTCATATCTTAGAAACTATTGGAGTGCCCATCACAAAATTTATGTGGAAGCTTCTTGACATCTTAAGGTACCTCTGGGATGAATTTGAGGAAATTTGAAGGATACATTTTTTTGGAGATTCACGATTGAAGTTCATATTTTGTGATAACTTTTTTGTGGTTGGAGATAGGAAAGTGTTGCCCAGACAAATTCATAGGGCATGAAAATACCTTTAAAATGACACCAAAACCAGCTCTCAAGGTGTTATACTTTTAGAGATATGGCCATTTGAATTCGCGACGTCGTGCTAATTAGTCCAAAGTTAGTTAGTCTGTATCTCACTAGTTAAGAGGCTGTTAGCAAAAATATTTGAGTTCTTGCCGTTTTTCATGGGTCCCAATTGGTTCCCAAAGTTTTACAAAAATCTGAGAGATGACGGCAGATTCTTTGATGATTTGACATGGAATGACCCATCTGCTGGAATTCCCACTATCCCCCTCCCCTCTCTCTCTCCCTTTCTCCCAACCCTATCCCTCCCCTTCCTTCTCTCCCACCCCTATCTCCCCTTCCTTCTCTCCCACCCCTATGCCTCCCCTCCCTCTCTCCTACCCCTCCCTCTCTCCTACCCCTCCCTCTCCTACCCCTCCCTCTCTCCTACCCCTCCCTCTCTCCTACCCCTCCCTCTCTCCCACCCCTCCCTCTCTCCCACCCCTCCCTCTCCTACCCCTCCCTCTCTCCCACCCCTCCCTCTCTCCCACCCTTATCCGTGCCTCCCTCTCTCCCACCCCTCCCTCTCTCCCACCCCTATCCATCCCTCCCTCTCTCCCACCCCTCCCTCTCTCCCACCCCTCCCTCACACCCCTCCCTCACTCACCATCACACCCCTCCCTCACTCACCACCACACCCCTCCCACACTCACCAGCCCACCCCTCCCTCACTCACACCCCTATCCCTCCGACCCCTCCTCCCATTTCTCCAATCCCTCCCCCCAATCCCTCTCCTCTCTCTCTCCGACCACCTCTCCTGCTCTCTGTTCGACCGCTCTCTGTTTGACCCCTCTCCCCCCTTCCTCTCACCCACACTTCTACTCTCCCCCTGCTCCCCCACCCCTCCTCCTCTGTTGATGGGACTGTTAAGGACTGACAGTTTAGTTTTTAATTTAAAACTGCCTCCCCATACCATACCAAGTATGATTCAGATTTGGAGTTAGCTTACAGGAGGGGTGCAAAGGTCAATGCATGTGCCAGCATGCAGGCATGCCTTTGCCAAGTAGATAGCATGGGTGTTGTATGCTCCCACCGGTTTTATATAGACCCCGGCAGTTAAAAAGAAAATGTTGCTGTTTGGGCGTGTTTTACCTCCCTTCCCCCCCCTTTTTCACGCTGCCTTTCCTCCCCCCTTCCCCTCATGCTGCCTTCCCTTTCCCTTCCCCTCCCCTCATACTGCCTTCCCTTCCCCTCCCCTTATGCTTCCTTCACCTCCCCTTATGTTCCCTTTGGCTCCCCTCACTCTGCCTTCCCTTCCCCTCACACTTACGTCCTCCCAAAACCCCTCCCCTCTCCACCCCCCATGGACATCTTCTGGTGGTCTCTGCATGCTGCATTAATGTGTTGTTTTAACGTACTCCAATTCATTCAATCCTGCACTACCCCCCCTCCCCCACTTCTTGACAAGTCCCACGACCAAACGAGTCATATGACGCATACCATTTTTACTCAGCTCTTACACAAGCCTCGACAATGTATACAAAAAATAAAAACCGCAAGTTGAAAACTCCTCTCCTCTTGCTTACTTCCTCGCTGCTCCCAGCCCTCCTCTCTCTCCCCCATTCTCCTCACTCCCACACACCCCACCCCCCTCCTAGAGTGTATAGCAATGTTTGGTGAGGCATCGCTCTCCTCACCACCCCCCACCACCATTCCTTGCTGTTCCCACATTCCGAGCTCCCCCCACCCTTCCTTACCCCTCATCACTCCCCCCTCACTCCCCCTCCCCCCTACCTTCCATCTGGTGAAACCAGTCCACGTTGTTGAGTTACCACTCCACTCCCCCAAAATAATGAAACTGTGTGCTCTCAGTAGTCATCGGATTTGTGGTCCGTACTTTTTTGAAGATCAGGATACTGAGGAAGGGGTGCCTGTGAATGTGGAACATTATGTACGTGTTGAACACATTTTTCGAGTCATGTGAAACATTCCTGGTGCTTGTTTTCAACAGGATGGAGAAACGACACAACTCACTTGTCCATGTGGTGGCTCAATAACCACTTTCCTGGCAGATTAATTTCCCACTGATTTGGATTTCCTTGGCCTCTAAGATCTCCTGACCTCTCACCCTTAGATTTTTTTTTCTGCAGGGATTTGTTTGGAAAATGTTTTCAAAGAGAACCCAATGAACAAGAGGCTGTTATTTACAGTCTCAAATGGAATACTTCAGTCTACTCTGTAGTCAGAAACTATTCCATACGTATCTGTCAATGTGCAGCACTTAGAGGACATTTCAAACATTCGTTGTAGTGAAACAAAACGAGTGTATTGACAGCAGTAGTGTGGTGTTGGGCTGTTAGCGGATATCTTTAACAGCTCATTGGAGTGGGACAGGTACTGGAGGATTTTGTTTTTTGTCTTGACCTCTCACCTGTGAGTTTGATTTCAGTTGTGGGGAAGATATTGGAGGTGTTAATTCGAGATCAAATGGAGAAACCATTTATAAAGATTTAAACTAATTAAAGGCAGTCAATTTACAAAAGGGTGATCATGTTTAATAAATCAATTGGAGTTCTACGAAGCAGTTTCTCATTGGATGGATGAGGGAAGTGTCGTTGATGTAATGTATCTAGACTTTCAAAAAACATTAGATAAGGTACAACAAAGAAGGCTGCTGGCTAAGGTGAGGGCTTGTGGAGTGGCCGGTCGGATCATTTACTGGATTGGAAACTCGATTTGTGATGGGAAGAAAAGAGAGTGTCTGTGAACTGAGAATGTGGGACTGGGAGGATGTAATTAATAGAGTACCCCAGGGACCAGTACTTGGAGTAGGACCATTATTTTTCATCATTTACATCAATAGTTTGGACAATGGGGTTAAGAATCAGCTTTCGACGATTGCCAACTTATGGCTGTTTGTCTGTGCTATATCCTTTTAAAATGCTGAGCATCAAGGAAGGAGGCAGCAAGTACCATTTTTAGTCTTTGGTATGACTCCGCCAAGGTTTAAACTGGTGGTGGGCAGAATCGATTCCAAAGGACTCGATTCTCTTTTCCAACCATGGAATCGAAAGGAATCGAGTGGTGAACCAGAATTGATGTCGATTCCAAGTACTTCCTTCTGGTACTTCAAAGGACGAAGTACTTTATTGAGGAAATTTTTCTTGTACCTCTTGATTGGTATATAAACTCTTTGGTAAGGCACATTAAGGGCTGAGCACATGGAAGAAATTGACTGATAACCACGTAAGTTTTAGACATTTTAACATGAGAAGTTAACACTCAACTCTGATTCTGCAACTGGACCAGATGACAAGAGCTCATATCAGATGCTGTAAAAACCTGCTCTGCTGCTGTTGCACTACCTCTTTCTGCCCTTTACACCCTGTCATTTACCCTATATCATCTTCCATCTGCAAGGAAATCAGACATCACAGAATTACATAAAAAGATGCAAAAACTGATCCCCTTAACTACAGATCAATTAGCTTACTTCCAATCATCAGCAAGGTCATGGAATCCATCATTGCAATTGACATAAAATCATTCCTTTTCTCAAACAGCCTCATCTCAGATCATCAAATCAGATTCAGACCTGGTCACTATAACTTGGACATGCTGCTTCTAATCACCTAACGATGGATGGAGGCTCTCAATGTCAGATATGAGATCAGGGCCATCACCCTGGCCATATCTCGAGCTTTCAATACAGTCTGGCATCCTACCTTGCTCTCCAAACTATCTGCCAATGGAATCCAAAGCCAACTCCGCTCTTGGATTACTGACTCCCTCCACTCTCATAGCCAACATGTGACTCTCAAAACGGAACCCTTTCATCTTCTCCCCCTGTCAAGGCTGGAGTGCCCCGAGGCAGTGTTCTGGGCCCAGTCCTTTTCCTAAATCTTCGTCAATGTCGCTGACCCGAAGGGAAAATCATCTCCATCTCTATCTCTTTGCTGATGACTCCACCCTCTGCCATAACACCCCTCATCTTTCTGACAGACAGGCAGCAGCCTCTTCCCTCTCTTCAGACCTTGACAAAATCATAAACTGGTCAAACTTTTGGAATATGTCTTTAAGCCCAGAGAAATCCCACACATTCACTCACTCACTCACTCTCTCCAAAAGGACTGTACTGCAAGCCATCCCTTCCACAACCCTCTCAAAGAAATTCAATAACTCAAATTATTGGGTCTCACTCTCAGCCATGAACTCTCTTGGGCAAGCTACATTTCAAAGCTGGTCTCCAAAGTTGGCCTGGGCATCCTCCGGCATGCAAAGTCCTTCCTCTTATACACCAGAGTTACTATCCACCTACAAAGTTTTCATCTGCAGCTTTCATCTCCCCTCTCGGCTGGCACCCCACCTCACACCTTGTTCACCTTGACAATGTGGAAACCAAGGCTTTTAAGATCATTGGAATCTCTTGCGATGAAGCTGAGTCTATGGGCCAATCACTTCGCCGTTGCCGACAGGTCAATGCTTTTTCTGTCTTCTTCCACCTCCTTTCCGGTCTTATACCCTCTGCCCTCTCCATGCTTTGTCCACCCCCCCCCCCCAGGTATCTGCAGGACGCACACGGTTTACCGTCAACCCCCTCCGAGAAAAACTGCTTAAACTTCTTTTTTCCCCTCATGGTGGGGCAATTTAGCATAACAATTGTGCATTTTGTGAGGAAGCACCAAATTTGGCACACTCATAGCCTATCATAATATGAACAGATTTGGATATTGGGCAATCTCAAAATTTTTGATGGCAGTGGAAAATGGCTGCCACAGCCATCAGCAGCTGAATTTGAGATGGCCCAATATCCAAATCTGTTAATAATATGTTAGGCTACGAGTGTGCCAAATTTGGTGCTTTCCTCACAAAATGCACAATTGTTATGCTATGTTTAGCTAAGTTGCCCCACTATCATCTGTGGAACCAACTTCCACACTCTCTTCAATCTCATTCTTCTCAATAGTGAAATTGTTCCCCTATTAAATAGTGAAAGGAACACTCTCAACACCCTGTCTTCCAAGTGCTTGACCATGAGGTAGGTTAACTGATCAGGACCTGGGGCACTATTCTTAACTTGCTGAATGACCTGCTTCAATTCCAACAGAGTGAAATCCAGATAAAGAGGAAAGTTTAGAGGGAGACCATCATTGATGATGTTCTTGTGTTGCTCTGAAAATTGGAGCTTGTGGGCTTTAAAATCATTATCCCCATTCGCGTCACCAAAACCGCCAGAAAAAAAGATAGCCCAGGCCTCAGCCTTGTCTGAATTGGAACAAAGAGTTTTGTTCTGGAAAATAAGTAGTACAGGCATTTTAGCAGAAATATTTGGTCAACCTCCCACAAATTGCAACAAAAGAAAACTCAACAGATTTTGATTCCTGGATATTTCCTCAGTGACAGAAAAAAGTCCGGCTCTCTGTTCCTGGATCGCCTGTTTGCAAAACTCATTCCACCAGGAGACTTTAATTATTTTGCCAACAGGACTTCTGGACATTGGGATAGCATCCGCCGCGATAGTATTTATGGTTTGCACTATATTCCAATTGAGTTTATCAATATTTACATCAGCCGACACTTCCTTCACCACCTTGGAACACCAACTTGAAAAAAGTCCTTGTTTGCCTCGGAAAAGTTCCAATAAGCCGGTCCTTCCAATTCCACAGAGTCTCTTTGCAATTTAAGATTAATGATCACCAGAAAGTGATCGCTACCCAGATTGCCATCATGAACTCTCCAATCGCATTTTGCTGCTTCTGCAGATGAAATGAAGGTGAGATCCGAAGGGGACATCTTCCCTGTAGACGGATTAATACGAGTTCCCCCTCCATAATTTAACAACACCAAATCAAATTCATCCATTAAATCCTTGATACACCCTCCATTACTATCCGTGGTGCTAGACCCCTAGAGAATGTTGTGACTATTAAAGTTCCCACACAGAAAGATCACCCCAACGCTACTTCTAAGAACCTCCTGTCGTGACTTTTTCACCAACTGTTCTTTTTCTGTGCCCTGTTCTTTTTCTAGTTTTCATCAATGATCTCTCTGACTCTCTGGACAGTCCGCTTTATCTTTTTTGCTGATGACTCCACCCTCTGCTGTACCATCTGTCATCCCTCAGACCGGAAAGCAGCAGCTTCGTCGCTCACTGCAGATCTGGGTAAAATCACAAACTGGTACAACACGTGGAACATGTCTTTCAAACCGGACAAATCTTATGCTCTAACTGTCTCTCCGAAAGGACTGTTTAGACCCCCCCCCCCCACATCCACTTTCTCAACAATCCTCTAGAAGAAGTCCTTTCATTCAAGCTTCTGGGTCTCACGATCTGCCATGATCTTTCCTGGGAAAGCCACATTTACAACCTCGCCTCCAAAGCCAGTCACTGACTGGGAATCCTCCGTCGTGCAAAGTCCTTCCTCGGCCCACCTCAGCTCCTGACCTCTTACAAAGCTTTTGGCCGCAGCCTGATGGGAGTACTGCTCTCCCCTCTGGGCATGTGCTCCTGCCTCCTACCTTTCTCGGCTTTACGCTGTGGAAACCAAGGCATTTCAGATCATTGGTATCTCCCGTGGTGAGGCTGAGTCTTTCGGTCTCATTCTCTCACCGCAGGCAGGTCGGTGGTCTTTCTGTCTTCTACCATCTTCTCTCCGGTCTTGCGTCGCCTCCCCCCCCCCCCGCCCCGCTCTGTCTGCGATTTGTCCCCACCACATCTCCGCAGGGTGCTCAAGGTCTGCCAACAACCCCCTTTTGGTAACACTACCAAAATCACGAATCACTGCTCACCTTCACTCTTTCATTCCTCTATTTTCCCACCTTTGGAATAAACTCCCTCACTCTGTTCAATCCCATTCTTCCCTCCAGGCCTTCAAAACAGCTGTTCATCACCCTCTTCTCGTCCCCCATCCAAATCCTAAATCTTTTCTACCCCCATTAATCCACCCCAAATCCACCTCCTTCAAATTCCCTGCTTTCCTTCCTGAAAGTCCCTGTAATGTCCATCTTGTATACCACATGTTCCCCACCCCATCCCTCTCCCATCCACAGATCTCCTAACGTCTCTGTTCCCCACTGTTTTGTCCTTCCCTCTCCTGCCCCTCTTGTCTCATCCCCCCTTGCTGTGCATTGTGTTCGCTCTCACACGAGCCTCGACAAGGTATACACAGAAAAAAAAAACTGTTGGCAAGGATTGTAGAAGTTTATGATCGTAAAGTCTCCCCTTAAACCTCAAATATTAATCGTGTTACCCTCAAATTCAGCAGTGCACTCTGTTTCAGTGAGGGGAATACCAAGCTTGGTAAGAACTCCATGTCCATGTCCATCCCCATTCCCACTTAATCTACCCCTCCTTATGTGTGTATACCCTGGAATCTGGAATCGATTGTAACTTTTGAACCATGTTTCTTGTAAACATATTATGTCAGGTTTCCTTGACAATTCAGAAATAAACCTTTTTAATTCTGGTCCATGAGCCACATTAGCATTTCATTGAACTACTGACCTCATTCCATTGAAGAGTCCTGAGACCGTTTCACCTCAGCATTGCTATTTTTGTTACCTGTTCCATTAAATATCCTGTTGATCTCTTTAGAGGAGAAGTCCTCCCAAGACAGATGTTTAGTGGCTGCAGCAGAGATTATATTGATTTTCATGGACCCCCTAGACGCTTGAGCCGCACAGTTAACGATCTCGGTAATAAACCCAATGACCCTCATTTTTGAAGAAGTCACATCCGCTTGACCACTGGCAGCCTCGGTTTGGCATTCTTGATCTCATGTCTTGGTTTGACAGCCCACCAAAACCGTCTGTATTTTGGCTTGGACTGGAGTCCTGGTGATCAAATTTGCTTCCTTGATTGGCGACTTAATTTTGGGGACTGACGACAACTTCCTCATAGGAATTCTTTCCTGTCGTTTTCACCTGTTCTATCTTGGCAGGTCTGAAATTATGGACAACTGCTGTCAGCTGCACTATGTTCACCACCACAACTAGCACAGCGCATTTTACCACTCGAACAGCTACCGTACTCATGCTCCCCATTACACTTGCGGCAGTGTTGTTTACCCCTACAGGATGGTGCAGCATGTCCAAACTTTTGAAATTGATAACATCTCAAGGGGGGAGGGCTGTATTCCCAGACAGGAAAACCTTGATAACCAAGGGACACTACATGGGGAAGAGTAGGGTTGGAAAAGAACACCGCTACCAATGTGGTCTCAACCTTAGCCCCATCCCCAACCATAATGAGACGATGGCCATAAACTACCCCCTTATCCACCAAATGATTATTTATATCCTCCATACTAATGGAAGAGGAAACTCAATAGATAACTCCCCGACTTTCCCTCACGGACCTAGGGATGAAGAAAGAGACTGCCGAAAAGGGAGTTTCTCAAAAAAAATTCCCGCTGAATGACTGATTTACAATATGTCCCGTGATATAAGGTTTTTTAGCACTATGAGCATCACCACATTCTTTCCCAATTTCAGCAGCCATTTTCATTGGGTTGTTGAAGGTTAACGATTTGGAGTCTTCCAGCACCGAGATTATAATAGGGAATTTATCCCCAGATTCCTCTTGGGTCTTGGACGAGTCCACGTTCCCCAGGCTCCTCTTGGGTCTTGGACGAGTCCACGTTCCCCAGGCTCCTCTTGGGTCTTGGAGGATTCCACGTTCCCCAGGCTCCTCTTGGGTCTTGGACGAGTTCACGTTCCCCAGGCTCCTCTTGAGTCTTGGACGAGTCCACGTTCCCCAGGCTCCTCTGGGTCTTGGACGAGTCCACGTTCCCCAGGCTCCTCTTGGGTCTTGGACGAGTCCACGTTCCCCAAGCTCCTCTTGGGTCTTGGACGAGTCCACTTTCCCCAGGCTCCTCTTGGCCACATTGGACGAGTCCGACACGTCGCTACTTTCATGACCGGTTCTAATCCTCTTCACACACGACCCTCCAGGGGCTCTCCCCCGTGGGGGACGCACCCCCTCCTCATCACCCAATACCTGCTCCATTCCCTCGCTCCTCCACGGGGACCTGCAGAGGGTGAAATTTGGCTCAAGAGATGTCGAATCAGTATAGCATGGCAAGAGAGACAATACCGAATAGCAGAAGAATGCAGAAGCACCGTCTAACCGAGTGACCGGGCAACTGCACGTCCAAGCCTCCCGCGAGATCCAACCCACTGCTGTTTCATCACTTCTCTCCCGAAACACCACATCGCGTTCAGGTGAGATTTAATAATGTACAAATGGAGAATGGCGGCGATTGAGTAAAGCCAAAAGTTTATTGCACTCCTGTGGATCTCTAATAGTCCACCATCCCCCAGAACAAAAGTAAAAATAAATTGGAAAAAAAGTCCTGCACACGGCTCGGAATCGTACTCGATACCGAGAAAAATAAGCTCAAATGAGCTAAGATCCTCGTCCTCTTAATGATGACGTCATAAAAACGAATATGACGTCATTGTGATGTATCAGGTTTGCGATAAATTATCTGTGCTAATGCCTGGCTTGATTCCCGCAAACAAAATTCAAACAGCTTTAGTCTAGTAGCCAGATGGCTACTAGCCAGATGGCTACTAGCCAGATGGCTACTAGCCAGATTAAATATTCCAGGGGGTCCCATGTACCCCCTGGAATATTTAATGCCACCTATTTTTTTGAAATGCACAAAGGTGTCAGAAACAAAATTTAAGATGTTCCCATTTCGAAATATTGTCCCATGGGGTTTTTATGGCGGCGATCTTGGATTTAGTTCCATACCGGTGACAAATTCATAACTTTTGAACTATACATCATAAAAACGTGTGTGACCCCACTTTTCTATGCAGTTTTCACACGATAAAACGTTTCGGAGCATCACTTCTAGGATTTAACAATTTATCAACGACATAATCACGCATTTTCTTTTAAAAATGAACAATTATGCACAATATAGGCATTTGTACGAAGGAAATAAATATATCAGTGCCTCGCACACTTGTGTTTGATGATGATTGATTTGGTGATTGATTCTCCAAACAGTGATCAACAAACATTGTGTGGGATGTGGGTGCAGCTTTGTTTCCGCATAATATTGCCATGCTGTTGTTTTTGCAATATTTTCAATGTTTTCAAACGTACATCAAGTGAAACTGAAATCGATTCGTTCCTTCCAACATGCGAGCCCGGTCGTAGGTGCTTGGGTCGCAGCTCTCCGTAAAGTAAGTGTTTTTTCTAGGTTTATTGGAAGCATTTTATTCTGCAAACTGTATGATATATTTGTACAAGAGTTGTAGGTTTCATATCTAAGAGAATTTTAGAATACTTCATTTGATATTTTTTCTGACATTTTGACAATTGGTTGCTATCTGAATTTAAATTTCGAGCGTCCATCTTGGATCTCTTGTTATGAAACTGATGCAATTATTACACATCTGGTGTTGATGGTCTGCTGTCATGTCCAACTTTGGCCTTTAGTAGTTCATTCACGGCCAGGCCCATGCCTACATTGAACGCTCCATGTATTCCCAAGCATGTTGTATGTTCTAGCTGGCGGAAACCAGCTTATCCCATATCAGCCATTCAATTCTTAAATATCTTAGATATCACTGCCATCCATTACAAAGGGCAAGGAGATCTTGCTTTCCAGCTACTCATCAAATCACAGCTGATCGATGAGCCATTAGATATCTTAGAGTTGATGAAGTATTCTCTGTCGCCGGTCCCACCCTGTCTCAGTACACCAGATGGGTTCTTTGCAAAGACCAACAAAGCCTCCATGCTCCACTATCTCCTCACTCACCATACTGACGAAGTACCTTTCCCTAAGGATGCTCTTCATATCCAAGACGGCAATGCCTTGTTCCATGCCCTCAAGGACCTTCCGCCTACATTCGGAGGATACCGTCTGAAGATACTCGATCATATGATCTCAAAGAAAAACTTTGTGTTTTCTACTGACTCTTATGATGAAGTCTCCATCAAGGCCCAAGAGAGGAAGTGGCGGGGTGTCACACAACCACATCATATCGACAGTCCCTCAACCAGGACAAAACCTGAGATGAAGATGTTCCTTCAGAATGATATCAACAAGAAACAGTTATGTCATCTTCTGCTTGGAATGTGGAGCAGCAAGGCAGCAGCAGCATCTCGGCTGGATGGCTGCTCAATGGCTGTCCTCGTTGACGGTGTTGCTTATCATCTCACTGCTGCAGATGGAGAGGTATCATCGTCCGAGATCCAGAACTTGCACTCCAAACAGATATGCTTCCTATTATATCACATACAACATAATGTACATAGTGCTAATCAATGTCATGACCTACTTAATGTTATCTGCATCATAATATTGAAAACTGAACTACATTCATTCTACATTTATTTACAGGAGGAGACAGATACTTGTGTGGTGCTATACGTCCAGTATGCAGTGTCTTCTGGTTTCAAAGACGTGGTTGTTCGGACACCAGATACAGACATATTCGTTATCCTTCTACATTATGCCTCCTCCATCAATATCAATATTCATCTCGATAAAGGAACAGGGAAAAACCGTCGGTTCATTGATATCACAGCGCTCGCGAAATCTCTGGGCAGTGACCATGCGACGGCACTGATGGGAATCTACACGTTCACTGGAGATGATTGTAACTGCGCTTTCAGAGGAAAAGGGAAGGTGGGGCCTCTGAAGAAGCTCTAGGAAGTACCCCAGGTTCCAGAAGGTGTTCAAAGACCTTGGGTCAGACTGGAAGGTAAAAGACAAGTTGTATGAGGATCTGGAAGAGTTCACCTGCCTGATGTATGGGAATACGTGCATTAAATGCATCAACGAAGTTCGTATTCTGATGCTGAGGAAGATGGTGGGTGAAAAGGAAAAGTTTTCTTCAAAATCCAAGGTGGACTTTTCCCGCCTTCCCCCCTGTCAGGACTCCCTCTATCCACACATTGACGGAGTTAATTACCGTGTCTGTCAATGGAAGAGGTCTCACATTCCAATATACGACTGCCCGCTCCCTCAGGATAGCCATGGCTGGAATAAGGATGATGGTCCCATCGAGCCCCTGTGGTCCCGTGGTCCCATTCTCCCTCCGTCCATGGTAGATATTCTTCAGAAGGAGGACATTGCTGATGAAAGTGATGAGGAAGATGGAGTAAATGACTATGAGGAACTTCTAGCGTATCTTGATGATGATGATGATGATGATGAAGAGTGATAATGAAGGAATTGTTTACCAAAATGACAAATTTTCTGGGACTTCTTGTACTTTTCAGTGATTATGTCGTTAATAAATTGTTCAATCCCAGAAGTGATGCTCCGAAACGTTTTATCGTGTGAAAACTGCATAGAAAAGTGAGGTCACACACATTTTTATGATGTATAGTTCAAAAGTTATGAATTTGTCACCGGTATGGAACTAAATCCAAGATGGCCGCCATAAAAATCCCATGGGACAATCTTTCGAAATGGGAACATCTTAAATTTTGTTTCTGACACCTTTGTGCATTTAAAAATAGGTGGCATTAAATATTCCAGGGGGTGCATGGGAAGGCCATCTGGCGACTAGACTACTTGCCTAGTTTCGGAAATAATGGTATAGACGATTTCCATTAGCGGCGATATTATGACGTCAACTTTTTTTCTAGCAAGAATTTCCAAAATCGGAGATGGTTACTGCCTGCGGGTGGGTTTTCTGCATATACTTGGCAAGTTTCACGAATATCCGATGAAAACTCTGGGTTGTGAAACAAAAAAATGTCAAAAAATAGGAATGATGTCATAAAAATTGATATGACGTCATAGTGATGTATCATATGTGCGGTAATTCATCTCTGCTGATGCCCTATTCGATTCCCGCAAACAGAATTCAAAAAGCTTGCCTAGTTTCGGAGATAATTTTTTTCGGCGATTTCCATTAGCGGAGATATTTTGACGTCATAACTTTTTTTCGAGGAGGAATTTTCAAAATCGGAGATGGTTACTGTCTGCGCGGGCTATTTTTACATATATATGGCAAGTTTCAGGAAGTTTCGATGAAAACTGTAGGCTGTGAAACAAAAAAGTCCACAAGAAGAAGATGAAGAACAACAACGTGAGTAATACTTAGAGATCCTCCACGAGGATCTAAAAACAAAGTACATATTCGGAATCGAATCGATTCGAAAATTCCCGGGATCGACTATTCCTAGTTTAAACCACTGAGGTCGAGTCCCAAACTCAGAGCGGAAAATGGAATCATTACACCATTAAATGTGATGAAAAGAAAATCCAATTCGAAATGAAAATCCCAGCTCCATATTATCCATCTTATAAAAGTCATGATGGTATAGTTCACGGGTGTTTTGTTTTTATTTATTTTATTACAATACTGCCTTTTCTTCCCGAATCATGGTCGACTGGTGTGATAGTTTTTACATGATTTTGTTTACTGTAACTGTTTGTCGTGGAAATAGCTTTTGAGATAACAAAATGCTGTTGGATGAAATATAATGAGAGAAGAAGAAGAAGCGTACAAGAGGCGAAGGAAGTTGATGAAGAAGCGTCAACATCAGCCTGGCGCGGATCGTTTCTGACGAAGTGATGGAATCCCGAGCGAGCGAATACTTCGCGTCGATGAGCCCAATGGCGAACCGCATCATGGCCGATATTGAAGACTTCAGGCGGCGTTATGGGTCGCAGTGGGAGCAGCTGGACGTCCGTGAGCAGGAGGAACTGCTTGACGCGGCGATGATCAGGGAAGATGTGAGGGCGCGGTACGAGACACGGGCGCAGTTGCTTGGTGACAGGCGGCCCGAGGTGCCATGCTTCCCGAGAATGCAAATCCAACCTGGACAGAAGATCGTGCATTTCAAAGAGGAGGTAAAGCCTGTTGGTGGAGATACTAAAGGAGTGAATTAGGGGGGGGGGGTTATTTGTGTTTGAAGAGGGGAGGGCATGATTGCAGTTTGAGGAGGGGAGGGGGGCATGATTGCGGTTTGTGGGTGGGGAGGGGGCATGATTGCGGTTTGTGGGTGGGGAGGGGGGCATGATTGCGGTTTGTGGGTGGGGAGGGGGCATGATTGCGGTTTGTGGGTGGGGAGGGGGGCATGATTGCGGTTTGTGGGTGGGGAGGGGGCATGATTGCGGTTTGTGGGTGGGGAGGGGGCATGATTGCGGTTTGTGGGTGGGGAGGGGGCATGATTGCGGTTTGTGGGTGGGGAGGGGGGCATGATTGCGGTTTGTGGGTGGGGAGGGGAGGCATTATTGGCGGTTTGTGGGTGGGGAGGGGTGCGTGATTGCGGTTTGTGGGTGGGGAGGGGTGCGTGATTGCGGTTTGTGGGTGGGGAGGGGGCCGTGATGGCGGTTTGTGGTTGGGGAGGGGTGCGTGATGGCGGTTTGTGGTTGGGGAGGGGGTGCGTGATGGCGGTTTTGTGGTTGGGGAGGGGGTGCGTGATGGCGGTTTTGTGGTTGGGGAGGGGGTGCGTGATGGCGGTTTTGTGGTTGGGGAGGGGTGCGTGATGGCGGTTTTGTGGTTGGGGAGGGGGTGCGTGATGGCGGTTTTGTGGTTGGGGAGGGGGTGCGTGATGGCGGTTTTGTGGTTGGGGAGGGGGTGCGTGATGGCGGTTTTGTGGTTGGGGAGGGGGTGCGTGATGGCGGTTTTGTGGTTGGGGAGGGGTGCGTGATGGCGGTTTTGTGGTTGGGGAGGGGGTGCGTGATGGCGGTTTTGTGGTTGGGGAGGGGGTGCGTGATGGCGGTTTTGTGGTTGGGGAGGGGTGCGTGATGGCGGTTTTGTGGTTGGGGAGGGGGTGCGTGATGGCGGTTTTGTGGTTTGGGGAGGGGGTGCGTGATGGCGGTTTTGTGGTTTGGGGAGGGGGTGCGTGATGGCGGTTTTGTGGTTTGGGGAGGGGGTGCGTGATGGCGGTTTTGTGGTTTGGGGAGGGGGTGCGTGATGGCGGTTTTGTGGTTTGGGGAGGGGGTGCGTGATGGCGGTTTTGTGGTTTGGGGAGGGGGTGCGTGATGGCGGTTTTGTGGTTTGGGGAGGGGGTGCGTGATGGCGGTTTTGTGGTTTGGGGAGGGGGTGCGTGATGGCGGTTTTGTGGTTGGGGAGGGGTGCGTGATGGCGGTTTTGTGGTTGGGGAGGGGGTGCGTGATGGCGGTTTTGTGGTTGGGGAGGGGGTGCGTGATGGCGGTTTTGTGGTTTGGGGAGGGGTGCGTGATGGCGGTTTTGTGGTTTGGGGAGGGGTGCGTGATGGCGGTTTTGTGGTTTGGGGAGGGGTGCGTGATGGCGGTTTTGTGGTTTGGGGAGGGGGTGCGTGATGGCGGTTTTGTGGTTTGGGGAGGGGGTGCGTGATGGCGGTTTTGTGGTTTGGGGAGGGGGTGCGTGATGGCGGTTTGTGGTTCGGGGGTGGGGGGGATGTTGAGAGGGAAATGTTTAATCCACGGTTGGTCGGGGAATGAGACGCACGAGGAGGCGACTCGACTCATCAATCCTATGCTATCTTCACATTTCCCACTATCCAGGAACGCAACACTATCCCTGTTCCCATTTAATTAAAAAAAAAACTATCTTCGTATTCCCACTCACAAGATAGTCATACTGAACTGTAGAATGTCTCCAACTCCATTCCTATCGATATTCCTGTTCAGCTGTACCTCTCCATAACATATTGCTTCAAATTGCTGGTCTAGGTCCAGGTTAGACCGATTCTATCAACTGTCCCTGCTAGTACTACCTTGCCCAAGAGATTATTCCATGTGTGAACTACTGTGTAACGTCCTCCTTTTTCTCACCCTTTTCTTTTTCTTTTTTTTTATACTCTAACTATGCCTTCTGGTCCTGTCATTATCCTTTATTTATTTTTGTCTACTCTACACCCTTTATATAAAACATCTCAATCAGATCCCCACCTTTTCTAATGTATAAAGTCCTCTCCTTCAGCTGCCGCTCATAGGTAAGTTTAGCTAGCCCAGAATCGGTCCATACTGAACCCTCTCTATGGCAGCTCTGTTGGGGAATGTTGATTTATTATTGGGAAGGTGGGAGGGGAATGTTAGTTTATGGATGAGGTGAATGGAATGTTGAGGTTCATTTTGGGTAGAGGCGAGCGAGTGAATTTATTTCTGAAAGGCAGTGTTGGGTAACGATTATGATTTTGTTCCGGTTCCTCGTCTGAACACGTTCCTAATCTTAGTCTTTCTTATCCGCTGTCTCCACATGTGCTTCTTTTTCTCTGGATTCTTCATCTGCTTCTGCTGTTCAGCTGTGCCTTTATGACCAGTCTTGCTTCTGTCTGACTTTGTCTGTTTGGAATGTGAAGTTTATTTGTTTAATTTTTAAATCTATAAATATCTCTGAGATGTTGAGGATGGTCGAGCTAGAAACCATATTTAGATAATGTTCCCGTGCACTGAGGCCATGAAACGATCCTGAAGTTATCTGGCTTTCATGGCATAGTGTAATTGGTAATAGGGATGCAAGTTGAGGTGGTGGGGGTGGGGGGGGGATATTTCTCATTGACTTCCATTGTCATGAGCTGTAAGCGTCGTTCTCAAATCTTCCTGATTCTGTGTTGAATGATCGTTTATTCGTTGTGTAATAAAAAAGAACTTTTCTCTTGTGTTCAAGCCTGTATCATTAATATAGTCTATTTGCTTAACTTGTGTTTTTCTTTGTTTGCATGCAGGATTTATTTGGTCCTGGTCTGAAATCTTGTGAGAGATACCCTTGGGATATTTTATGTTTAATTGTGGGTCTATGCATGACAGCTGGCTTAAATAATGTGTGTTCTATTGACATTGCAGCAAAACAAAAGTTTTGTTTGAATAGTCTCATCCCTATGTGCTTCAAATTTAACCTGGAGGTGGTGTTATCAGACTCTGGCGTAATGGTTAGATCATTCAATCTGAGTCTGCGAGTCACCCTGTCCAAGTTATACCAAAGGCTTTAAATATGGTAGATGCCGCTGCCTTGCTTGATTTCTTTTTTCAGTATTTAAAAGAAAGAGTTTGGACAATCCCCATAAGAGCATAGTTTGGCATGCATGGAGAGGATGAAAAATTCCTCTTTGGAATTTCCCCACTGAGTGTGGTGAGAAAGGCGGTGCCATTGTTGTGGCGTTGCTTTTACCCAGAGTACCCTGTGGAGTGATTACACTCCCACCAAGCTCCTTCGCTGTGTTTATATTGTTTAGCAGTCCTGTGTTGTCTCGTGTACTCATTGAAAAATAAAAATAAAGTGGATTGTTTTAAGAAAACGATCGCAACTAAACTATCCTGCTCCCTCATAGAGGGCTTCTTTTTTTCTTTTCTTTTTTTTTTCTTTTCTTTTTTTTTTTTCTTCTCCTTTGTATACAAAGTCGAGGCTCGTGGGAGTGATGCAGTGGAAAGAGAGAAAACACCAACACAGGGTAGGGGTATATTTGGAAGGGTAGGGGAACAACACAAAAGAAAGTCTTCAGCACATTAAGCCATTAGCCACAATTGTTAATACTTTGCTGCATTAGTTTGATTTGGTTGTGGTAAGCCATACTTTGCTTTCAAACTCTATTTTATTTGTACATGAGTACAAATCAAATGAGTTCAACATGCAAAAGTAAAAAAAAAAAAACTACACATTTGAACCTGCTCAGGAGCTGTGGGGGGATAGTGAGGGGGGTGGGGGAAAAATATTTTGTGCCCTGGCTAATCTCCCCTGTTCGTAGCAGGGGTCAGTAAACAAATTTCATTATGGTATGTGTACAGGCAAAATTGTAAGTCCTTTCCTCCTGCGAAAGGGGGAGGGGTGGGAGTTGTGCCCATGACCTGACCTTGGGGACTACAAACATGTTTGAGACAGGGCCTGTTTTTATTTTATTTTTCCTATTCACACACACACACACACACACACACACACACACACACACACACACACACACACACACACACACACACACACACACACACACACACACACACACACACACACATCTGATTCCATATAGTTGAATGAGAATTTTTTTTTTTCTTTTGTATTTTTCCATTACAATAACTAACAAGTTCATGGAACATGATACCCTGCACAGTGTTCAAGTATGTACAAGAGTTCCTTGCCGTTCATGGGGGTTGCATTCTTGAAAATCCCCCATAAACCACAAATCCACAAACATGGGGGTAATGGGGAAAATAGGGTTAGGGATTTCGACTTTTAAATTTCTCCAAACTGTACCCAAAGTTAATGTGTTTGTGCTATTTATTTTTCATGAAAACCAGGTAAACAAAAATAAAGTTGATTCTTTATTTATTTATTTCCTTTTTTTTTTTACGTTAAGATCATGAAACTTGCCTTTAATAATACAGATGATAAACTTCATCCAATGATGCATTAGCGATGGTGACTATAAAGACAAGATGATGATTATGGTGGTGGGTTTGAGGGGGTTATTGTGTTGACCCATGTTAATTCGGTGAATGATTGTGGAAAATAGTTCACCAAGCGCGATTATTTGAGCGCATTAACCGCGATCCAAAAACTTTGCCTCAATAAATTCAATGTGATAGAGCGAATCCACGATGGGGAAACGCATTATAGAGCAAGACCTTCTTGCATTTCAATTTTAATGAAATGATGACTTTAAAGATCGTGTAAAAAAAAAAAAAAAAATTCAGATGTTTAGTGCTACTGAAGCACTTATGCACTGTATTAAAATGACATTGACTTACAATTTAGGACATAGAGGTTTCTATTGATCCGTATGTAGCCATGATGGCAGCCTCTTCTTTACCCCAATACATATGCCATGCCTCTAATTGTTAGGTGTGGGAGCATGTGCCGGAGCAGCACGTCGCTGCGTCCACTTTCCGTTTGTATTCCAGGGGCTTCTGTCTGGTCATCCCCCAGGCAGATGCCTGACCCATCCCCATCTCCTTGAGATGCCAATAAACCTGCTGCAACAACGAGGAACGTGGTTGTCCCACTGGCCTTCTCCACTGACGAGGCTCCCTCGCTGAGAGAATCTGGTGAGCAGCATGAGCGTCAGGAAATCGAGCCACATGTCCATACAACCACAGCTGATGCTCACGGACTATATAGGTAACAAATCTCATTTGAGTCTCTCTCAACAACCACTCGTTGGACAGTCTGACCAGCGATAACCAAGGATTCCCCAAAGAGACCTGGTACTGAAGGAGTTAAGTCTTTGTCTCAAATCTTTTGTCAGAATCCATGTCTTTCGCATCCATAGAGCAAGACTGGAAGCACTAAGGACCTGAAGACTTGGACTTTTGTCTTGCATCGGTACCGACAGCACCACACCCTATTATCCAATAAATCCATGACTCCCCGGGCCCAACCCAGACGTCTATTGACTTCTGGCTCACAACTTGCAGAGACATGAATATTACTGCAAGGTAAGTGAATGTCTGTGACCTCAACACCTTCACTTCAAACAGGTACAGACAAAATGGGACCCAGGAAACCCATAGTCACAGCGGCTCTAATTCCTTGTTCATTTCCTCGAGGGCCCCAGCAAGGATGTCCAGTGTTGACTGCATCATCTGTGAAATGAAGGAATCAAGACATTCCCAAACGATGCACCACAACTTGATCTCTCTGACATCTTCCCCAAAATCCAGTCCATGCAAGTGTTGAAGAGTGTGGGTAGCCAATACACACCCCTGATGAACTCCAGTAACAACTGGAAATAAGTCAGATGGAATCGCCACACCTCGCAGCACTCTCATTGCAAGAATGTAGTTAAGACATCAGATCGATCAACTTTGGTGGCACCTCACAAAGACCGAGAATCCTCTAGAGGGCATCCCGATTCACTGAATCTAATGCTTTGTGGAGATCAACATAGGCTGGTAAGCAGCCCCTTCCGAAGCTCTCATCTGCGTTTGATGAGGACCCGGAGAGCAAGGATATGGTCAGTCATTGACTTATTTGGTACAAAGCCTGACTGCTCTGGGTGCTGGTGCTCAAACAGATGGTGGCGGACCCTATGAAGAATTATCCGAGCAAAGACCTTGCTTAGCTCTGAGAGCATCGTCACCCCTCAATAATTATTGCAGTTCTGGCAATCACCCTTCCCTTTCCAGAGAGGGTCAACGAGGCCCCTTTTCCAGTTAGTTGGGATGATGCCTGTGCTCCAAATGGGGCACAGAACTGCATGCAACGATACCATTACTGCATTCCCACCAGCTTTGAGAAGTTCAGCATGGATGCTTCAAATCGTTGGGGCTATACCTCCTATCAACTGGTTCACTGCAGCCAGTGTTTCCACAAACAAAGGTGGTTGACAGTTGATTGGAGGTTCAGCAATGGGGATAGTTATACCCTTGACATCCAACAACTCAACAGCTGGTGGGTCAGTCTGGTACAGCCGCTCAAAGTAACCGGCCCAGTGGGCCTTCACTTCGGATTACTTTGTCAAGAGTCCACCACCATCTGCTCTCACAGCAGCCATCTCATAGCCATCCCTATCGGTGCCAGTCAATGCATTGAAATCCTCCAAGACCAGAAGAGCATCTCGTTGGGGCGCTGATCAACCACTGACTCTATCACAGCATAGAACGTCTCCTTCACAGCAAGATCACTTGTCTCACTCGTAGCATATATTGAGACCAGGGGAATGACACCCAAGCAGTGACAAATCCTCGGTCTCGTAAAACTCTCGTCCAGTGTTACCTCAATTATTACGGGAGGAATCAACTTATTGGACACAGCTACAGAAACACTTTGGGCCTGGTAACCATCAGAGCAACCAGACCAGTAGTAGGTATAACCACCCACCATGATCTCGGAGACTTATCTGGTCTCCAAACCTCAGAGAGTACTGCAATACCGATGTTCATTCCAAGCACCCACCCAAAGGGACCGCCTCAGGTTAACCCGAGGAGACGCCGTCTGGTGGACGACACCTCAGCACTACTTTGACACACTACCGCAATCCAACCTGGGAAGGTTACGCTATGTTTTTTTTCCTCCTAACATTAAAGAGTGGGGGTCCCGAAGGCTTTGCCCCAATCCCGCCATCTGGTGAGCTGCCCTGTGAACCCAGAGTGCAAATCCTGTGACCAACCTCCTCGGAAAAGCTACCAACTGTAGGAGGACATCAGTAGACGCAGTTGGGCACCAGATATGGATGGCTGTTGGCTCACAAGGAGCTCATCTGCCCTTTGACAATTTTTTTTTTTGTCCTGCTGGGTGTCCATATTCCATACACCCTCCTCACCAGGAATCCTGGTGGGTCAGACAGTCGTCGGCGTCGACAACCTGACCATGAAAAAGGTTAGTCCAGGTTTACATGGTAACTGTAGTAAGGATCTGACCTGACCTGACCTGACCTGACAATAATGCTATATATCAATACGTATACTGTCGTGGCCAAAAATATTGGCACCCTTGAACTTTTTCCTAATTATGCACCATTTCTTCCAGAAAATTGTTGAAAGAAAAAAAAAAATTGGAATCCACATGTGTATTTCTTTGGCTTGCAGTGGAACAAAACAAAAATGCTGAAATAATTATGGCATCTGAGCTTATTCCACACAGAAATCCTAAAATGGCCTGGACAATATTATTGGCACCTTTTAGTAGTTAGAAATAATTAGATTTCAAGCAGGTGATTCTCCTTTACTTTGGAATTGAACTCACCTGAGGTGAGTTGCAGGTGCCTGCATTATTAAAATCACTCATTCAACCAGTTTATGCCTGGTGTTGGCTGAATGGTTAAGGTAGTGGGCTTGGGATCCTAGGGTCCTGAGTTCAAATCCCGCTCAGCTGTTGAATTAACACCAGGTGGGGTTGACTCTGCCTGTCATCCTTCCGAGGTCGGCAAAATGAGTGCCAGCATGCTGGTATACTGTGTCGGAGTGGCGACCCGTCCAGGATTGTTCCCAATAGCCAAGGAGACTGCTTCGGCGGCACCAACGCTCTGCACAGAGTATGGTCCTAATGGATGGATGGATTCAACCAGTTTCAATGGAGAAAAGAAGTCAGTGTGTGTACCGCAATGAGCATGGAGAAAAGAAAAAAAAACAATTATCTGATTAGGTCAGACACAAGATTGTAGCCAAGCATGGACAATCTCAAGGCTACAAGTGCAGTTCCTGTATCCACCGTACGCAATGTTATCAGGAAGTTTATGGCACTGTAGCCAACCTCCCTGGACATGGCCGCAAGAGAAGACTTGATTGAAGATTGCAGTGAAGGATTGGTCGAGTGGTGGAGAAAGCACCTTGATCAACTGCCAAACAGATTCAAGCTGACCTTCAGACACAAAGTACGACGGTTTCAACTCGCATCATCCATCGCCAACTCGATGAAAGGGGGTTCTATAGTAGGAGACCCAGGAGGACCCCACTGCTGAGACGCACATCAGAAAGCCTGACTGGAGTTTGCCAAAACACACCTGAACAAGCCAAAATCCTTCTGAGAGAATGACCTTTGGACAGATGAGACCAAATTAGAGCTTTATGGTAAAGCACTTCATCTCTGTTTACAGAACACAAAATGAAGCCTTCAAAGAAAACACCTTCCCTACAGTCAAGCATGAAGGTTCAGTGATGTTTTGGGGTTGCTGTGCTGTCTCCGGCACTGGGTGCCTTGAATGTGTGCGTGGCATCATGAAATCAGGAGATTACCAAGGCATTTTGAAGCGCAATGTTCAACCCAGTGTCAGAAAGCTTGGTCTCTGTCGGAGGTCATGGGTCTTGCAGCAGGACAATGACCCCATACACACTTCAAAAAGCACCCAGGAATGGTTCAAGACAAAATGCTGGTCTGTTCTGAAGTGGCCAGCAATGAGTCCAGATGTAAATACCATTGAACACCTGTGGGGAGATCTGAAAATAGCAGATGGGAGAAGGCACCCTTCAAATCTGGGAGAACTGGAGCAGTTTGCACAAGAAGTGTGGGCCAAACTGCCAGTCGAGAGGTGTAGGAAGCTCATTCATGGCTACAGGAAATGCCTGACTGCAGTTATTTTGTCAAAGGATGTCCTACCAAATATCAAGTCGAGGGTGTCAATAATGTTGTCAATGCCATTTCTTTTAATTTTCTGATTTAAAAGGACATATTAAGTTCTGAATCAAAAACAAAGATTCTGTAATATTAACAGTGAAATAAAGAACTGTGGAGACCAAATACTTTTGGCAATTTCAACTTGGTTTTGGAGAAAATTCTGAGTTGTTTGAAAAAAGTGCAAGGATGACTTTTTGGCCACAACTGTATGTATTGCATTGTTGTTGGAAATATTATGAAGGCAATTTGTGTTCTGCAGTCTTCAAGTACATAATTTAATTTAGATAAAGGTTTTTAAAGTAGTTTAAAGGCATATAAAGAAATGAATTCTGGGTTTTATCGCCATTTTCCCCGGTGCCAATTGGACCACCCTATCGAACACGTATCGGTTCTTAATGCCTGTTGCTTGTCACTTACAATGTCCGTGGAAACAGTAGGGTTCCTGTTTGGAATGATTTTTCAATTCTGTTTGACGGTAGATGGAGCAAAAATAAAAATTCTCACTCCTTTCAGCACATGTGCGATCAGGACGAATTCTGAGCCAGGGTACGGCAAACTTGTCTTCCTATTCTTGTTCCGATTTGTGTTGAAAATACAACATTCAATTTAAATAAGTTGTTCCTCGATCATAAACTGATAACACAGATGGGCGGACATGAACCAATTGCTTAACCATGATTTTTGCTTTGCGTGCAAGGGTTGATAACAGTCCTTTTTTTGCATTGTATCTCGTGCTCGTGTGAGGGAAGCAAAGAGCAACTGACGGTTTTGGAGCTTACATGTGTGTTTAATGCAGTTTTGGAGCTTGCATTCTTCTTCTTCTCCTTCTTCTCCATCTTCCTCCTTCTCCATCTTCTCCTTCTCGTTCTCCTCCTTCTCCTTTTTTTTTATTTTTGGTTTGAAATAAAAGCTCCGATCACACATTCTCATTTCACAGCTGCTTGGTTTAATGTTAATTTGTTTTTGTTTTGTTGTTTTTTTTTGCTTCTTTGCAGGATATAAAATGGCAAGATGAACACTCTGCTCCTTTCTCTTGGGAAACAAAGGTTTGTTGATTGAAGAGCTTTTTGGTATTTTTTTTTCATTGATAGTCCCAGTTTATTTTTCTTATTTGGTAGATTCTCCAACCTGAGTGACTCGTTCAAATTCCTCCCCCATATGCTCTCGTTCCTATGCAGAGTCAGATTGACCTGTCGCTCTCAGACTTTCCTCCTGTCGGTTCTCAATCTCTGTCCGAGGCCACTCCAAGTGCGGTGCCTCGGCCGGCCCCTTCACGTGGCCGTACTCTATCTGGTGGAGGCCCAGAGACTCTATCCCCAGCGCGCAGAGGTGGTGCTGACGGCGTGGAGTTTGGAAAAGGGCTGAGTGGTCCTTTAATGGCTCGTTTAGCAGGAGAACCAATGCAAATGGGTGACAGCAGTGGCAGCATTGATGATGGTGCAGATGATTATGAATGCTCTTCTCTTACTCCGAGCCAGATCAAGTTGTTGGAACGAGATGGGCAAGAGCAAAATGGGAGGTTTGATTCTTCTGGTACTGGGAGAGAGAAGGCCGGACAAGAAGCGCCATGGGTCAAAAGGCAACCCGTCACCATCCCAGGTGGTGGATCTTTGGTGCTTGGAGGATCAGAAGTCGAACAACTGCCAAGGTTTGATGGAGCACAGTTAGCTGGGGAAGTGGGGGGGGGGGGATAAAAGTTTAAATGACGAGCTAAATTGGCTCTGATGTTGCTGAGCTGTGATTTCGATGGTATTGTTACGGTTCTCGGAACCGTATGCATACAACATACAGTTATCCCATTAATATACGTGTAGTTGGATCCCTTCCTTGTGTAGTGGGAAGACACGGGGGTGCGTTGCGATGGGCTTTAGTTCGGTTATTAAATCATTTTTCCCTTTTATTTCATCCTCACTCCATTTCATTTCTGAGGCAAAATCCATGACAACCCATAGTACCCTCCCCAACGATCGCTTCTGAGGAAAAATCGCAATGTGCACCATGGAGTAGACCGGCGCTTTGAGTATTCTACCGTCTACTCCAAACCAGACGTGGGCGGTGAATCACGTTCGTTTTGCACCCAGGTGGGCGGGCAAAACTAGCGTCTGGCCGAAACCCCACCTAGAAAGGCAGACCACATGAAGGCCCGATCAAATCGGAATGCTCAGATCGGACGATGACGTCTGTTTCGCCATGGCTCCTCCCCGAGCTCCGTGATCTATAAAGTACGGAGCAATCCTCAGAGTTTTGTCGTTGGAGAGGTCGAGTTAGAATTGCGAGTTGTTTGGTCGTTGAAGAGAATTGCAAGTTGGAGAGGTTGAAGAGAATTGTTGTGAAAGTGTTCCTGCTGCCTGGCTCTGCCTACGTCTCGCCTCGACGGCCCGCCTACTGTACTGGTCCTCGCCCACACGACCTCGACCAAACCTCTTGTCTGGTCCTGCTACTGCTCAACGCTCACCATTTTGGACTCCACTCTCCTCCACTCAAGCTCCTGCTGCAGACACGATTACCACACGTGCGGCTGTGGACCGAACTGCACAGCTTTTGTCGGGTGCCGCACCACGGAGCATCCCTTTCCCCAAGACGCTCAGGTACCAAAAACTGTGACCTCAACTCCCTACCTCCCTGGCTGCAAAAGTCCTTTGCCTTTCATTGGGTTTATTTTGTCTGAGTGTGCTGGCGCCTGTCCGTTAGATAAGCCTGTATAAGATCTTCATTGTTGTGATTGTTATTGTTTTCATTAATCTCGCGTCAAGTCTGCACTGTGTCCGCTTTTGTAAGTTGCTTGTAAAATTGCCACACCACACCTCTCATATCTTTCCCCTGCATTACATACCAAATAAACCTTTTTGTTGTGCCACATGCTTTTCCCCGCTTATTGAAAATAAATAATAATTTTAGAAATGTTCCCAGCTCGCCTTTGTCTTTTCCCTCATTGGTCCAGCATGGTTCGGATCTAAGTTTAGCCGGGTCTTTATTCCCAACAATCCGTTCTCTTCAGCCGGTACGTCCTTGGCAGTGCCGCTCGACTGCATCCGCTCCGGAAAGGTAGTTGGTAGTGATCCGGTTCGGGCAAGGCGTACAGAGGGCGTGGTTCCCCGGTAGTCGAAACCCCGTGGTTCATTTCGTAACTTGATTCTAGACAGGAGGACCCTACGCCATGCGGTTGAGGTATTGGCGTCCACGATCGGTTAAGCGACCTGCCGCTTCACGGAATTATCCGTGAGCGACGCCTTACAATTCCGGGGAGTCTGGTGGAAATCGATGTACCTAGTGGTCTTCTCACCCGACCCCGCCGGCCCACAACAATATATTAAAATTTTCATTTGTGGGAAGTATGTCTAAATCCATAAGGGAATAGGGTGTCTCCTGTTGGAATGCAGTCTTGTTATTTTATGTTAATATTGTATCTGTAAGTGTAATAAACATTGTCAATCCTTTTGATCACCCCCCAGAGTGTATACTGCAACCCACAAATCAAACAAACTCCTTAATTGTGTATATTGCATTCTTGAAAATAAAATAAAAGTAAAAAATCAAAAATTAAAGATCATATGGGCTAAACTTACCCCCAAAAAATTAAATGCTTGGAGTACACCGATTGGATGTCAAGTTCAGTTTAAGTTTAGAGAACCATTTTCTCCAGATCTTTTATTTTTATTCAGTGTTTACACCTGAGCACACAGCTTAAGATTCTGGTTCCACACCCCCTAATCCCCCCTCCCCCAGATATAATCCCATTCAGTCTCAATGTGTCCATTGTATGCTCATGTCATTGTAATTTGTGTAAAAGTACACTGTTCTCATTACTGTTATCCTAGTGGGGCAACTTCTCATGACAATTGTGCTTTTTGTGAGGAAAGCACCAAATTTGGCACACTCATAGCCTTTCATATTATGAACAGATTTGGATATTGGGCCATCTCATATTCAGCCGCTGATGGCTGTGGCAGCCATTTTCCACTGCCATCAAAAAATTGAGATGGCCCAATATCCAAATATGTTCATAATATGATAGACTACTCGTGTGCCAAATTTGGTGCTTTCCTCACAAAATGCACAATTGTTACGGCTGTGGAAATTCGCAATGCACCATAAAGGGTCCTTAGATCAGTTATGACGATAAGTAATTGTGTAGTTAGATTTCCCCACCGTTGTTTAAAGGGAATTTCCGTGTTCACCGGGCTGCGATCCTTTGAGTTAGCCGTTTTTCTTTTCTCTGTCATTATTTTGGACCAATAATCCGCCAACAACTCAAGCACCACCACCTTCGCCTCTTTACCTCCACAACTCCATCCCGCAATCATCGCTTCACCACCATTCTCAAACGACGCCCGCCAACAACCAAACTCCCACCACCTCTGCCTTTCTACCACACGTCGTGCCATGGGCTGTGAATGCGTTCCGTTCGTCTCAAAAAGTGGATCAGGAATGCTTCACACCCCCTTCTCATCCGCCCAATGACTGAGCATCGGGTAGTATAGCCCCGCCTCCGAACCCGCTGTGATCCAGAAATTTACATATACGCCCCTCCCCCGGGCTATATAGGCGCGAGCACGGCGCAGCTCGGGGCGGGAAGTCAAGTGGAAGTCAAGGTGTGCAGTACGTCGGCAGAGAACCAAGTGGCAGCGGCGGAGTGTCGGCAGAAGAAGTCAAGTCTGCAGTGTCGGCGGGGCAGTCGAGTCGGAAGACGGAGCTCGAAGCCGACGGGAAAGGCAGATGGGGAGCGCCGGAGAGAGCTCGCTGACCACGCCAGGGGTACGAAGCCAGGCGCAGCTACACGGACATTGCGGCTTGCCCACCATCGCGCCACGAGGGCACGGGTAGGACCCTTCGGTCTCGTGGACCTGGCCGCTCATCCAGGTTCCACGCGCATTCGGCCCACGGGCCCAGTCTGACTCCCTTGCCTTTGAGGGGGTCTTTCCTTTGCTTTTGTGTGAATGCGTGTTGTGGCGCCGTGTCTTGTAAAGTAGAAACTGTTTAAGTGCATGTAAATAAACCTTTGCTTGTAGTCGGTTGTAATTCTTGCTTTCATTGCTTTGACTGTTATACGTGCATTCTTACTGTATGGCTGTGAATACGTGCTTGCCTTGTCTGAGTGTGGAATAAATGTATTTGTCGAATTGTTTCCCGTTTCGTTGCGTCCTTTCCTTTGTTTGAAAGTTCCATCTCGCATCACGGAAGGAATTGGTAGAAGGGTGTAAGCACCCGGTAAATAATCACGTCCGTCGGGGCCGACGATAACACCGCTCGGTTATCACTGAAGCACGGTACGGACCGCTTAAGCGGTTCGTGTCCTTGGCCGGCCAGCGGCGAGGTACGATCGCCCGGTTAACTACCCGTGCAGGTACTTAGGTAGGTCGAGTTTGGCGAACAACCCTATCCTGCGCGGGTGGCCGATTGGCACGATTGTGGTGTGGTCTAAAGACCCACCCGTGACTAGCTCCTGGCAGTAGTTCCACGGAGGGTCACGACTGAATTGTCCGTCCCGGTGGGCGACGCGGTCGCGATTCGAGTTACGTGGCCGATCGCACGCCGGGCGGACCAAAATTCGTAACACAATATTTAGCTAAGTTGCCCCACTATCCTGTATTTAATGTATACACAAACTGCTGAGCTGAGTCTTGGACACCAATAGATAAATACATCGTATTTTTTGGCGTGTACATCCACACTTTTTATTTTATTTTTTGTTCCCTGGAAATCTGGGCTTCGACTTGTATGGGTTTTAAGACATTGAATTGCATGAATGAAGAAAAAAAAACTGCTGAAATAAATTGTATAATTGTTAATTTAAAACGCATTATAGCAAGTTTCCACAAGATACCATGGATGCGTTCCAAGAAAGTGCAAAGTTAAGCAGACAAGATATATTCCCATCGACGTACAGTCGTGTTGTAATAGGGGGAGGGGGGAATTCGTTCACAGAGCACATTTTCGGTCACTCGAACATAAATTTAACCCCTCTTAACTACATTTGAGACGACTATTAAACAAATCGATAAAGAACACATGAAATACACAAATAAACAGTTACAGGGGTACTCACCAAAAGGTAGGGCTGAGATTTCTTTGCGGGACGGGTAGAGTGCGAGTGTGAAGTGGTTACAGGGAGGGAGAGGCCGTCCTTCGTGTCTCGGACAGACTGCTCAAATAATTTGAGGGCTGGGAAGGCAAATGGGAGGTAAGCCCACAGTGAGCCAGGTGTTCAGATGGGAACACCGACAGGCCGGCTTTGGTCATGGAAAGCTCACCAAAGCGTAATATATCTTCTGAATGATCGACTTGTCCCATGAACATTTCTTGGTGCATTGCACGAACATCATTTTGGATCGCATAAAAAATTGTCAATCATGCTTGAATATATAATTTGAAATGAGCAGGATGGAACCAACATTATAAATATATGTGGAAGACATTCTCATGAACAGGCCTTCACTGCTCTTATGGTTGGCAGTGGGTGCCCCAGAAGCAGCGGGGAAAAGAGTGCGGCACTTATTGAAGAATTGTGTTGCTTAGCCAGTGCGTCACCCAGATAGCTCAGATGGCAGAGTACTGGTACAGTTTGCCAAAGGACCTGGGTTCAATTCCGAGTTTGGGCCCATAAGTTTTCCACATATATTTTTTATGTTGAATAAATAAATTAAAATTCATATCAAACACATGTAAATTATGACGTTGATGATCTGAATTGCATACTTTTCAAAGATTGTTTGAAGGCTAACATGTGACTTTCACCCTCTTGCATGCGTGCACTTCAATGTCCCGCAAAAACGAATTTGCTTTTGCTTCCCAGTGTGGTGTAGTTGTTCCTCATGAATTGCTTGAGGGAAGGGGTTCAGTTGTAAAAGGAAAACGAATTGACTGTGTAACACTTCTTATCTCCCGAGGCTCCAATTTGTACACTTTAATTTGGCTGTCACCAATGGCATGGAACCTGCTTTTGCTTGATTCGGACCATTATTTGCTTCCTCGAGTGTATTAGCAACACTCTTCCATCTTCCTCTCCCCTGCCCCTTCACTGGTGATTTTGCTTTTAATGTTTAAAATTTCTCCTGTAATATTGTTATGCGTACCTGCTTAAATATGTGAGGATTTGCTCACAATCAAGGGTAGAACACCTGGCGGTTTTTTTTTTTCTTCTCACCTTTAATGTACCAACCATTGCAGATGGAATCGGCAAAACTCAGACTCTCGGTCTGAACCCCCGACACTCTCCGAGAACCCGCTTCCAGCTGAGCCACCGAAACCACGACCGAAGCCACCAAAATCTGTGGCGGACTCTCAGGAGGGTCTCGGACAGGGCGATGATGTGGTCACTCCGGTCATCTCTGAGGTTTGCATTGTGAAGCACGACCTTTGCAGCTTAGTTTCTTTGGCTACTCTAGCATTGTTTGGCTTGTATGTGCCCAGCTTTCCTTTGTGGGCCAAAAATACAAATGTTTTTTTCTTTTATTCGATTGAGACATTTTCTGACAAGTTTAACTCTGTTGGCAAAAGATGTGAGAATCATCTTAGGATTATAAGAGGATTCATCTGTTCGCAGTGATTTATTAAAGAAATCTGAGATAATTTGTAGTTTTGATCGCTTTGTCAGCTCGTTGGGGGCTTGATGCGATTGCAATTATGAACTTGTCTTCCCTGTTGTGTGCAGGATCAAAACAGCAAAGTCACACTCAAGACTGGCTTTGATTTCCTTGATAACTGGTAATGGTTGAAGTGCCCTCTGTTTGAGTTTTCCACCTAATCCTGTTTGCCTTCCCACTTCTTTCTTTCCATGAATTATTATTATTATTATTTGTTCTTGCTTTCTTTACTTCCATATCGTCGTCTTCTTCTTTAACGGCTGCAATTATTCTCACCTTGTGGGGTCAGCCGAGAGGGAGGGGGATATTCTGCCCCAAGTCTTTGTGGCACTGTCTGACCATGCCTGACATTCCATTGAGGCAGGTATTTGTGATTTTGTTTCAGCATATCGACACTGGGACATTTAACATCCATTTAACTTCTACTGGGTACAAACCATCCCCTTGACCATCCCGCTGTCCCCCTTGCTTTTTTGTGTATCTCGCATAATAGCAGTAGAAGTATCTTATGAAGATCTTATGATTGTATCGGTCATGCATTAATAACTCCTGCCTCCCTCTGAATTGCATTCCCTTTTCATAGATCACTGTGTAATTAAACATTCCAATGGGATGTTCTTTGTTGGAATGGTTTTGTGGATCCTTGATTACTTGTAATCATTAGAGCATTTGCCACAAGCCGCAAAAAAAAAAATATATATATATATATATATATATAAAAAAATGACGTTTGTCTCAGTACAAATGTCTTGATACAAATGAGTTACACAGTGAAACTTGTATTATATGATTACTTTTTACCTCTGTTCTGGGAATTATAGCCGTCCGTTTTTGGCACTCCTTGACCGCATCTCTTTGGCACGTGGAGAAGCCTTCTTTATGGGTGGACAAACCTACCCGCTTGTATTGACGCCTTCCAAGCGCTTCTGCTTCTGCAACAATCGAGTTAAAATGTTCATCTCTGGGTACGAAGGCCTGCGGAGGTTGTGGCGAGGGAACGACGTGTTCTCGCTTCGCAACAGACTTTACTTGCTCATTTTGATCTGTTTTTAAATCGTTGGTGTATCTAAAAATGATGGAGTTGATTAGTCACAGTATTGAAAGAATAATCAGGAGGCCACGTTTTTTTTTTCTTATATATATATATATTTGAGGGAGAGGTGGGGTGTGGCACTTTATTTGCAATGGTGTCCGTCATCGCCGCTGCCACTGCCCTATACAGTGTCAGTTCTGCTGAAGGATTTTAATGGTTAGGGTTACAATCGTGTATGGGTCACCACTCGGGGAAGGATTTTGTATTCATTCAGGATGCTGGCGATAACTCGCCTACTCTTCACGAAGGACACCGTGGAATCTTTAATGGCCACCAATTGATGTCAGCAGGTGGGACGCCCAGTTTAACGTCCATCTGAGGGACGGCATACACAGTGATGAATCACCCTGCCTGGGAAACACCAGAATGACAGTTTATAGCTAGGTCAGGATTCAAACCCAGGCTCGACAGCTCCGAGGCAAGTGTGCATACCTCTCGGCCATCCTGTCAGTCGTAGCAGTGACTACATTTTACTGTGTTTGGTGTCTTTTAATTACTGTATTGGCTTCTTATGAGCGATATTGGATGCCTTTTTTTGTTGTTTTTCATTGTCGTTTTTCTTTGAATCTATTGTGCCACACGATCGTTTCATTAATTTGTGACCAGCCAAACTTATTGCTTTACGTCTATCTTCCTTAAAAATCGTTTGTAACTGACATTGTAATTGATCATCAGTTTAACTTAGCTTCACCAAATATAACTCTTTTGGCATACATGTGTCATAGCCACTTTGTAGAGTTTGAAGTATGTGCATACAATTCAGAAAAATGTATTCTTCAGTTAAAATGTGGCATTGTAAAAAGGACTATGCAGAAAAATGGGTTTCATTGGCGTTGCCTGATCCTTGATGAAATGGTGATCTCGCCAGCTGTCCCGTAGATGTGGATGTGGTGAAAGCTGAGTTTTTAACAAGCCTCACGTCTAAAGCCACAACTATTCACTTTTTTATATTGGTGTTCGAGTCTCATGGGACAGCGGCACAACACAAAACAAATCGACACGGTGCGGCAAAGGTAATACAGTAGTTAGTTGGGCACGGATGTGCCAAAGCATGAGAGGAGAGGAGTTTGCAGGTGAAAGGCGAGACGGTATGGAAAGAAGAAACCTTGAAGTGGCTGGATGGCAACGTTGATATCTTGGAGGGCTGAGAGCTCGAACACTCTTGAAGACTGTTTCGCTTGCAAATGAAGATGGGTTTTATATTTTAATTTTGTGTTTGTGCAATGTTGAACCTGTGGGGTGATTAGGGATTGTTCTCCCTCTGTGCTGTATGAGCATCAAACTTGGTTTCAAAAAGCTAAATGGTTTGTAAAAGTTTTTTTTGTTCGTTCTTTCTTATTATTTGAAATCTTCTTATCTTATCTTATCTTGTTATTTTCTTATTATTCTTATCTTTCACTTTAGAATTCATTTTCTCGGGAACCGCAAGTCCGATCGACAATTTTCACCATAGCACTATCTTTTTTTTTTGATAGCATACTTAATTGATAATTATGACGCCATCTTTGAAAAACTGAAAAGCTTTGGACGTCTGTATCTCTGAAACTGTGCAGTGGAAACATTTGAAACTTGGCACATGTTAATGAGCTACCCATGGGGAACGTGTGATTTTTCGTGACTTCATCGGTGAAGCGGTATCCCGGTGAAAATTTGACAGGGATAACGCTGTATCGGAAAAATTTGAAATTTCTCAAGCGTCATCTATGCAACAATTCACTGTAGAAAAAAATTATGACGTTGTAGGTCACTTTGTTCGGCAGCCATATTGTTTTGAAAAAAAATTTTTTTTTAATCTTCTCCAAAACGGTTGGACAGATTGAGGCAAAACTTCACACACACACATTCTCCATGACATCCTTTTACAAGTTTGTTAATTTCTCATTGAGAGGTCACATGGTTTGGTGGCCATATTGCATTTACCCTAATACCTTCAAACATCTTCTCCAGAACGGCTGGTCAGATAAAGGGGAAACTTCACACACGTATTCTCTTTGGGTAGGGGATATGAGTTCAATGAATAATTGATAGGTCACATGGTTTGGCAGCCACATTGGATTGAAGAAAAATATTAAATAATGTTTTCGCTGGAACCACTTAACCTTTTGAAGCGAAACTTTGCAACTATCTGCCATAGCTACATGCATGGTAAAAATTATGACATCACAAGTCACATGTTTTTGTGGCCATCTTGGATTGAAAAATGCACCTCAACCGATTAACACGAAACTTTACACGCATGTTCCCCTACCCCATTAGAGGCAGAATGTAAATTTATGATGTCATAGGTGACGTGGTTCATCAGCCATATTAAATTGAATTTTTTTTTTAATCTTCTTTAGAACAGCTGAACAGATTTAGGCAAAACTTCATGCACACTTTCCCCAAGACATCCTTTTACAAGTTTGTTAATTTCTAATTGATAGGTCACATTATTTGGCAGCCATCTTGGATTAAAGAAAAATATTAAATAATGTTTTCTCTGGAACCATTTACCCTATTGAAGCAAAATTTTGCATATATGGTAAAAATTATGTCAAGTCACATGGTTTGGCGGCCATCTGGGATAGAAAAACGCACCTTGTCCGATCAACACAAACTTAACAAGCATGATCCACTACCCCATTAGAGAGAATATGAATTTATAATGTAATATGTCACTTGGTACGGCAGCCATATTGGAATGAAAATTAAAAAGTCTTCTCTGAAACAGCTGAAAAGATCGAGGCGAAACTTTACAGGTATGACCGCCTATCCATGACGAACAAAAAGTTCTCACCTCCTTTTGATGTAGGTCACATGGTTTGGCAGTCATATTGGATTGAAGGAAAAATATTAAATAATATTTACTTTACTTTGGAACCGCTGCATCAATAAATATGAAACTTCACAATTATAATCTCGCCGAGATGGGGAACGTATGTTTTAAATTATAACCCGATTAGCCACAAGGTCTGGCAGCCAGAATTATTTAATTATTTGAATCTGAGAACTTTTAGAATCCCTTTTTTTTGCATAAGGCTCACTTGGCTGCACCTGCATGTGTTTGAGGGTACAGGAGTAGCAATTCAATTGATACCGATGATTGCCCCAGAAAAAATGGTCACCTGAGTACATAATAAATGACAGGAACTTGGCCTGTTTCTCAGTGCATAACTTGTGAATCCCGCGTCATCGAGAAACGTGTGGGGCCTCATTAGACTCGAGGGAATCCCGCTGATGGTGTCCACATTTATTACTTTGTTTTCAGGTTATTTCAACATCAATTCAATTTGCTACCAACTGTATTCAAGAAAAAGGGCGAACTGCTTACGTAATAGATTGAATATGGCGTGTTACTGGGTCCATAACTCATCAATCCCACGTAGTAGAGACGTATGAGGGGGGGGGGGGCTTCTAGCTTCGTATTACTCGGGGGAGTTCTGGTTTACCCTGTGGACTCTCGGTGACATTTCCCCGCACACTTATTGCTTCGTTTTCAGGTAATTTAAACGCCAATTCAATTAATACCAACAATATCCCCAGGAGAGAGGGCTAACACCATTCGCAATAAATAGATTGAACACTTTGTGTGACTTGGTCTGTAATTCGTCAGTCCTGTGTTGTATCAAAAGCAGAGTTGTGTCGAAGCCAGATGTCTGGGTACCCGGTCATCACTGCCAGCAGTTATAAAGTGGCAGTTCAAGTTTACCTTTTAACTATTATTTTTGTTGCCATAAACAAATGATTTGTATTCCTAATTCTAAGCATTTAATAAATTGTAATTCGATTGAAAATAAAAATTGTCCTGTTTTTGCTCGTGTTGCATTTGAACATCTAGTAACATGACAAGGGATTATAGAGTAGTTAAATAGTGTGAACGTCAAATTTGAGCATCGAGTTCAGCTTTTGAAGTTGCCATTTGAATTTTTGTACCTCAGGTGATCAAGTAAGTTCTTGTCCACCAGGGGGCAACATTGTACTGGAAAATCAAATTGATCCCTAGTCCTCTGGGAATTGAGGGGGAAACTGGCAGCCTCGCTTGATTTGGCTTTGAGCTGTCCTCGTGTGGGTTCGCATCCTAACCCAGCTATAAACTGTCATCCTGGTGTTTTACATGTCGGGCGAGGCATCGATGTGTGTTCATTCCTCAAAGGGATGTCACGAGAGGACCCATCCCCGAGCACTGACTTGGACGTTAAAGATCCCATCCTGACTTAGTGCCTTTCAGAATGAGTAGGTGAGTTGTTGCTGGCACCCTAAACAAATTACAAATTCCTGCTTAAATTCAAGTGGTCTGATCTTGGACAGCCCTTGACACCGTGTTTGACTGCTTGCTATCTCAGTGTGGTAGTTGTCTGGGCAGCAGCTCTTATGCAATAAATAAATCGAGGTATTCATGTAATTGTGGTTGAGGGATTACACTGAAATCCAGTCACCGTCCTTCACAAATTAAACTGCACTCATGGATCATTGATTGCTTTAATTCTAGGGCATGGCCATCCACCTTGAGTGAATACGTCTTTCCTGCATAAATATCGTTTCGTTTCATGCAAGGGGATTCAAATGCTTCTCAGAACGAGATATAAGCATAAAAAAGGCATTATGAAGTGCACTTGATATAACTATACAGTACATGCACACACCTCGTTAAATGGTGTTCAAATGCAAGTTTGTTTTTTGATGTTTTGTTTTTTTCTTCACAAGAGCGAGGCTCATGGAAGAGAAATATTCAAAAATTCATTAGAATGGCATTCGATAGAGCGCATACCTCTGCCAGGCTGAACAGTTTGTTTTGTATCCCACTGCTCGGCTGGATCTGCATCTGGACCAGAACCAAAATCTAATCATTTCGTCATTGGCAGACACACAACCTGTCCAAGTTTTGTCTGAATCCATCCATATCTTGAGATATCCTGCTCCGAGACAAACGGGTGAAAACGTAACTTCCGTACACCTTAGGTGGTGGATGTAATGAAAAGTTTTTATAGGTACTATAATGGCTACAGTTATTCCTACCTTGTGGGGAAGTTTTTCTTTGTTTTTTTTTTTTGCCCAAGTGTTTCATGAACTAGCTGTTCAGGCCTGATGCTCACGATTGATATCTTGGTGTTTTACATGCATGGCGCAAAGGTGATTTAAGTTGTTCAGGGTCCTGGCGATAGCCCAACTCTGTCCATCTTTCACGTCCATCCGAGAGATTAGACTATTTGACATACTTCGCGAAAGTACGAAGGACAACCAAAGATTGTTTTTGGAAATAGTGCCGCACCATATGAAGTGTTGCCTCTTTTCATGACCTCTCGCAAAACTTGACCAAAACAACCTCCCAACTCTTGATGGTCTATCGTTGTAACAGCGATTTATTGGAAGGTCCACAACCTAGTTCATTTTGCCTGATTAACTTTAAAGGCATTGAGCAACTGAAAAGAGTTATTTCTGCTCCTTTTGAGATGTAGTTGTTGTAATATCTTTGGGATGAGAAGGAAAGAAAGTTGGTATTGCAACATTCAGAGAAGGGGATAAATACATTGACATTTTGTTGGTGCTCTTTTTAGTGAGTATGTTCTTCACCCTGTTCTCAGAGGACATTTGAACAAAAAACGGGTGGCTCCACCATGGGCTATCTGGCACCGAGCGCTGTGACCCACACTTTCGAATGCTCAATGGCGGTGCCTCTGATCAGGGGAGCACATGCCTCGTGGTTATTGTCTGGTAGCCCCCCTCCCCCCCCAAAGCCCCCCCGTAGTCTTATCTGTTCTGTGCACCCTAATCCACCCTTTCTACTGCCATTTAAACCAGGATTATATGTGGGGTGGTTAGAGTGGGATTTTGTGAGGTAGAGGGGGAGGGTTTAGATGTAACTCATTTGTAACAATGTGATGTTTGAGAAGAGCATGTGAATTCAAGTTTGCAAAGATAAAAGCTGCAAGAATTCCTTAAGTTGTTTTTTTTGTAAAATAGTTCTGAAATGACAAAGTCCAAGAGAACTGTTTGTCTGTCTCTCGTTCTCTCCGGCTCTGTTTTGCACTCTGTAGTTAACTCTGCCTGTCGAGTTGCTATTTAAAAGTGCTCGTTGTACGTTTTGCTTGCACTGCATGGAGCGACAGCTCCACAATGGAGGCAATCAAAACAGAGGCAGCAATTTCGCTAAATGCGGCCCTCCAGCGGCCGATATCACCGGGCCGAGGACGCGCGGCCGGCTTGGGATTACGCTCCGTGCCTTCAACGCGATGGTATTAGCGCGTTCGATTGTCTGAAACATTCACGGAGTGCCCCAGCAATATAGGGCACAATGGCAGTGTCGGGGAAGAAAGGGTCGTGATAAATCCGTGTTTCTGTTTTTACCCCAGTTCGCCTGTTAATTGCATCTCTTGCACTTTTTATTGTTTTTACTTTATTCTTTCTTGCATCCGTCTTTTTAGCAATTCTTACTCTCGTTACCTCCACCACCGAAGGTGGACAGAAGCTATGTCTTCACCCTTCATCTGTGAGCAGGATATCTCAAAAAGTTGTAGACGGATTTGGTGGACATGGATGTGTGACAAGGTCAAAATGATTAGATTTTGGTGAAGATCTGGATACTACAATATTTTAAGTGATTCTTTACTAATGAGAGATGGGGACAAAAATGATATGTAACATATCTCAAAAAGTTAGGGACAGATTCGGTGGAAATTTGGTGGATGAGTTGGGGAGGTGACAAGAACAAGCCGATTAGATTTTGGAGGAAGCAGATCCAGCCTATGAATCGGAGACAAAACATGAACTGTACAACTTGGCGGAGGTATGCACTCCACCGAGTGCTGTTCTAGTTACCTTTGCCGAAGGAGGGTATTGCATTTGGGTTGTCTGTCTGTTTGGCCACGCAGAACTTTAGTGTTTATCTCTGCAGCCGTTTGTTGGATTGAGATGAATTTTTCACCATCGGAGTGACTACTCCTGTACAATCTTACAATGATAATTATGACGTCATAGGTCACGTAGTGTGGCAGCCATGTTGGAAAAACAGAAAAACTTAACCTCTGAAATTGCACCAAGGAAAAAATTGAAACTCAGCACATGACAAGTACTCATGGGGAACGTGATATTTTATGACATCATAGGTGCCTTCGTAATGGCATCATAATTGCATATGTAGAATGTTACATCCGATCAGTATGAAAATTTTTGAGGGTTATCTTGGGATAAAATGGTCCAAAGAAAAAAATTAATTGATGTCATCGGTCACATGATTCAGCAACCATATTTAAAAATATATAATGCCTTCAAAAATCTTCTCTGAAGTGGCTGAACATATCGAGGCAACTTTACACGGATGACCACCGATCCATGAGGAACAAAAGGTTCACACATATGATGTCATAGGTAACATGGTTTGGCAGCCAAATTGGATTTACCCTAAATCCTATTAAAAAAAATTCTCCAGAACAGTCTGACATATCGAGGGGAAACGTCACACAAATGTTCCCCAAGCCATGGGTGTTCAAGTTTGTTAAGGGATTATTGAAAGGTCACATGGTTTGGCTTGAAGAAAAATATTAAATGTTTTCTCTGGAACCGCTTAATTGAAGTGAAACCTTACAATTATGTTCTAGTAGTGATGGGGAATACATGTTTTAAATTTGAAGTTTATCGGATGTATGGTCTGGCAGCCAGAATTATTTAATTTTTTTTTGATCTGATTTCTTTATATTTTTTATATATTTTTTTTTTTAATGAGGCTCGCTTGGTTGTACCTGGATGGGTTTGATGGTAGAGGAGTAGCAACTGAAATGTGAATCCTATCCAGGTTCCTCCTGATTACTTCATCCTTGCTTTTTGCTTGTTTGGGTTCCTTCTGATGACTCCAATGCAAGACTGTTCCTATTTGGTCTTCCATTTGATTTGAGTTGAATTTATTTTAATCCCATTCTACATTCAATTGAATAATAATAATAAACGTCATGGGTCAGGTGTCCGATCAAATCGGGACGTCTTGGTACCCGGTCATTACTGCCAGCAGTTTTAAAATGGTAGTTATAGTTATGTCTCTTATTAATTACGTAACACACCAGAACACAAACACCATGCAAAACAAGTTCTGGCGAGGGTCTGCAATCTCTGATTGCTCTTTTTCTTGTTTTCTGCCACATCTCCATTATGCTCTGTTTTTGGTGTTAGTTTGATGTTGGAAATATCTATTGCTGTTTGCAAATGGTGTTTCATGTGAAGCCATAACAAGACTGTGGATTGCCAGTAAGCTTCCTTCCAATTACAAGCAAAGTCTCGTCCAGTCACCCATATCTGGACATGGTGCTGCTCCTTTCTGAGTAATGGTGGGAAGTCATAAATGTACCGTGTACTTGCAGGTATATTGGGTATTTGGTAAAGTTTGGCATCATGCCCTGCTTGCTTAGGTCTTTGCCTCTGGCACACAAGTCCACCATACCTTTTTTTTTTTCTGATTTCTTCTACTTGTGCAATCAACATGTCACACAATGGAACCCTGCCCTCTTCCTTCTCAGTAAAGGTTGGAGCACCCCAAGGTAGTATCTTGGGAATAGTCTTGGTCCTCGTCTACATTGGAGACCTCACCATGTTCTATGGAAAGCCCTCTCTTCCTTTTTATAGATGCCTCTGCATTGTTTCATACATTAATCAATTCTACGGATATGCAGACTTCAGCGGAGTCACTTCCTGCCGATCTGGAATTGATTAGATGCTGGAAAGATAAATAAGATCTGTTATTCATTCCTGGCAAATATCGCACTCTGTCATTTGGGAATGATCGTGGAATTTGGTATCTACTTCCATAGTCAGCACTGGAAGAGGTTCAGTCTCTTGAATTTCTTGGCATCCATCAAGCACAACCTCTCTGAGGCCAACCATGGAACAACGCTGGATTTAAACACTAACCACAGACTGGGCATCCTTCGTTTCAAATCATTCTTTGAAAAATCTGAACTAACAGCCTGCAAGCCCCATTGATAGCTTCATGGAGGATTCCTCTCCCCAATGGGCTGATGACCCAGCATCACGTCTCCCATGGATTCTGTGAAATGTACTGTGTTGAGGTCGAAGCATAAGGTCTGTTGCTTTCACATCACGGACAGGTTGGGGGGGGGGGGCTCTCGTTAATTAATTAATTTATTTGTAATTGCCTCTTCTCTGGTCTAGTTCTCTGTGCTCTCTGCCTTCTAACCCTCCCCAACTCCTCAAGGATGCACACACACCTCCTTCCACTAACCCCCTCCTCCTGCTGGTTAAACTTTAAAATTCAGCCTTTCCACCCACAAATCTAATTTGGTCCTCTTCTCCCACTTGTGGAACTGCCTTCAGGAATTGTTTAATCGCACTCTTTCTTCCATGGCTTCGAGCAAGCGGTGCACCACAATCTCATCTCATCCCTCATCCCTATGTGTGATGTTTTCTACCCCTATTAACCCAACCTTATTGCAGATTACTGTTTCCTCCCATCCTCTGTCTCTTTTCCTATTCATACATTACCTTGTTGGTGATGGTCCCACTGTCCTGATGTTGCCTTTACAACCCTCTGTCACACCTCCTTGTCTGTTTCATGAGCCTCTAATTTGTATCCAAAATGAAAACCCCTTCGTTTTTATCCACAGGGCACTCCCTGAGGTGTGAATAACGACAGCAATCTTCTTCGGTCATCACAGTCTAAAATGTCAATCAATCGAAAATCGGAAAAGGGGTGGGAGTACAAAACATGTGGACAGCGTGTGTGCAATAAGTGTGCTTTGTGTTCAACTATACAGGTGTAGACTACAGTTAGTGTCATTCAGGGATCTATGCACACACGCACGCACACACACACGCATCTCCATATAGAGAATCAAAGCTTTCTGAACGCCCCCATTTCCCTTGTTTCGTTTTCTTTCACCTGGACGTTGTTGGCGACGCGACGTTGTGCTTGCACGCATGCCCTCCCATATGCGGACAAGGTGTGTTCTTACTCCCCAATCTCAAAATACAACTGTTACCCTCCCCCACTGCTAACCCATTCTACCCCTCCCTCCCCCATTCCATGCGCAGCTCAGCTCGGCGTGTACTGATGACAGGAGGGGTTTAGCCGCTAATCCATGGCGGATTTCATCCAAGAGCTGACAGTTTTCCTGGCGGTCGAATGACGCACTTTAATTTTCTCGACGGATTTTTAATACCGCATCCAATCCCTCCATAGCTTGTTAGCTTCCAGCAAGTCATTGTCCCTTCCACCCTCTCCCCTTGCCAACAATTGGTCTTTAGGTCATTTATTTAATGTTCAGTAACAACGTGCTGACTGTACATCCTTGCTATAGAATTTTATATACATATACAATTATACATACAGGGTCATTCCGTGCCAACTCATCTAAATTTCAAAAACCTCCCCAGGTCACCTCCTCGGATTTTGCTGGAAAAATTCTTAAATGTAGATCTATATGGCTCTACCCACCATGCAAAAGATTAGCTTTCAATTCCTCATAGTTTAAAAAATGTCTATCTCTCGAGACCTTTGAAATTTGGCCCTAAAAATGCCAAATGTGAAAAACGCATTTTTTTTCAACTTCAGTGGCTTATAATTTTATAATGCACTCCTCTAGAAAGTTAATATTGCAAATATTTACTTATTGGCATCCAAATTTTTCAATTATGGCATCAGATAGCCTCTGGGATGCATATTTCTCACTCTATAGGAATCTAAAAATTGCTTTTGGGCCAAAACGAGCTAAAATAAGGTGAAACTATAGTAGCCCTCCTGAAAATATGGAACAACTTAGAATTTTTTCCTCGTAACACAGTGATTATAGGGTTATTATCTATCCATATATACATTTTTGTTGGGATAATACAGTTAGGTGATGAATTATGAAAGTTTTACCATAAGCCCTTGCCTCCAAGGACTCTAAAATGGACCAATTTTGTCCCCTGGTTTAACCATGTGGATTAGGATCTTCATTTTTTTTTTTCTAAACGTTGCCTCATATAAGATGTGTCTCGTGACCAAATAATTTTATCTAACGCCCATGGCTTCATATTAAAATAAATTTTTATTTACATGCACGTTTTTTATAATTATTCACTTTTTTCATATTCATGAGCTTATAAATCTGAAACTGAACACTCTAGCAAAGTGATGATACTGCAGATATTTATAAACTGGCATATGAAATTTAAGGATCTGTTGTCAGAATGCCTGATAAATGCATATGTTTCTATCTGTAGGAAGTTGAAAATGCCACTTTGACCAAAAATGGTGAATATTCTCATGGCCTCCAGAAAAAAAGAAAGATCAATGCTGGGTGCCATTACTCGACATTCTTTGTGTGGTTGAGGCCCCTGACATAAAATCTGGTGGACGTCAGTACAAACTCACAGCATGACTTTAAGCATGTTCAAGACCTGTTTTCTAAGATGTAAAATTCTGTGCCTCTGAGTGCTAGATAATCATGATAATGAATGTCATAAAAGACGAAAGCTCATTAAAGAGTTTTCTAAGGTATAAAAATTACTAATATTCATTGTCTCTGAATATCTGTAAATAAAAAAGCTGCTACTCAACATCTATCAAATTTGTCCTAATTTATAATTTGCAATCGCTTACGAAAGTAATCATTAGCATGTATTTATGAATAAATAACATCCTTATCACTAATGTCTAATAAGAAGCATAATTTAGCCTCATGGCGCACCCCTGCAAGTTCACCTTGTTTTGTACCAAGTGGGCCAAATTGCCATTTTTGGCTTCCTAAAACTAGGAGTATGTGCTTTCGAGAGATATTCCGATGCCACAATCTGAAATTTTGTATACCAGTTTAAAATTCTGCAGTAACTCTTTCCTGGATAGTTCCATTTAAGATTTATAAACTTCTGAATATGAAAAAAGTGAATAATTATAAAAAACGTGCATGCAAATAAAAATGTATTTTACTATGAAGCCATGGGCGTTAGATAAAATTATTCGGTCAGTAGACACATCCTATATGAGGCAATCTTTAAAAAAAGAAAATGAAGATCCTAAACCCCTCGCCACATGGTCAAACCAGGGAACAAAATTGGTCAAGTTTAGAGCCCTCGGAGGCAAGGGCTTATGTTAAAACTTTTATAATTCATCACCGAAATGTATTACCCCAGCAAAAATGTATCTATGGATAGATAATGACCCTATAATCACTGTTATAAGGAAAAAATTCTAAGTTCCATAATTTCAAGAGGGCTCCTATAGTTTCACCTTATTTTAGCTCGTTTTGGCCAAAAAGCCATTTTTAGCTTCCTATAGAGTGAGAAATATGCATCCCAGAAGCTATCTGATGCCATAATTGAAAATTTTGGGTGCCAATTGGTAAATATTTGCAATATTAGCTTTCTAGAGGAGTCTATTATAAAATTATAAACCACTGAAGTTGGAAAAAAATGCGTTTTTCACATTTGGCATTTTTAGGGACAAATTTCAAAGGTCTCTAGAGTTAGATATTTTTTAAACGATTAGGAATTCAAAGCTAATCTTTTGCATCATGGGTAGAGCCATATACATCTACATTTAAGAATTTTTTCCAGAAAAATCTGAGGAGGTGACCTGGGGACCCTTAGCTGAGTTGTCACGGAATGACCCTACATACGTGTGTGTATATATGTATATATATATATATATATATATATATATATATATATATATATATATATATATATATATATATATATATATATATATATATATATATATATATATATATATATATATATGTATGTACACCCGATGTTGAGTCAGGAACTATGGGCCGTGTCAAGCCGTGTGAAGATGGGGGGGGGGGGGGTGGGGAGGATGGGTGAAGATTGGGGGGTGGGGAGGATGGGTGAAGATGGAGGGGGAGGGGAGGAGGGGGTGAGGAGGATGGGTGAAGATGGGGGGGGGGGAGGGTGGCTGAAGATGGGGGGGTGGGGAGGGAGGGTGGCTGAAGATGGGGGGTGGGGAGGGGAGGGTGGCTGAAGATGGAGGGGGTGGGGAGGGAGGGTGGCTGAAGATGGGGGGGTGGGGAGGGAGGGTGGCTGAAGATGGGGGGGGGGGGAGGAGGGTGGCTGAAGATGGGGGGTGGGGAGGGGAGGGTGGCTGAAGATGGGGGGTGGGGAGGGAGGGTGGCTGAAGATGGGGGGTGGGGAGGAGGGTGGCTGAAGATGGGGGGTGGGGAGGGGAGGGTGGCTGAAGATGGGGGGTGGGGAGGGGAGGGTGGCTGAAGATGGGGTGGGGAGGGGAGGGTGGCTGAAGATGGGGGGTGGGGAGGGGAGGGTGGCTGAAGATGGGGGGTGGGGAGGGGAGGGTGGCTGAAGATGGGGGAGGGGAGGGAGGGTGGCTGAAGATGGGGGGAGGGGAGGGAGGGTGGCTGAAGATGGGGGGGTGGGGAGGGAGGGTGGCTGAAGATGGGGGGTGGGGAGGGAGGGTGGCTGAAGATGGGGGGTGGGGAGGGAGGGTGGCTGAAGATGGGGGGTGGGGAGGAGGGTGGCTGAAGATGGGGGGTGGGGAGGGAGGGTGGCTGAAGATGGGGGGTGGGGAGGGGAGGGTGGCTGAAGATGGGGGGTGGGGAGGGAGGGTGGCTGAAGATGGGGGGGTGGGGAGGGAGGGTGGCTGAAGATGGGGGGTGGGGAGGGGAGGGTGGCTGAAGATGGGGGGGTGGGGAGGGGAGGGTGGCTGAAGATGGGGGGGTGGGGAGGGGAGGGTGGCTGAAGATGGGGGGGTGGGGAGGAGGGTGGCTGAAGATGGGGGGTGGGAGGGAGGGTGGCTGAAGATGGGGGTGGGGAGGGGAGGGTGGCTGAAGATGGGGGGTGGGGAGGAGGGTGGCTGAAGATGGGGGGTGGGGAGGGAGGGTGGCTGAAGATGGGGGGTGGGGAGGGAGGGTGGCTGAAGATGGGGGGGTGGGGAGGAGGGTGGCTGAAGATGGGGGGTGGGGAGGGAGGTTGGCTGAAGATGGGGGGTGGGGAGGGAGGGTGGCTGAAGATGGGGGGTGGGGAGGGGAGGGTGGCTGAAGATGGGGGGTGGGGAGGGGAGGGTGGCTGAAGATGTGGGGGTGGGGAGGGGAGGGTGGCTGAAGATGGGGGGTGGGGAGGGGAGGGTGGCTGAAGATGGGGGGTGGGGAGGGGAGGGTGGCTGAAGATGGGGGGGTGGGGAGGGAGGGTGGCTGAAGATGGGGGGTGGGGAGGGGAGGGTGGCTGAAGATGGGGGGTGGGGAGGGGAGGGTGGCTGAAGATGGGGGTGGGGAGGGGAGGGTGGCTGAAGATGGGGGGTGGGGAGGGGAGGGTGGCTGAAGATGGGGGGTGGGGAGGGGAGGGTGGCTGAAGATGGGGGGTGGGGAGGGGAGGGTGGCTGAAGATGGGGGGTGGGGAGGGGAGGGTGGCTGAAGATGGGGGGTGGGGAGGGGAGGGTGGCTGAAGATGGGGGGTGGGGAGGGGAGGGTGGCTGAAGATGGGGGGTGGGGAGGGAGGGTGGCTGAAGATGGGGGGTGGGGAGGGAGGGTGGCTGAAGATGGGGGGTGGGGAGGAGGGTGGCTGAAGATGGGGGGTGGGGAGGGGAGGGTGGCTGAAGATGGGGGGTGGGGAGGGGAGGGTGGCTGAAGATGGGGGGGGTGGGGAGGGAGGGTGGCTGAAGATGGGGGTGGGGAGGGAGGGTGGCTGAAGATGGGGGGGTGGGGAGGGGAGGGTGGCTGAAGATGGGGGGTGGGGAGGGGAGGGTGGCTGAAGATGGGGGGTGGGGAGGGGAGGGTGGCTGAAGATGGGGGGTGGGGAGGGGAGGGTGGCTGAAGATGGGGGGGGGAGGGTGGCTGAAGATGGGGGGAGGGGAGGGAGGGTGGCTGAAGATGGGGGGTGGGGAGGGGAGGGTGGCTGAAGATGGGGGGTGGGGAGGAGGGTGGCTGAAGATGGGGGGTGGGGAGGGAGGGTGGCTGATGATGGGTGGGGAGGGAGGGTGGCTGATGATGGGTGGGGAGGGGAGGGTGGCTGAAGATGGGGGGTGGGGAGGAGGGTGGCTGAAGATGGGGGGTGGGGAGGGAGGGTGGCTGAAGATGGGGGGTGGGGAGGGGAGGGTGGCTGAAGATGGGGGGTGGGGAGGGGAGGGTGGCTGAAGATGGGGGGTGGGGAGGGGAGGGTGGCTGAAGATGGGGGGGTGGGGAGGGGAGGGTGGCTGAAGATGGGGGGGTGGGGAGGGAGGGTGGCTGAAGATGGGGGGTGGGGAGGGAGGGTGGCTGAAGATGGGGGGGTGGGGAGGGGAGGGTGGCTGAAGATGGGGGGTGGGGAGGGGAGGGTGGCTGAAGATGGGGGGTGGGGAGGGGAGGGTGGCTGAAGATGGGGGGTGGGGAGGGAGGGTGGCTGAAGATGGGGGGTGGGGAGGGAGGGTGGCTGAAGATGGGGGGTGGGGAGGGAGGGTGGCTGAAGATGGGGGGTGGGGAGGGGAGGTTGGCTGAAGATGGGGGGTGGGGAGGGAGGGTGGCTGAAGATGGGGGGTGGGGAGGGGAGGGTGGCTGAAGATGGGGGTGGGGAGGGAGGGTGGCTGAAGATGGGGGGTGGGGAGGGAGGGTGGCTGAAGATGGGGGGTGGGGAGGGGAGGGTGGCTGAAGATGGGGGGGGTGGGGAGGGGAGGGTGGCTGAAGATGGGGGGTGGGGAGGGGAGGGTGGCTGAAGATGGGGGGTGGGGAGGGGAGGGTGGCTGAAGATGGGGGGTGGGGAGGGGAGGGTGGCTGAAGATGGGGGTGGGGAGGGAGGGTGGCTGAAGATGGGGGGTGGGGAGGGAGGGTGGCTGAAGATGGGGGGTGGGGAGGAGGGTGGCTGAAGATGGGGGGTGGGGAGGGAGGGTGGCTGAAGATGGGGGGTGGGGAGGGAGGGTGGCTGAAGATGGGGGGTGGGGAGGGGAGGGTGGCTGAAGATGGGGGGTGGGGAGGGGAGGGTGGCTGAAGATGGGGGTGGGGAGGGAGGGTGGCTGAAGATGGGGGGTGGGGAGGGGAGGGTGGCTGAAGATGGGGGGTGGGGAGGGGAGGGTGGCTGAAGATGGGGGGTGGGGAGGGGAGGGTGGCTGAAGATGGGGGTGGGGAGGGAGGGTGGCTGAAGATGGGGGGTGGGGAGGGAGGGTGGCTGAAGATGGGGGGTGGGGAGGGGAGGGTGGCTGAAGATGGGGGGTGGGGAGGGGAGGGTGGCTGAAGATGGGGGGAGGGGAGGGTGGCTGAAGATGGGGGGAGGGGAGGGAGGGTGGCTGAAGATGGGGGTGGGGAGGGGAGGAGGGTGGCTGAAGATGGGGGGTGGGGAGGGAGGGTGGCTGAAGATGGGGGGTGGGGAGGGAGGGTGGCTGATGATGGGTGGGGAGGGAGGGTGGCTGATGATGGGTGGGGAGGGAGGGTGGCTGAAGATGGGGGGTGGGTGGGGAGGAGGGTGGCTGAAGATGGGGGGGTGGGGAGGGGAGGGTGGCTGAAGATGGGGGTGGGGAGGGGAGGGTGGCTGAAGATGGGGGGTGGGGAGGGAGGGTGGCTGAAGATGGGGGGTGGGGAGGGGAGGGTGGCTGAAGATGGGGGGTGGGGAGGAGGAGGGTGGCTGAAGATGGGGGGTGGGGAGGGGAGGGTGGCTGAAGATGGGGGGTGGGGAGGGAGGGTGGCTGAAGATGGGGGGTGGGGAGGGGAGGGTGGCTGAAGATGGGGGGTGGGGAGGGAGGGTGGCTGAAGATGGGGGGTGGGGAGGGGAGGGTGGCTGAAGATGGGGGGTGGGGAGGGGAGGGTGGCTGAAGATGGGGGGTGGGGAGGGAGGGTGGCTGAAGATGGGGGTGGGGAGGGGAGGGTGGCTGAAGATGGGGGGTGGGGAGGGGAGGGTGGCTGAAGATGGGGGGTGGGGAGGGGAGGGTGGCTGAAGATGGGGGGTGGGGAGGGGAGGGTGGCTGAAGATGGGGGGTGGGGAGGGGAGGGTGGCTGAAGATGGGGGGTGGGGAGGGAGGGTGGCTGAAGATGGGGGGTGGGGAGGGGAGGGTGGCTGAAGATGGGGGGGTGGGGAGGGAGGGTGGCTGAAGATGGGGGGTGGGGAGGGGAGGGTGGCTGAAGATGGGGGGGTGGGGAGGGGAGGGTGGCTGAAGATGGGGGGGTGGGGAGGGAGGGTGGCTGAAGATGGGGGGAGGGGAGGGGAGGGTGGCTGAAGATGGGGGGTGGGGAGGAGAGGGTGGCTGAAGATGGGGGGTGGGGAGGGGAGGGTGGCTGATGATGGGTGGGGAGGGAGGGTGGCTGAAGATGGGGGGTGGGGAGGGTGGCTGAAGATGGGGGTGGGGAGGGGGGTTCTCACGGTTGTCCGATTGCCCAACGTGCCGCCCTTGGGAGATGGCGAAATGGTTTGGGTCAGAAAAAGGGTCTTTAAATTTATATTGGGCCATGTGTGATCATTTCAAAGGAACTTATTCATTGAGCATTATCGATTTGATTTTCTTTGAATCGACTTGTCCCAAAACATCACAGGCAGAGAATGTTTTGAGGATAACTTATGTACCTCTATTAATATGTCAATAACAGGACCCGTCAATAACACTGGATTTCACATTCCTTGACTAACTGTGTCATTCCGGTTGTTATCTCAGAAGACAATCCCAAAACGTGACGTATCATGTGACTTAGGACATACGATGTGAAGATGAGGGAACAGCAAACTGCTTGTATAAGCAAAGGATCCAAGCTTGAAACAGGCACTTAAGGGCTATCAATAAGTCAAAATGAAATCATAAGAGGTCGATCTAGCCTCACCTTGCCTTTTGATCAAGTTTACCATTTGGCCTCAACCTAAAACTCAAGGATGAAATCGATTATTTTTTTTATATGGACACAGCTTCCTTGGGAAACCATGGCAAAATGGTGAAGAATGTCAAAAAGTTAGATAAAGTGAATGAAAAAAAATTCAAACAAGAAAAAGCAATCAGAGATTGCAGACCCTCACCAGGACTTGTTTTGTGTGTTGTTTGTGTACTGGTGTGTTACGTAATTAATTAGAACTGCCACGCTAACTGCTGGCAGTGATGACCGGGTACCAAGACGTCACGCTTTGATGGAACCCCGCTTTGATCAGAAACCTGACCCTGACCCATGACGTTTATTATTATTATTATTCAATTGAATTTAGGATGGGAATTAAAATAAATTCAATTCAAATCAAATGGAATACCAAATCGGAACAGTCCTGCTTTGGAGTCATCAGAAGGAACCCGAACAAGTAAAAAGCAAAGATGATGTCATCAGGTGAAACCTGGATAGGATTCACATTCCTCCTACTCCTACTCCTACTCCTACTCCTACTCCTACTCCTACTCCTACTCCTACTCCTACTCCTACTCCTACTCCTACTCCTACTCCTACTCCTACTCCTACTCCTACTCCTCCTCCTCCTCCTCCTCCTCCTCCTATACCTTCAAACCCATCCAGACACAGCCAAGCGAGCCTTATTCAAACAACCCCCAAAAAATAAAAAAGAACCCAGATCAAAAAATTAAATAATTCTGGCTGCTAGACTATCCATCTAAACAAGTTGGAATTTAGAACATGTATTCGCCATCACTACTAGATCATCATTGTGAAGTTTCACGTCGATTTGATTAAGCAGTTCCAGAGAAAACATTATTTAATATTTTTCTTCAATCAAATATGGTGCTGATGAGAGTGAGTGCAAATTTGGAGTGTGTATACCAACTTTATAGAAATGTGAATGGAGTGAAGAGGAGGCACACCCCCCCCCCTCCCCCTTACTGGGAGGAATCCCTATCATAGAGAAAGGCAGATGAGGGGATTTGCTGGTTTGGAGCATGGAAGTCATGATAGTGCTGGTGCTATAGTAGAGGAGAAATTAACTAGCATCCGTTGAAGACAAAGTCTTCGATATCCCCCGCCATAGTAAATGAGGACAAGGTTTTCACTCCGCTTACAAGCCATTTAAGATACTGGATTATCAGGGAAATTCGTCTCAATCCAGCTTGTTTGCATGGAAACGGAATATATATATATATATATATATTTTTTTTTTTTTTAAAACCTGTAAACATCAAAAGGCACGAGTTGACCACTTGCTTGATATGTGTAACAAATTTCGTAAAGATATCTTGAGGGGATTTGTAGTTAAGCTCCGGAAACGAAATGTGACGGACGGACGGCCGTACGGACAGACGGACGGAACCCACTTCTATATCCCCGCCAACTTTGTTGGTTGGTGGGGGATAATAATTTTGTGCAAATGTGTGGTTTAGGGAGTGTGGCCTGAGTTTGAGGCACAGTTTGGTTGAGGATGCACAGGCCTTGGTTGAGGCCCTGAGAGCCTTGAGTGACGGGCTGTACTAGGCCGGACGGGCATGGGTTTCTAAATTTTTCTTTTTGTCAGCCCAGGCATCTAAGGATGCAGGAAATGTCAGCAAGCACATAGAAAGGGTGCCAGAGAGAGTCCCTGCAATTTGTATGGAATGTGGTGTTTGCTTACTTTTTGCAATAATTATGTTCATATTTATGACAGGAATTTGAAATTTGTGCAGAATGCCGGCGATAGCTCACCTACTTTCTGAAAGACACCGTGGGATCCTTGATGTCCACCAACTAATGCTGGCAGACGGGACACAGGGTTTATCGTCCTTCCAATGGATGGCAAGCACATTGATGCCTCGCCCTGCCTCTGAAACACCAGTACAGTATTGCATTTTATAGCTGGGTCGATCTGAACCCAGTTGACAGCTCAACGGCAAGTGCACATACCTCGAATATATCTGCCAGCCCACATAACTGAAATGGATGTTGAAAAATTTGAAAGTATTGGAGTTAATTGGACGGTTGGATGTCGGTCCAATAACTTTTTAACGCCCAGCACATTTATCTGCTGAAAGAACCTATTGTTGTTCATACTTGGAAGCAACCATATTGTTGGTTTACAATCAAATCAAGAGCATTATGCACTTGAGACAGAAAACCATTGTCAGCCTTTATTGCCCCACATGCGAAGCGAAAAGCGGGGTGAAGCATTTGGTTCACTTTGCCTGTCTGTCTGCAGATGTCATTCTGTGAACGAGGAACAATTTAATGTCAATTCAGTGTTATATTTTGAACAATGTAGAACACAAATCGGAACAGGAACCTGCAGCTTAGCAGTACTTTGTCTCTGAATTTGGCAAATTGTATGGAATCTTCTCCCGATCACGCATGTGCAATGTTCACCAACTAATGCTCGCAGACAAGGCACCAAGCCTAACGTCTATCGGCACACTTTGTGATGCAACGCCCTTCCTGGAAAGCACCAGTCTGACACTATGGTTGGGTTGGGAATCCACCATCCCGATGTAAGTGGATAAATATCGCCCTAGGTCGGGATAAATATCGCCCTGGGTCGGGATAAATATCGCCCTGGGTCGGGATAAATATCGCCCTGGGTCGGGATAAATATCGCCCTGGGTCGGGATAAATATCGCCCTGGGTCGGGATAAATATCGCCCTGGGTCGGGATAAATATCGCCCTGGGTCGGGATAAATATCGCGCTGGGTCGGGATAAATATCGCGCTGGGTCGGGATAAATATCGCGCTGGGTCGGGATAAATATCGCGCTGGGTCGGGATAAATATCGCGCTGGGTCGGGATAAATATCGCCCTGGGTCGGGATAAATATCGCCCTGGGTCGGGATAAATATCGCCCTGGGTCGGGATAAATATCGCGCTGGGTCGGGATAAATATCGCGCTGGGTCGGGATAAATATCGCGCTGGGTCGGGATAAATATCGCCCTGGGTCGGGATAAATATCGCCCTGGGTCGGGATAAATATCGCCCTGGGTCGGGATAAATATCGCCCTGGGTCGGGATAAATATCGCGCTGGGTCGGGATAAATATCGCGCTGGGTCGGGATAAATATCGCGCTGGGTCGGGATAAATATCGCGCTGGGTCGGGATAAATATCGCGCTGGGTCGGGATAAATATCGCCCTGGGTCGGGATAAATATCGCCCTGGGTCGGGATAAATATCGCCCTGGGTCGGGATAAATATCGCCCTGGGTCGGGATAAATATCGCCCTGGGTCGGGATAAATATTACCTTGTTATCTATACTGTGTGTGTGTTTCCCCTCCATAACTCCAAAACCATAAAACCTAACAGCCTGAAACTTTGCATGCACAGTAAGGAAACTCCAAGGAAGTGCAAGAGTGAAAAGTGGGTGTTTGGGTTAATTAAAACACCCATTTTGAAGATAATAATTAATGGCCTTTATCCTTCATCAGACAATCCTCAGCCACCTTGCTCTCTGGGTCTTAACGTGTTTGCTCGGTAACCTCACTGGGGTCTGAGGCCAACATGTTTTTTGGCCTGCTCAACCATGCCTTGATCTGGAAGAGGCCGCAACAATTTCTTAACGATAAAGTTGTTTTTTCACTTTCCTCACTCATATTATTGAATGCCTGTTCATCATAGCTACGAATCACTGGGTACATTGCAATGCTTATAATCACCCGGAGACGTCAGTGTTCATTGCTTTATTTCATTTCTGCACCTGCGATCACCACGTGTATCTCTTAAACGAAGGAGAATTCCAAAATTTAAGCTCCAGAATCGAACTCACAAGCAGTTCCGATTCCAAGAAAAGTGTTAATATGTCCAATTGACATATTTGACATTTTGTACATCTCCGGGAGGTGTATATTTAATATGTTTGCTAATCACTTACCAAACGAGCCGTTTATCAACTGTTTTGTTTGAGTGCTTAAGTCACTTGGCGAGCGCTCTCCAAGCTGCTTGGTTGTTCATTACGGTAAAAGTTCCCATGCTATCAATGGAACATCGTTAAGACAGACGTACATTTCCGCCTGTGTTGGCTCTGCAGTGCCTTGCAGTTAGTGCCTCGGGAGATCTCATCTGCTGAAAATGTGCAATTTTATTTTTTTAGGACCGTTTTGTTTTACCTTTTCGTGTGATCTTTTAATATAATCCACCCCTCACTTTGACATCGATACATATATAAAAACAATAAGGTCCATCTGACCAGGTGTTTGCCATGATCTGTCTGTGAAGACAAAGAGCATAGATTGACATTTTGTCTTCTGTGGCTTCATGTATTTTTGAATTGAATTTTGCAAATTTCCCAATTAAATTCCTCTTTCAAAGATCTCTGTTTGAAGGTAAATATTTGTGCTTCTCGTTTTTATGTATTTTATGAATGTGTGCATTTGCGCGTGTGTTTATATATTGCTGCTGACCCGGGGATGGGGGTGAGGAAGACCACGAGGGGTGATCAACTTCGGGTTCCCACCAGACTCTCCGGTACCGCAGGCCATCGCACACGAATAACTTCATGACACGGCGGGTCGCCAATTGACCGTGAACACCAATAACTCGACTACGTGGCTTGAGGTCCTCCATCTGATACCGGTTACCTAAAGGTCATGTCGTTTAATTACTGGGAGACATGCCCTCGGTATGCCTTGCTCAAACCAGATCACCTTACCAGATCAGATGCAGCCGAGCGTAACTGCCAAGAACGTACCGGTTAGAAAACAGATCGTTGGAGGATAACGCCCCAGCTAGACTAGAGTACGAACGATGCTGGACCAATGAAGGAAAATACGAAAACGAGCTGGGAACATTTCCATACAAGCATTTATTTACAATGGCAAGGAAAGGTATGCGGCACAGTAAATTGGGTTTAGTGGTATGTACAGCAGGGGAGAGCAAGGAATCCATGGGGTGCAGCAAAAGGCAAGCATTCTTACAAAATGACACACAGAGCAGACTATCCTGTTAAAACTTCTACAATCTTAACTGAAACAAGGGCAGGTGCCATCCGAAACACACACACACACACACACACACACACACACACACACACACACACACACACACACACCCAAGGAAGATTAGATATAGCCCAGAGAGAAAGAGCAGATGAGGATAAACCGCCTCCAAATACCTGGCACGGTTGACAGACCAATGCAACCGAGAATGCTTCAGGAGAGGTTGGAGAGAGGAATACTGTTGTCTAAGGTGTGGGAGTAAGAGGTGTGGTGTCGTGCAATATGGGGGTTGTGGTGTTGAGCCAGAGGAAAATGGGATTACGAGTCAGTAATGATGCTCTTTTGTGAGTCCAAAGGAGATGTGAAAGAAAGAGAGAGAGAGAGAGAGAGAGGAGAGAAGATGCGTGAGGCGAAAGATCCTTAACCTCGTCTTGTAAAGGTCTGTTAGTGTATCGTGTACCTCGGTGGGACGCTCCGCCTGAGCATTTGCACCTTGAGATGTGGCGTGTTATCTCCAGCTTAGTCACTTTGCCAGAGCTAGTGAAAACGTGTGCTCTGCACTGGTCCTCAAGAAGGAGCACGTCCTCGCAATCACGCACTAACCATGAGTGAAGAGCCAGCGAAGGGCAGAGACAATGAAGAGCCGAGATGGGCAGAGACAATGAAGAGTCGAGATGAGCAGAGAAGAAGAGGGCAGAGAAGAGTGCGAGCGGCTCCATACTCCGCCTTTTATAATCCCCAGGCGAAGGGTGGGGTGACAACCTGAAAGCGACGCGCTGTTACCCGAATCCTGCTTCGCTTTTGGGTCACAGCAGCCCTAGCCATGCCCTGCCAGGCTCCCGGGGCCGGAAACGGTCTCATTCGCCCATCCGGCTTGACACGGCCCGTAGCTCCTGACTCAACATCGGGTATGAGCCAGCATCCTGGCCCTGAACATGCTCCGAGTGCAGTGTGCATGCCGAATAGCAATGCACACCCGCCACCCACGGGTCCCCTCTCATGAGCCAAATTGCGCACCCGGGCCCCGTACCAAACACCCGGATCGCCCTTCCTGCTACCCCTCCTCACCGCCCCTGTCTTGCCATGTTCTGGCGACTGGACAAGGGTCGTATAAATCCCTTGTGCTCACCCGGCACATCCCCAGAAAGATGCGGTCGAGCTATTAACGTCCGTTGCTCGGCCCCGCATCGCTCGGTCCGAGGGCAGTCCGAGTCGTGCAGCACTCCTCTGTATCATGGCGAATTATAGCGATGCAGAGGTACAAGGAAGTGTGGAAATATTTTTTCCCATGGGTGGGAGGAGTTTGTGGTCGAAGTGGTGAGGTTTGGTGAGTGAGGGGTGAAGCAAGGTGAGATGCCGGTTGGAAATTGGTGCACAGTTTGGAATGCATTAATGGTGCGCGATGCACGTGCGGTATAGTGTGTCGTGTTCTTTGTTGGTTCCAAGCCACAGGAGGTATCGTAGTGTGCGTATTACTCATCGCACTTTGCGTGGCGTGTATGCTTGCTTGCTTTGATTTGTACCATGGCTAAAAAGAAAGGGTTAGATTAGAAATCAGAAGAGGAGACAGATATAGTTAATAGACCTAACTGGAAGACCCACGCAATGCACCTCGTCCCGTTAACCCACTAGACATGAGGGGAAGGTGCAACTGCACGAAAACTAACAAAATAACTGCCTGGGGATCACTATGTTGGGTGCCATTGCATTCGAGGCATGCGGTTTTGTAGAACCGCAACACGATATTTATAAACTGTATTAGTGGGGCAACTTAGCTACATATAGCATAACAATTGTGCATTTTGTGAGGAAAGCACCAAATTTGGCACACTAGTAGCCTATCATATTATGAAGAGATTTGGATATTGGGCCATCTCAAATTCAGCCGCTGATGGCTGTGGCAGGCATTTTCCACTAACATCAAAAATTTTGAGATGGCCCAATATCCAAATCTCTTCATAATATGATAGGCTACTAGTGTGCCAAATTTGGTGCTTTCCTCACAAAATGCACAATTGTTATGCTAAGTTACCCCACTATATTACCATAACGGAGATTGGTGTGTGTGTGTGTGTGTGTGTGTGTGTGTGTGTGTGTGTGTGTGTGTGTGTGTGTGTGTGTGTGTGTGTGTGCGTGCATGCACAAGTTGCTGTTGTTGCCTGCTATCTCCACATGTGGGTGGAGGTGAAACCGAGACCTGCCAGGTCTCAAAGTGTGCGTGCGTGCGCAAGTCGCAGATTGGTATCTACATACACCACATGGCCAAAAGCATGTGTACACCTGCTCATCCAACATGTCATTCCAAAATCATGGGCATCAATATGGAGTTGGTCCCACCTTTGCTCCTATAACAGCCTCCACTCTTCTGGGAAGGCTTTCCCAAGATGCTGGAGCATTGCTGCGAGGATTTGCTTCCATTCAGTCACGAGAGCACGAGTGAGGTCAGGCACTGATGTTGGGCAATTAGGTCTGGCTCGCAGTTGGCATTCCAATTCATCCCAAAGGTGTTCGATGGGGTTGAGGTCAGGGCTCTGTGCAGGCCAGTCAAGTTCTTCCACACCGATCTTGACAAACCATTTCTGTATGGACCTCACTTTGTGCACGGGGGCATTGCCATGCTGAAATAGGAAAGGGCCTTCCCCAAACTGTTGCCACAATGTTGGAAGTACAGAATCGTCTAGAATGTCATTGTATGCTGTAATGTTAAGATTTCCCTTCACTGGAATTTATGGGCCTAACCCGAACCATGAAAAACAACCCCAGATCATTATTCCTCCACCAAACTTTACAGTTGGCACTATGCATTCGGGCAGGTGGCATTCTCCTGGCATCTACCAACCCAGATTCGTCCGTCAGACTGCCAGATGGTGAAGCGTGATTCATCACTCCAGGGAAAGCGTTACCACTGCTCCAGAGTCCAATGGTGGTGAGCCCTTGCACCAATCCAGCTGATGCTTGGAATTGTTCATGGTGATCTTTGGCTTGTGTACGGCTGCTCGGCCATGGAAACTCATTTCATGAAGCTCTCGACGAACAGTGCTTGTGCTGACGTTGCTTCCAGTCAATTTGGAACCCGGTATTGAGTGTTGCAACTGACGACACGATTTTTCCATGCTACATGTGTCAGCACTCTGCGGTCCCATTCTGTGAGCTTGTGTGGCCTACCACTTTGCGGCTGAGCTGTTGTTGCTCCGAGCCGTTTTCACTTCACAACAACAGCACCTACAGTTGACCGGGGCAGAAATTGACAAACTAACTTATTGGAAAGGTGGCATCCTATGACGGTGCCACGTTGAAAGTCACCGATTTCTTCAGTATGCCCCATTCTACTGCCAATGTTTGTCTCTGGAGATTGTATGTCTGTATGCTTGATTTTATACACCTGTTCACAAATGGGTGTGGCTGAAACAGCCAAATCCACTAATTGGAAGAGGTGTACACATATTTTGGGACACGTAGTGTATGTGGGTTTCAGAATGTGGAGTGAAGTCCTCCCAGGGTGAGCTCAAAGTATCCACCTTCATTTTGGTAAGGGCTCACAGTCCATGGACCAAGCTGTGAAGTTTTCTGTTCTCAAAGTTTTGTGCCGAGCGCTCTCTTCAGGATCGTGACTAAGCCCAGGACAGCTTTCAACTGCAGTTCGTTTGTCGTGATATTTCCACAGATGGTTTTTAATATCTCTGAGGTTCTTCATCATCACTGGTACAATTTTGGCATTCTTCAGCTTCTGGGATCTTTTTACTTCATGCCTGAGGTCTTGGTATTTGGTGATTTTCTTGATTTATGTGTTGTTAGTCCAAAATCACTGGTACCAACACCTCAATTAGCAATGCCTTCTCTTTTTTTTTGTACCAAAGTATGATATCTGGTCACAATGCTTTGTTTTCGATGATCACGAGACGACCCGTGAACCCATTAGGTTCCCGTTGACAGCGGTTGATTAAAAAAAAAAAACATTTCAAAAAAAAATAATAAAAGATAGCTCCAGCGAACTATACCGCTGAGGTTGTTTGCATTGATCAAATTCTCCCGAAGAATACTTGACTGAATCGGGAATTGATTTTTTTTATAATTGTTTTTCTTGCCAGATTTGAACGAAACTTGATATTACGCGTCAATGTGCAGAAAAAAAGACGGAGAAAAGAAAGTCGTAGAAATTATTGTGCGTAATCTTCTAAACACAAATTTATTTATTTATCAACACGGAAGTATTAGATCAAAATGGTGATGTTTATTTTATGCTTAAAAATGAATCGTTCTTTGCCTATACTCAATGTTTGTGATTTTTTTAATAAATCATTTCGAGAGAAAAAAAAAATAGCTCCAGAGAACTATACCGCTGAGGTTGTTTGCATTGATCAAATAATCCCGAAGAGTACTTGACTGAATGAGGAATTTATTTTTTAATAATTTATTTCATTGCCCGATTTTAATGAAACTTGATACTGCACACCACAGGAGAATGGTGAGTAAGGTGCCATTCATTTTTTTGTGCTATTGTGTACCGTTTTAGCTGTATTTCAGGAACATACATACATACATACATACATACATGAGAGTTTTAGTAATATCTATCTATAATTCCAGCAATCTGCGTGTCTGTCTGTCTGTCTGTCTCTAACCGCTGTTTCTCGACAACCACTGGTCCAATCTAATATAAACTTGCCAGGTATATTGCTGGGGACCTGAGTATGTGCCTTTTCAAGGTTTGATATTAATCAGACAAGTGGTTCCCAAGTTATGGCCATTTATTTACCAAACCTATGACAGGACACGTTGCTGCGTAGGCGTGGCTGTTGGGGAAGAGAGGTTACAACGTACGGACTTCCGGATAGTGAGGACTTCCTGTATTCTTTCTCGACTTACTGTATTCTTTCTTTCTCGATTTCTTTCTCGATATTCTCGATAAATTATAGAGAGATAAACATGCACGTACGGCCACACACATACGGGCCCGCACTAGTATATATATAATATAGATAAGGTCGTATGTGAGCGGTACTTCAATGTTTTCAGTGATTGCTTTTGGTTCACTTTCCCCACAAATTTTCTGGAACTGGGATATCAAAGTTTTTGCATATATGCCAGCAGATTACTTTACAAACTCTGTTGTGTCGTTGTGTGTACAGCTGTTCTGACTTTTTTTTTCGTGTTCGGTCATTAAGCGTCATATCATTCTCCTTGCTTCCCCCCCCCCTTTACCCTTCTCCTCTACCCTTCACCTGTCTTTTTTTTTTTTCCTCCTCCCCCCCACCCTTCTCTCTCACTGTCCCCTCCTCACTCCACCCTCATAATAAAATCCAGCACTCTCCTCCCACACCTGTCACTCTCTCACTGTCTCTGCCTATCTGCCTATCTGCCTGTCTGTGTGTCTGCCTGCCTCTCACCCTCCCTCCCGCAGTGAATATCAATGCTTGGTGAGGTGTCTCTCTCCCCACCTCCCCCCTTCCTGCTCTCCCCACCTCCCCCCTTCCTGCTCTCCCCACCTTCCCCCTCTTTCTCGCTCTGCCCACCTCCCCCCTTTCTCGCTCTGCCCACCTCCCCCCCTTTCTCGCTCTCCCCACTCCCCCCCTTTCTCGCTCTCCCCTCTCCCTTCTTCATCCTCCCTCCCTCCCCCTCCCACCCAACACCTGCATTCTCTTTCTCTCTTTCTCTCTTTCTCTCTTTCTCTCTTTCTCTCTTTCTCTCTTTCTCTCTTTCTCTCTTTCTCTCTTTCTCTCTTTCTCTCTTTCTCTCTTTCTCTCTTTCTTCTTCTCCCCCCCCCCCCTTCATTTTCCCCATCAGTGAAGCAATGGGTTGTATTTGCAAGTTCAGAATAAATATCTCCCTGTTTGCTGGTGATTTCTCTCTCGTCATCTTAACATGTTTGAAATCCACATGAAAGTACACTGTCTCCTACCATCTGAATCATGAATGTACAAAGTTTTCACGAGTCTTTTACCACCGTAGAAATAGTCGCGAAGTTCAAAATGCCTCTTGATGTTGCAACAGCCCCCCCCCCCCCCCACTCACTCCGAGGGGGACGGGGTCGAGTCCATAGGTTTGTTTGCCAACAAACTAAACGGCGGCTCAGGTTCAAGCTCACCATCTTCCAACCTGGAGATCACATCTGAGAGTGACCAGTGGGTGATGGAGGGTGTCTGCAAGTTCCAAGGTCCCTAGACCCTAAGACCGCAATTCACTCGTCACTGATTCTGACTCCCGAGACCTTTGCATTCCGGAGGGGATTTTCAACGCACTTTGCACGTTGTTTTACATTCCACTCTCGGACACATTTATCTTAAAGCGTAAACATTCCCGTTATTGTGAAAATGCAAATTTAAGGTTAAATGGAAACTAGTCGTTTGGGATTCAGGGCATGTTCTTCCTCTGGAGAGGAAACGTTTAGCTGGCCGTCTGCTCTAACTGCCACTTTGTTGAATTTTTTTTTTCTGGTTTGTGTGTGGTGGAGCTGTTGTTAAAGTTGCAACTTTCTTCTGATTTGTAATAATATTTACTAATTCCTTGAGTGTACAGAAAGACTGAGGTTTACCCATGGATATGCAGCTCCAGACAATAGTTTAATAGGTTGTTTTTATTTTCGAATTATTAACCAGAGTATGGTACATGATTAATGATGGGTTATTAATTTTTTATTTTTAAATTATTAATGTGATTATTTGTACCACTGCTAACTTACTGATTATTTGTATCACCGATTATTTTTCTTCTGTTTTTTTTTTTTGGTTTGACGTCATTTGAAGGATGCTATTATTTCAGGATACGTGCTGGGCATTCATCAAGTTCTCAGAAAGAGGTACAACTGTCCAAATAATACCATCTTTCTTATTTTTCAATGGATTGCTGTGTATATTTAATAGCAAAATATTTTCTGACCAAATATATACCTATTTATATTGAAGGTCTGACAGAATTATACAGAGGAAGTACTCTTCCTTCAGTATGAGCTTCGGATGAGTTTGATTCCTGACCCAACTATTAACAGTTAGATTGGCGCATCGTGGGGAGGGCAATATCCCCAGGTTGGCCATTGAGCCAGGTGTCCAGTCTGCTCGGATTGGGGTGTCTTTTGCGAAGTCGGTGAATTATCGCCGGAACTCTGAACAAATTACGAATTCCTTCTCTAACAAGCTTCAATCAAACGTCAGTCCTGATCAACCGTTTCGTGAAGGATGTGGGCCAAAAATTCTCCACTGCTGACCCAATATGGTGGAAATTATTGGGGCGCTTAAAGTCGTAGTAGTGGTGGTTGTAGTCGCCGTCGTCGTCGTAAATATATGGAAAAATTACCAAACTTTGGCGTTTTTCGGAATAAGTGTGAGCATCTTGTTCTGAGAACATTTTGAATACCCACGTACATTATATAACTATAAACATATTTTTCAGCACAATACAACCCAGCGACCAAGTGAAGTAGGCTGAATGTACACGAGACGAGTACATGTTCCTTGTATACAATACATGTCTCCTGTGCAGCTGTACAGCAACTTTCGCTCCTGTGTGCGCTTTGACCTGGAATGTGGAAACTTTGTGCGACTTCGTTTCGCGCGATTAAAGTTTCTGGCACTTTAAGCCCCTTCGGCCTCTCCTTAGGATCGATCGCCTCCCACACCGGCTCGGAGCCGTGGAGAGTTTGCATTCCATGAAGAATTAATAACAATCGGGGGAAACAGTCATCTCGACTCACAATAACCACTGACGTTCACAAAGTATTCCGATCGAGACGTACGATTAATTGTCCAAGAAACACCAAGGTTGTGTCATTTTTCATTAGAAAAAAAAAGAGGCTTTATAATGAGTTAGGAAATGTTTTTTGAATTGTAAATTGAAAAAAAAAACGCTTCCTGGACTATTGTATCTCGTTCAGAAAACATGTTGAACGGCCCTCGTACAGCACGATCACTTGCTGAAGTTGCTTTTAGAAAGTCAGATCAACATTTATTATTACTTATTTTTCTTCATAAAGATGGGTAATAAATTATATGTGGCATTGATTGTTGTGATTATATATTTGTCGTTTCAATTTCAAAGACCGATTCAATCACTCCCATTTGCATTTATACATGTTCTCTCATTCTTCATTCACATTGCAGCATATACTTGTATTCATTCATTTTATATTCACATCGACTTTTTATCGTTCTTTATTATTAACAAAATATATTCGTTCATTCTTAACTATCCGCATCACCTACCAATTTATTCAGTATCGAGTGTTTACACCAACCTGTAATTCATTCTTTTAGAAATAAAAACACACACACATCATAGATGTGTTGGAGATCCTGGACATTTAATCTCACCCCGAAGGGGTTGCCAGACTATTGCAACACCCCTGTCCATCTGTGTGTCCATGTCTATATATTTTCGCTTAATTTTTCTTCGACTCAACCACTTGTCCAATCAATGCAAAACTTTAAACGTAGGAGCGACTCCCACGAGAATCTTTTATTGATAATTGATGGCATAGGTCACATGGTATGGCTGTTACATTGGATTAAAGGAAAAAAAAAATGAACATCACCAAAACCACTCAACAAAAAAAATTTCAACTTGGCATATGTCATCAACTCTCCAACTGGTATACAGGGTGATAACAATGATATCAGTGAAGTGGTATTCCAGCCATAATTGTTTGAATTGAGATCCTTGTCCAAAAGATCTGAAACTTCATTTATCTGATGCATGACCCGATGCGAGCGAATAATTAAATTTATGACATCAGTCACGTAGTCTGGCGGCCATATTGGATTGGAAATGAAAACGTAAAATTTCTTCTTCAGAGCCACTTAACATATTGATGTGAATCTTCATAAATATGAATGACTAGCCAGGGGGAATATAGTTAAAAAAAATTTTTCACATTCATCTTCAGTGATGCAATTTAGCCTTCATGTGCACAAAAGTGGTCATTAAATATCCTAATAATCTACCAATAAAGCTACGGGTAATGGCAATGTCTTCTTCTTATTATTATTATTATTCCGGCTGCTCCCGTTAGGGGTCGCCACAGCGGATCATCCGTTATGATCCGCATAGTGATTTGGCACGTTTTATGCCGGATGCCCTTCCTGACGCAACCCTGGTCGCCTCTTACGACACAGGGATATGGTACACCTATTTTAACCGGGGTTTCCACCGGCCCAGTATACTGGTACTCATTTCGCCGACCTCGGAAGGATGACGGGCTGAGTCAACCCCCTGGTGTATTAATTCAGTGGCCCAGCGGGACTTGAACTCAGGACCTTTTGGATCCCAAGCTGCTGCCCTAACCACTGCGCCAACACCAGGCTGGGTAATGGCAATGTATGTGACATAATAGAGTGCATGGATGATATGGGTGCATGAGCCGGTTCAGAACAATTGTGCATTCAGCGTGTTCAGAATGAGTGCACCAGGTGAGACTTTGTGCTCTACCAAGTGCCGTTCTAGTTGTATTAACTTTTCCTTTTCCTTCTACCCATCTGTTACTGCAGAACTCTCGTTGGAACCCAGGCTAGACAGCCAATGTAATTCAAACCCAAGCGAGAAAGCTCAAAGGCGAGGGTACACACCTCTGGGCCATCAACATCGTCACATACAACCGTAATTTTATCAACTCAGACTCCTCCAAACCCAACATCTGATAAAATCAATTCATCTTAAGACATCGTACTTGATACCCTGATTGGATTTGTCCTGTAGTTTTGAAGGTTGTTCTAAAGGTTCTCCAGATGACATTCACACATTAGTACAATATGAAACGTAAATTTTTTTTTCAACGAATGAGTTTAAATAAAAGGAAGAAAACGATTTTCTAACTCATTATATTCCGTATTGAAAAATGACAAGTTCGCATTTTTTGAACTACTGTGCGTATCTTGTCATTGCCATTTGGTTGTGCTTGCTGTCACCTATTGTGAGAGAAAGTGGTAACTGCTGCCCATCAGTGATGAGAAACTGTTGCAGAAAAGCACACTCACCTCTCCTTGCTGTCAATTCAAAGCATCACCTTGAAAGAAGAAATGGTTGCTAAAGAATACAACACCTGGCAGGACCACCCTCTTGCACAGCTGTCGTGCTAATCTGTGCTACACAGCATGCACAGACCGTCTGCCGGAACATTCTGCAGCAATAGTCTCAGGGGTCCCAGCTCCTGGGAAGGTGTCCTGCTCAACTATAGCTCTTTCCCCTCCCCACTCCTCCGTATTTGACTATCAAACTAAACCCCAAACTCTTTACGATTACAAGTTCATGCATCGAAAGCAAAATGGTTCCTATTATTCACATTCATTTCCCCACACACCAAATGCACTAAAACCAAGAGGGAGCTGCAGATCGGAGAGCCTAGAGGTAATTGTACTCGCGTTGAAGCTGCCAAACTGGAGTTCAAATCTCCACCTAGCGATAAAACCGTTACCCTGACATTCCACATGGATGGCGAGGAATCAAAATGTGCGCCATCCTCCATTGGATGGACGTTATGCCGGTGGACCAGTCTGCAAGCACTGGTCGTTAAAGATCCCTCGGTGTATTTGGTAAAGAGGATGCGAGATTGTGCCGGCACACTGAACAAATTACAAATTCAGCCAAACGGCAGGCCTGACCAGTCAGTTCGTGAAAGACTTAAGTCAAAAACATTCCCCACAGATTCCACAAGATGGGAATAGAAGACAATGCACCATAAAAGCAAGGTGGGAATTGTGTGTTGAAGGGGTAAAAAAAAAAAAAATATATATATATATGCAACAATTATTTTGCGTGGCTATAAATACATATACTATTATTATTATATGCATGAAGCAGGGAAAATTATAAACATATACAAAAAGGTATATCCTACTCATTGATGAATTGAACCACAGGATGAGTAAATTAATTAAATTATTGAAATGCTCAATGACAAATGGGAAAAATAAAACTTCTGGGAAAGTTTCTCTGTCAGAAGCTCCCCCTCATTCACCCCAAAACCACCCAACCCCCCACCCCTCCCCGAACCCCAGCCCCAAAAATAAACAAGCACAGGACCGACTGACATTACAACAAATGCAATGAAAAAGTAGACAAAAGGAGGTTTTTTCTTTGTCTTTGGACAATATTTATTTCGGTCGCACAATGGGAGGGTGCAACTGACCACGTGACATTGTATACATAATATATAAATCGACACTCGCCGTTACTGTTTATACATATCGAGGTGCATAGGCAGACGAGGAATAACAATACTTGAGTATTACACTGAACTGTTGGAAAAAAAAACATTTCAAGGAAATAGCAAAATAAAGACAAAACTATTAAATAAAAAAAAAACAAGACAGACGTTGCGAATATAATTCAGAGAGAAAGAGAAAGAGAAAGAGAAAGAGAAAGAGAAAGAGAAAGAGAAAGAGAAAGAGAAAGAGAAAGAGAAAGAGAAAGAGAAAGAGAAAGAGAAAGAGAAAGAGAAAGAGAAAGAGAAAGAGAAAAAGAGAAAGAGAGAAAGAGAAAAAGAGAAAGAGAAAGAGAAAGAGAAAGAGAAAGAGAAAGAGAAAGAGAAAAAGAGAAAGAGAAAGAGAAAGAGAAAGAGAAAGAGATATTCATCTATGGCGGAAAAAAATAAAATAAAAATAAGATACCGTTAAATACAGGAAAATCATTAATTGGATAAAGGGATTTTTTTTTCTTTCTAATGCACGTACTTCAGATGCGTTTCCTAGCGAAGGAAGATATTATCGGTCTTCAAGATGCACAAAAATATTTTGAATGAATAACAAACACTACAGACCTTAGAAAAGAATGAACCGAGGTTCAGAAATGCGAGTTTGCATTTCTTTACGCATTTTTCCTCCTGTTGTATATAATAGATATGCATCAGAAGGACCATATAAACACCCAGGGTCACGGAAAACGAAGATCGGGACAGAGGGGTATATAACACGAAACATCTTAACACCTCAAAACTTGGGTCGTCGTTATCTTTTTGTGCGATTTTTTTACTTTAAAATGCGCTCTGTCGAAGGTATTGGTTTAAAAGTACAATCAAAGTCTAATCACCCGATCAGCAAGGTTGGAGTAATGTGATCGAGCGTCTTCAGAGCACCTGAAACTTCCAGGACAGGGTCTGATCTTTGTAATCCAAGCAGTCGGGACTTCCAAAGTTCAGCTTCCAAGAGGAGCCCTGCTCCTTGTAATCCAGGCAATCAGGCGCCGCAAAGCCTAGACCCGGCCCAGCATTCACGTATCCCTGTCCGTGACCTGGGGACTGGCTGAGACCCAGAGATGTGGACATGCACGACTGGCCTCCCATGGGGCTTCCCACCGTGCCAGGAAGCTGTGGATGCATGGGCGACAGGTACGGAGCGCACTCCATACCGCCAAAGTACGAGGCGCCTCCACCGTAACTCTGTGCGTATGTGGGTCCTTGCGTGTATGCCACCGGGTACATGGCCGAAGTCCCCCGCTGATGAATCCCGCTGGTACAGGAAGTCCCGGCTAAGAAAGCCTCGGGAGATCCCGAAGCCGGGCTCCAGATGGACACGGGGGTTCCCGCCGAGGAGCTGGGTGGTGTGCAGGTCGCATTTCTCGCTATGCCCAACACCGGGGAATAATGGCTGCTCTCAACAGACTCCTGATGCGAATCCAAACCCAGGACGGATCCTGCAAAGCTCTTCTTCTTCGGGGGTCTTGGCTTGCCTTGGCTGCCGATTTGTTGCTGCTGTCGGCATTTTGCACGTCTGTTCTTGAACCAAACCTGCACATGGTGGGTTTGGCGATGTAAAGAGAAAGGTCCATAAGTTTGGCTTTATTTTGGCCTTTTCATGCTTTTGTAAACGGCCACCGTTAGAAGCATCATTTGCATCGAAAAAAAAATGCCAGGAATTCCTACACTACAACGATCGAGTACGTTAGTAGACAATCAGAAGTTGTTACATTTGTGGAGGACATTCATTGACCCATCATCTATCATCTTGCCAAGATATCCAGCATTCGTTTGTCTGTAACAGCAATACTATGTGGTGTCTATGAAGCACTGAAGTTGAGTGTCTGTCTGCGTCGGTGGACAAGATAGACAGCAGATTCCATCAATTAACAGTTGATCTGAGTGTATGTTGACCACGGTGGGAAAAATGAGGTTTTGAGCGTTGGCCGTTAAATCAGATCAAAACGAGTTGTAACCCTCAACCACACCTCGTTTCCCAGGGAGGTTCAAAACATTCTTATCGACTCTCACGTTATAAGGCGCATGTTTTGTGAGATCGAAATTTTTCTTGTTGCATTAACACGTTTCTTCTATTGAAACCCATTCGATGATTATAACCACCGGGGGGGGGGGGAAGGGGTGGGGGAGGGGGTGGACCAGAACATCAAATATTTAAATTAAGTCAAAAGCTTCGGCTTCCCCCCCCCTCTCCAACTCCAACTCTAACTCCTTACTACCCATGCAAATGTGTGATCCGAGAGGACGGTTAGATGTGCACCATCGTCATTCAATCCACGAAGGGAATAGTCATCAGTCTTCATCCTTTACATTTAGAACACATTGAAAAGGACTTTTAAAAAGAGCTTTTCTCTCTCGGCCATGGATCATCGCAATCATATTCGATTTAATCCGTAAAAAGTTGATTAAGCAAAATTAAATTTAAAAAAAATTCCAGGTGTATTCGGGGGGCGGGGGGGAAGATCTTTATATTCGCAGGTAAAGAACACCGTAGAAAGATAGCGATTCATATCGACACCGCTCTGGGCAACATTTCCTCGGGTTACCTGTCCATCACAAGAAATAATAACAAATCCCACGTTAGAGTTAAAGTTATAGTCAGGTGCTGACAAAACGCTCCACTGCTCAGGGGTATACATACATACGTAACATTGTTGCAGCCCGATTTTTTTTTCCTTCTTTGATTTGCCCTCATTTGCTACGAAAAGGTCGATTCCGTTTACGGAGAAGACGATGGTGCCCAGTCTGCGATACAGGTGTATATATATATATATATCGTACCTGGACACGCGATTCGGGAAGGTTGATTTTCACAGCAACCTCCTCGCGCATGAAGATGTCCGGATAACGGGTCTTTGCGAAAAGCGACTCCAGCACGTCGAGCTGAGCCCGTGTGAACGTGGTGCGCTCTCGGCGTTGCTTCCTCGGTGTGCCTGCAATGAACATCCAGCATGAGGTCGAACACGCACCTTCACGTCCTATAAACACACTCGATCCGGGGTGTTGGTGCGCAGGTCGTTTTAAAAAGACCCTGGTTACAATTTCATCGCAGCTCACATCAAGCAGAGTGTCTTGCATGTCGGAGCGTCGTCGTAGCTTTTCGGCCGTTGTTGCAAGCAAGCAGTTATGGTTCCTGGTCATCAAGCAATATCTTTTGGACTACCTTATGATGACACGACACAACTACTATTTCTTCACGACCTCTCCCACCCCCGCCCAAAATTGGTCCCAAATTATTGTGGGGCCGGCAAAGGAACCATGGTTGTCAAGACTTTCACGAGCCAGCTACCTTCGCCTATCGTTTAACTGATGGTGGTTTGCACAGGAATTTAATATTTATTTAGCAATCGCATGTAGTTGTCACAAAAAAAATTTTTAATATACAATAAGACCTTCGACGTGCACCTGAACTTTTTTTTTTTTGATGGTATCTTATGGACCTTGTGTGCAAAACACAAGGGTGACAGTTTATAGGTCGG
>NC_140973.1:47255511-47290511 GCF_056783735.1 Eptatretus burgeri | reverse complement strand
AAATTTTGCCCTAAAAACCTAATACATTTTAAAAAAACCGAACACAACGTAGCATTCATGTTTGTTCACGTGTCTCCCCCACCTGTTCGAGCCGCATCTTCGCGCTTTGTTCATTCAGTTCGTCGGTGGAAGTACTCGTGAAAGCATCTCTCGTGTGTCGATCGATACTTTAGGCCTCAGTCACATTTGCTCTAGGGCGAGGATACGGTGGCCGTACGCCCTCTGAATTGACAGAAACGTGCGGCGGCCGCAGAGAAACTGAGGTGGCCTCAGGTTGGCCGTACGCCGTTTGGCTATATTTTACAGGTCGTAAGGTCGCCGTGGAATTATAATGCGGAGTTATAACTTTTTTCATTTCTACGTTCGCCGTAGAATTTCGACAAGCCGAAACAAAAGAACTGGTAAAAAAAAAAAATACTAATTAACCCATTCGTTACCGTCCGTCTGGCCGCACGGTCGGCTTCGGGTCCCCCTGTGGTCGCCTTGCGGGCACCTTGCGTCTTCCTTCAAAATTCTATGGCCGCAGCAGGAACGCCCTAAGGTCACCGTGCGACATCAAATCAAAGACCGTACGGCACCCCCACGTTTTCGGTCTCCACGATTTCTAAGTACACCGTGCGGCTCCCCGAAAAATAACACGGACAAATGTGTCCAAGAGCAGCGTCCAAAACCTAAAGGTTTTGTCGGCTAAAAAAAAAAATTAAATGTTTTTTAAAACAACAACAACAACAACAACAACAACAACAACAACAACAACAACAACTTCCGATATTTCGTCACATGCCTTCAATAAGCCAATAGCGAAACTCGTCAAAATGTATTTACGTATTTACGATATATCGTGTATTTACGAAACATATAATGTATTTATGAAATTACAATACGATAAATGGAATAATCTTTAAATAGTAACGTCAACTTTTCGAAACTTTTAAGCAAATGTCCGAATATATTTAAAAGTTCATGATAGACGCTCTCAAAAGGCACCGTCTATGTGAGGATGTGTAGATATGCTCAGTATTTAAGGCGATCCAGATCTTGTATATACAAGAGCCGAGTCCGAGAGATTAAGGTTTTGTCTTCACAACAACAACAACAACAACAACAACAACAACAACAACAACAACAACAACAACAACAACAACAACAACAACGCCGAGCTCTCTATGAGCAACGTTCGCTACGCGAGACTCTGCCAAAAACATATGTGACTGCTCCATTGTGTGACCGTGGAAATACTGCGGCCGCTTTATAATCGTAGTGCCCGTACATTTTGTAGACCCTCCGGCCGCTGAGCCAAATGTGACCTAGGCCTTACCTCGTGTTTTCACCTTCATTTGTGGTTTGTTTTTTAATCATCTTGTGTTTTAATTAATAACAAAAAAGCAATCCGATCACGTGGTGTGACGGACTGTCGGGCAAGGATTGAATTTCACAGCAAAACCGGTTGTAATTTGGAATATCCATGATTACGTCAGCCCGATGCGTTTGATTAAAGTGATTGTGGTTCTGCGGGCATCATGTTTGATGAGCTGCCCTGGGGGCAGCGCTCTCGCAGAGTGCAGGAGCGATCGGAACCCAGGACGGAGCTCGAGCCTGTGTGGACCTTTGGATGTGGCGATTGTACCAGTTTACATACAATACACCGCCACCGAAGGTCATTTACTCATATTATTTTACCTTAAACATGGGGAATTTCAGTTTAAAGTGCCTTGAAAGTGGGTTTTCTTTGGGTCCACAAACGGATTAATTTCACTCCATTATTTCTTATTGGGAAAATATTTTTTGAATCCGAACTTTTTGCAATCCGAACAGCCTCCTGGAACGAATTAAATTGGGATTCTGGGGGCACCACGGTATAGGCAAACACCTATACTTCGATCTCTAGCGGTAGCGCACGGTGGACGCACGGTCGACGCAGACTGCCAGGGAGGCCGTACGTAGGTGCACGGCGGGCGTAGGGGAACCGTGCGTCGACCCTGCGTTGCCCGCAGGTAGTCACGCAGACCGCAAGGCCACCGTACAGCGACCGTGGAAATAGTGCGGCCGCCGTAATTTTTTGGGGGCTGGGAAAATTCATTTTTCATTGAGAAGAGCTTACGGCAGCTGCACGAATAACGCAAGCCCACCGTACGCCCTACGTACGGTCGACGTGGAACACATCAACGTCATAGCTTGGCTTGTCGAATTGCTACGGCGAACGTAGAAATGAAAAAACGTTATAACTCCGCGCTATAATTCCACGGCGCCCCTACGGCCTGTAAAATATAGCCAAACGGCGTAGGGCCTCCCTGAGGCCACCTCAGAAACTCTGCGGCCGCCGCACGTTTCTGTCAATTCAGAGGGCGTACGGCCGCCGTATCCTCGCCATAGAGCAAATGCGACCTAGGCCTTACTCCACGTGTCCGCAGCTCGCCGACCCCGCCCCGCCCCTCCCCAGGGTGACGCACCTGTTACTCCATGTGTACGTTTACCCTGCATCAGAGCCTCATGTGACTGTGTGAGGTTTCTATCATGACCCTAAGTAGAGTCTTGGCGTACACCACGTACTCCATGTTCAATCAAAGATATCTATAACTACAGCAGAGCCGTTTGTCTGTGTATGTGTCTGTCGCCAGTTTTCTCAGAGATGGCTGAACGGATCTTCATCAAACTTTCAGAGGTTCATCAATGGGTGCCTTCGAGGAGTTTTTTTTAAGGAATTTTTTTTTAAAAATACATATTTTTTGATTTTGCAAAAACAAACTTTTGTTTTTTAGGATTTTAAATAAATCTCTCTATTGTGCCTAAGCCTTTGTAGCTACGTAAAGGTAATATTAAATGATCCCTGACCCCATTCCTTAGTGGGTGTAGGGAAGTGTTTTAGGCACCCACAAAAAAAAAAATTGATTTCTTCAAAATACCAACAGGGATAGAACTGCACTGGGCAACGTCACGTTCCCCACCACCAGCTACAGAGCACTCTCACTCTCCAAAAATAATGGAATGGTGAACACTCCCATCTACCTCCTTAACAATCCTCTTGAAGAAGTACAGTTACTCAAACTATTTGGCCTCACGATTACCCATGGTCTTTTCTTGAGCAAACTACATTTCTAAGTTGGCCTCCAAAGTCAGTCTGGGCATCCATCCTCCATCATGTAAAGTCCTTGCATGGTACACCTGAACTGTTATCCACTGACAATAACAAGGTCTTTGTTCTTAGATTTATGGAGTACTGCTCTCCTCTCTGGGCTGGATCCCCTGCATCATACCTTGCTCAGCTTCATGCCATGGAAATCAAGGCCTTTAAGATCATTGGAATCTTCTGCAATGAAGCTGGTTCTATGGCTTATCACTTTACCATCGCAGACAGGTCGATGGTCTCTCTGTATTCCACTGCCTCATTTCTGGTTTTGCACCCTCTGCCCTTTCTGTGATCTACCCCTACTCCCCACCCTCAGCTTTTACACCATTAGCCATTAACCCCCATTCGGTTAAACACCCAAAATCCAGACTTACTGCTCACCTCCACTTATTCATTCATTTTTCTTTTTTCTTGCCTGTGGAACCTTCCTTAATCATTTTAATCCCATTCTTTCATCCTCAGGCTTCAAGGCAGCTGTTCACTACCATCTCAGGTCATCTCTCATCCACAACCATTATCTTTTCTACCCCCATTAATCCATCGCCCATCCCTTTCTGGGCTTTTTTGTATACAGAGTTGAAGCTCGTGGAACAACTAAAATACTGAACGGATCAGGACACAACATAACAAATGGAGCAGCAGGAGTGAGGCTTTGGGAAGGGTGGGAGGTGGTTGAGCGGGTGGACAAAAGATCATGGTTTTGGATTATCAGGAGGTTGGTGGCAGGATTTGCACTCTAGCTACCGTAAAACCCTTCATTCCGCAAAACATTTTAAAAGCAAAAATAAATCTGAAAACCCACTCCGTGGGAGTACCTCCTGTGCAGCTGCCCTCAGCAGGGTAGTTCACTGGATGATGGGATTGGGGCAAAGCCTTTGGGACCCCCACTCTTTGATGAAAGGAGGAAAACCATGGAGTAATCTTCCCGGGTCAAATTGCGGTAGTGTGCGTCGGGGTGGTGCTGAGGTGTCGTCCACCAGACGGTGGTCTCCCTTGGGTTAAGCTGGAGCGGTCCCTTCGGGTGGGTGCCTGGAGTGTCCTATCCCTAAGAGAGGATGATCACCTCTCCCCGGTTACTCCCTCTTACGGTATGACAGACCTGAGCCTCGTCCTGGTGGAGGTGTTGCTCTCTTCATCAAAGACTCTTCCTCACTCTCCATGCACTGCTCTCACTCCCCCACACCCCTCGGAATACCTCTGGCTTCGGCTTCCCCTCCACTCCCATCTCATGTTTATATGTGGACTGTACCGTCCACCAAACAGTGATGACTCCATCTACACCTCACTATCCGAAAACATGGACCATCTTCTATCTTCTCATCCAAACTCTCTCTTCCTCTTATGTGGTGACTTCAATTGTCATCATGCCAGTTGGCTTGGTGTGGGTACCTCTCTCACCTGCCATGGCACCTCAGCAAAAGCTTTCTGCGACTCATTAGGACTGACTCAATCGGTCAACTTCCCGACCCGGATCTCAACCAATGGTACGCCATCTCTTGTGGATCTGATTTTGACAAATTTCCCTGACAATATCTGCTGCTCTTCCTTCGCTCCAATCGGTTCTTCTGACCACGTCCTTGTCAAAGTGGACATCTCTCTGGCTGTTATCAGAGAACCACCTCACCGCCGTCGAGTCTGGCATTTCACTCAAGCCGACTGGCAGGGTCTCCGAGCAGCCATCAAACTTACAGACTGGTCTCCTATCACTACTTTCTCAAACATCAACTCATCCTGGGAATTCTTTCAAAGAAACTTGCTCTCCCTCATGCACAGATTTATCCCCTCTCGTGTTCAGTTGTCTTACCCTTCCTCCCGCCCTTGGTTTACTGAAGCTTGTGGCGAGGCAGTTGTCCTGAAACAACTTGCCTTTGCTTCATGGAAAGCAAACCCAACTGAGGGCAATCTCAGTTCCTTCCACAAAGCTCGGAACAAGTGTGTATCTACCCTCAGGAGAGCCAGAAAACAACATCTTTCTCATCTCAAGTCTGAACTCTCAAACCTCTCTCCCTCCTCAAAATCCTGGTGGCGTTTAATCAAATCTGTTTCTGGTGTATGTTCCCCCTCCATCCCCTCCCTTACCTCAAATGGCCGCACTGCTGATACCACACGTGATAAAGCTGAATGTCTAAACTCGGTGTTTGCAGCTAAATCTTGTGTCCTAAACCCATCACTTTCTCTACCCACTTTACCCAGTCGCACCCAACTGTCCCTGGACTCTGTATCCTTTTCTCCTGACAAGGTGGAGAGCTTGCTTTCAAACCTCGAGTCAGATTCTGCAACCTGTCCAGACGGCATCAGCCCACGTGTCCTCAAAGCCTGCTCTTCTGCTCTTGCTCACCCTCTCTCTGTTCTATTCACCCTCTCATTTGCCCAAGGTCATCTGCCATCTGCTTGGAAATCTGCTAACATCACTGCCCTGCATAAAAAAGGTGCAAAAACAGATCCCTGTAACTACAGACCAATCAGCCTTCTCTCAATCATCAGCAAGGTTATGGAATCCATCATTGCTTCAGACATGAAATCCTTCCTCTTCTCCAATCGCTTGATTTCCAATCATCAATTTGGTTTCAGACCAGGTCACTCTACCCTGGATATGCTGCTACTGCTCTCCCATCAATGGATGGAGGTCCTCAATGCCAGACAGGAAATCCGAGCCGTATCCCTGGACATATCACGTGCTTTTGACACAGTCTGGCACCCTGCCCTACTCACCAAACTCTCTTCCCATGGTATTCAAGGCCATCTCCACTCATGGCTCGCAGACTTCCTCTCCTGTCGCAGTCAACGTGTGGCCCTAAATGGAGTTCTTTCATCCCCTCTTCCTGTGCAGGCTGGAGTTCCTCAAGGTAGCGTTCTGGGCCCTGTTCTTTTTCTGGTTTTCATCAATGATCTCTCCGACTCTCTGGAAAATCCTCTATTTCTCTTTGCCAACGACTCCACCCTCTGCCGTACCATCTGTCATTCCTCAGACCGGCAAGCAGCAGCTTCTTCGCTCACTGCAGATCTGGATAAAATCACAAACTGGTCCAACACGTGGAACATGCCTTTCAATCCAGACAAATCTCACTCTCACGATGTCTCTTCGAAAGGACCGTTTACAAAACCCCCCCATCCACTTTCTCAACAAACCTTTGGAAGAAGTCTTTTCTTTCAAGCTTCTGGGTCTCACTATCTGCCATGACCTTTCCTGGGAAAGTCACATTTCCAACCTCGCCTCAAAAGCCAGTCGCCGACTGGGAATCCTCCGTCGTGCAAAGTCCTTCCTCGGCCCTCTTGAGCTCCTGACCAGTTACAAAGCTTTTGTCCATAACCTGATGGAGTACTGCTCTCCCCTCTGGGCTGGTGCTCCTGCCTCCCACCTTTCTCGGCTTCACGCTGTCGAAACCAGGGCATTTAAGATCATGGGCATCTCTCGCAATGAAGCTGAGTCTTTGGGCCTCTCACTCAATCACCGCAGGTTGGTCGGTGGTCTTTCTGTCTTCTACCGACTCCTCTCTACTCTTGCCCCCCCCTGCTCTCTTTGCGATTTGTCCCCACCACATTTCCACAGGGCGCTCAAGGTCCGCCAACAACCCCCTTCTGGTAAAACTACCAAAATTACGAATCACTGCTCGTCTTCACTCTTTCATTCCTCTTTTTTCCCGCCTTTGGAATAAACTTCCTCACTCTATTCTTTCCCATTCTTCCCTCCAGGCTTTCAAAACAGCTGTTCACCACCACCTCTTATCTTCCCCCATCCAAATCCTCGATCTTTTCCACCCCCGATAATCCACCCAAGCCCACTTCCTTCAATTCCCCTGCTTTTCTTCCTGAAAGTCCCTGTAATGTCCATCTTCTCTTCGCCATGTTCCCCGTCCCATCCCCTTCCCTCTCCCTTCCACAGTTCACCTAATGTGTCTGTTCCCCACTGTTTTGTCCCTTCCACTCCCGCCCCTCTTGTCTCATGCCCTCTTGCTGTGAGTTGTGTGTTAGCTCTCATACGAGCCTCGACCAAGGTATACAAAAAAAAAAAATCACCTGTTTCTGTTATTATCTGAACATCGGTATTGCAGCACTCTCTGAGGATCAGAGACTGGATTGCGGTGAGATCATGGTGGGTGGTTACACCAACTATTGGTCTGGTCGCTCTGATTGTTAACTTGCCCAAGTAGTTGCTGTCATTGTGTCCAATAAGCTGACTCCAATGATAATTGAGGTAACACCAATCAACAAGCGTTTTATGAGACAAAGGATTCATCACTCCTTGGGTGTCATTTCCCTGGTCTCTTTTTATGCTCCGACTGAGGCGAGTGATTTCACCGTGAAGGACACATTCTACGCCACGCTCGAGTCTGTTGTTGATCAGTGCCCCAGACGAGATACACTTCGAGTCTTGGGGGATTTCAATGCATCAAGTGGAACTGATAGGAATGGTTATGAGACATAAGTTCATCCACATGGGTCTGGAAATATGAACCAGAATAGCTCTAAGTTCCTTGACTTTGCAAGAAGTCATGGACTTAGGGTGGCTGGCTCATGGTTTCAGCACCCACAGTTTCATCACTGGACTTGATATTCCAACGCTGGCATTATGGAAAAGGAGATTGACCATGTCGTCATTGCTGATCGCTGGAGGATGATCAAGAACTCCAGGGTTTACCGGAGTACTCAGTTCCTCAATACCGACTACACGCTTGTTGTAGCAACTCTGAGGTTACAGCTTACATCCGGGAGAATGGTACCATTCCAGCCGAGGCTAGATGTTGGCAAGCTCAAGGGTGAGAGGGTAGCTGAGGAGTTTGCGAACAGGCTGAGTGGGGATTTGGGGAGTCTGGGTGCTTTGGGGAATCCTGAAGAGTTGTGGAGTGGCTTCAAGGCCACCATCCTGGATTTTGCCGGTGGATGTCTTGGAACTCACCATCGGGCGAAGAAGAATTTTGTCTCTCAAAAGACACTGGAAACCATTGACCAGAGTCGCAGGGCCAGGCTGAATGGCAGAGCTGAGCTGTTCAGGGAGCTGAGGCGTAAAACTGTACGTGCGCTAAGGGAGGACAAGGAGGCCGATATGTGAGAAATCCCTGAGGGGGTAGAGCATCACCTGTGGTCAAGTGATTCTCGTCCTGCTTACAGGGGAATTCATGCATTGCGTTCCTCAAAGCCCATCCCTCGGTGTACTGCAGTTAGAGTGGAGGGTAGTCGACTCTTGACAGAGGAGTCTGAAGTGAAGGGCTGCTGGGCCGGTTACTTTGAGCAGCTGCACCAGCCTGATCCACCAGCTGTCGAGTTGGATGTCAGGGGTGTTGCTATCCCTATTGCTGACCCTCCAATCAACTGTAATCTACCTTAATTTGTCAAAACACAGGCTGAGGTAAACCGGTTGAAATGGGGTGAAGCTCCTGGGATTTGTGGCATCCATGCTGAACTTCTCAAGGCTGGTGTAAATGCTGTACTCATGTCGTTGCATGCAGTTCTGTGCTCTTCCTGGAACTCGGGCATCATCCCAACTGACTGGAAGAGGGGCCTTGTTGTCCCTCTCTGCAAAGGGAAGGGTGGTCTCCACGACTGCAACAACGACGGAGGGTGACGCTGCTCTCAGTGCCGGGCAAGGTCTTTGCTCGTATAATGCTTGAAAGGATTCATCACCATCTGCTTGAGCACCAGTGTCCAGAGCATTTACACCAAAGAGGTCAACGATTGACCATATCCTTGCTCTTCGGGTCCTCACTGAACACAGTTGTGAGTTTCGGCAGGGGCTGCTTATAGCCTATGTTGATCTCTGTAAAGCGTTTGATTCAGTGAATTGGGATGCCCTCTCAAGGATTCATGGTCTTTGTGGGGTGCCACCAAAACTGATCAACTTGATGTCTGAACTATCCTTTGATAATGAGAGTGCTGTGAGATATGGTGATACCTTCTCTGACTTCCAGTTGTTACTGGAGTTCGTCAGGTGTGTACTGGCCCCCACACTTCTCAGTGCTTGTATGGACTGGATTCTGGGGAGGATGTCGGAGAGATCAAGCTGCGGTGCATCATTTGGGAATGTCAAAATATCTGACCTTGATTCCGCAGATGATGCAGTCATCTTTGCGGAGACTCTGGATATCCTTTTTGGGTCCCTCGTGGTGCTGGATGAGGAGTCTGAGCCACTGGGATTATGGGTGTCCTGGGTCAAAACAAAGATTCAGGCTTTCAATGACATCTTTGATGCTGCTATCTTGTCTGTGCCTGTTTGCGGCGAGGAAGTTTAGGTCACGGAGAGATTCACTTACCTTGGCAGTGATGTTGATGTCTCTGCTGGCTGTGAGCCAGAGGTCAATCGATGTCTGGGTCGGGCCTGGGGAGTCATGGATTCACTGTATTCACTCGGGTGTGGTGCTACCCTTCCCTGTGTGGTTATTGATGCTTCCAGTCTTGCTCTACGTATGTGAGACTTCGACTCTGACCAGGGATCTGAGATGGTGACTTAATTCCATTGGTACCAGGTCACTTTGGAGAATCCTTGGCTATTGCTGGTCGGACTTTGTGTCCAACGAGCGGTTGCTGAGAAAGACTCAAATGAGATTTGTTATCTGCATTGTCTGTGAGCGTCAGCTGCGGCTGTGTGGACATGTGGCTCGTTTTCCTGACGCTTATCCTGCTCATCAGATTCTCTCAGTGAGGGAGTCTCGTGAGTGGAGGAGGCCAATGGGCCGACCACGTGCCTCGTGGTTGCAGCAGGTTGATCAGCATCTCAAGGAGATGGGGATGGGTCAGGCATCTGCCTGGGGGATAGCCAGACGGAGGCCCCTCGTATACTGGCGGTAAGTGGATGCAGCAACGTGCTGCTCCGGCACATGCTCCCATACCTGACCTGACCTGTTGATTCGGGACAATCTGACATGGTGGTGAACAGCCATCTTGAAGACCTGGAGGGGAGAATGAGAATCAAGAGAGTGTGGGAGTTAATTCCACAGGTGAGGAAAAAATAGGAACAAATGAGTGGATGTGAGCAGTGATTCTGGATTTTTACAGTTTCATAAGGAGGGGTGTTGGTGGATGGCATGCATTCTGCAGATACCTGGGGGAATGGTGACAACAAAGCACAATGGGGGCAGAGGGTGCAATACCAGAAAGGAGGCAGAAGAAGACTGTGAGACCACCGACCTGGTGGTGATGGATGGGCCCATCGAATCGGCTTTCCATTGATCAACCTGAGTTTCAATCAACCTGAGATCAACCTGATCAACCTGAGAGATTCCATTGATCTTGAAGGCCTTGGTATCCATGGCATCAACCTGAGTTTCCAGATTTTCATTCCACTTCTGTGATTGTTACCTCTGTCACTGAACGTAAAGGAAGTTATGTTTTCACCCCTTTTTGTTTGTCTGTCTGTGAACAGGATATCTCAAAAAGTTGTAGATGGATTCAGATGAAACTTGGTGGACAGGTTGGGTGTGACAATGAAGAATTGTTTCGATTTTGGTGAAGATCCGGATTCGGATCAGACTACGACAATTTAAGTGATTCTTCACCATTGATCGGGCAAAAATGATATATAACACAATATCTCAAGAAATTGTGGATGCATTCGGAAGAAACTTGGTGGACAGGTTGGGTGTGTTGCAAGGACGAATTGATTCGATTTTGGTGAAGATCTGAATCCGGATCTGCAAACAAGGTTTAATTAATTTTTTTAAGTGATTCTTCACCATTGAGAGACAGGGCTGAAAACGATATATAGTACTGCATCGCATGATATTTCAAAAATGTAATGGGCCCGATATGTTCTCATGGATCAGGCATTACATGGCGGAGGTATGCGCTCTACCGAGTGCCCTTCTAGTTTTTAATATGTATCGATGTCTAAGTTTGCGAGTCAGGCCAGATAATGTCAGGTCAGACCAGATTAGATCTGTGACTTGCTACAGGTATGATGTAAACCTGTACTAACCTGTTGTCAGCGACTAAACTGTCTCCCCCACTATGTTTTTTGGTGAGGAGGGTGTTTGGATATGGACACCCAGCAGGATTAAAAACAAAACATGTCAAAGGGCGGAGGAGCTCCTTGTGAGCAAACAGCCATCCATATCGAGTGCCCAACTGTGTCTGCGGACGTCCTCCTGCAGTTGGGTTACTTCTTATTAGGAGGTTGGTGGCAGGATTTCCACTCCGGCCACCGTAGGACCCTTCATTCTGCAAAACACAAAAACGCAAATAAATCTGAAAACCCACTCGATGGGAGTACCTCCTGTGCAGCTTCCCTTCGCAGGGCAGCTCACCGGATGAGGGATTGGGGAAAAGCCTTCGGGACCCCCAATATTTGATGATAGGAGGGAAACCACGGGGTAACATTCCTGGGTCAGTTTGCATGAGAGTGTGTCGGAGTGGTGCTGAGGTGTCGTCCACCAGATGGCGGTCTCCTTGGGTTCACCTGAGGCGGTCCCTTCGGGTGGGTGCTTGGAATGTCCTATCCCCAAGAGAGGATGATCACCTGTCTCTTATCATTGGAGTCGGAGTCGCTGGGATTACAGGTTTCCTGGGTCAAAACTAAGATCCAGGCTTTCAGTGACATCTTGGATGCTGCTGTCCTATCTGTGTCTGTTTGTGGTGAGGATGTTGAGGTCGTGGAGAGATTCACTTACCTCAGCAGTGATATTCATGTCTCTGCTGGCTTTGAGTCAGAGGTCAACAGATGTCTGGGTCGAGCCTGGGGAGTCATGGATTCACTGGATCATGGGGTGTGGCGCTGCCGGTACCTGTGTGGGAGGACTAAAGTCTGAGTCTTCAGATCCTTGGTGCTTCCAGTCTTGCTCTATGGATGTGAGACTTGGAATCTGACCAAGGATCTGAGATGGAGACTTAATTCCTTTGGTACCAGGTTTCTTCGGAGAATCCTTGGCTATCGCTGGTCGGACTTTGTGTCCAACGAGCGGTTGCTGAGAGAGCCTCAAATGAGATTTGTTACCTGCATAATCCGTGAGCGTCAGCTGTGGCTGTATGGACATGTGGCTCGTTTTCCTGACGCTGATCCTACTCACCAGTTTCTCTCAACGAGGGAGTCTCGTAAGTGGAGGAGGAGGCCAATGGGCCCACCACGTGATTCGTGCTTGCAGCAGGTTGATCGGCATCTCAAGGAGATTGGGATAGGCCAGGCATCTGTCTGGGGGATGGCCAGACAGAGGCACCTGGAGTACCGGCGGAAAGTGGACGCAGCGACGTGCTGCTCTGGCGCATGCTCCCATACCTGATCTGACCTGATGTCTTTGTGATGGGTCGTAAAATGGAAGAACAAAAAGAAGAACGTTGTGGAAAATAATTTTTCACATTTTCAGCGAGCCAGCCACCACCTGTTGCACCACAAAACAACACGTGGCCAACAACGCGTCTAGTGGCCTTGAACTTTGTTCCAATCAATCGACACACAGTATTCAGTGACAGTGCGAATATTGTAGAGCACTCGATAAGTAGCTTAAGCATTCCAATAAAAGGTTTGATAAAAAAATGGCTCGCTCGGCATGCGATCAGCAACGACTCGCTTGGCATAATCACCGAATTACCAAACTGTTCAATTTGGACATATTTGACATTTTGGGCGAAGATGCCCCAAATGTCAAATATATCCGAATTGGACAGCTTAACACTTTTCAAGGACTCAGAACTGCTTGTAAGTTTGATTCTGGAGCTTCAATTTTAAAATTCTTCTTGGTTTAAGAGATACTTGAGGTTATCGCATGTGCGAAAATGAAATAAACCCATGGATGCTGCCGTCTCCAGGCATTTATAAGCATTGCAATGTTCCCAGCGATTCATAGGTATGATGATCAGGCATCCGATGATATGATTGAGGAAAGTGAAAAAAAAACTATCATTAAGACATCGTTGCGGCCTGTTCCAAGTCAGTCATGGTTGAGCAGGCCAAAAAACATGGTGGCTTCAGACCCCAGCAAGGTTACCCCAGGAAACGCCTTAAGACTCCAGAGAGCAAGATGGCCGAGGAACACCTGATGATGGAAATAATTGAATAATCCCTTTAATTATTTTCAAAAGGGATATTTTAATTTACCCAAACACCCAATTTTAACTCTTGCATTTCTTTGGAGTTTTCTTAGAATGCATGCAAAGTTTCAGGCTTTATGGTTTTGGAAGTTATGGAGGAGACACACACACTGACACACACACACACACACACACACACACACACACACACACACTGACACACACACACACACACACACACACACACACACTGACACACACACACACACTGACACACATACACACACACAGACACACATAGACACACACTGACACACACACACACAGACTCATACACATACACACACAAACTCATACACACACACACACACACACACACACACTGACACACACACACACACAGACACACACACACACACACACACACACACACACTGACACACACACACACACACACACACACACACACACACACACTGACACACACACACACACACACACACACACTGACACACACACACACACACACACACTGACACACACACACACAGCCTTTTATTAGTATACATGCACACTCATTCCATTTAAAATTGAGAGCAAATTGTGTTTGCAAGCGAAGCAAAGGTTTAATTTAGAACAAATGAGCGATGAAGTGGTGCTTATCATCAATGTTTCTTGCTTTTGCTGGTTTGCTTTAAAAACTGTGAGGGCACTCCCGGACATCCTGACATCACCAGATATGCCTCCTCTCTCTTTCTCTGTTTCTTTCTCTCTCTCTCTCTTTCTCTCTTTTTCTTTTTCTCTTTCTCTCTTTTTATTGAATGTCTGGCAGAGCCTCTCAGTATGCCACCAACAGGACACCTATGTAATGAAGATGTTCGCTCAAGAACCTTTGTTCTATAATCTTCTCTTCCCCAGTATTCCAAGAAGTCGGGACTTCTGGCATCACAAAAGTATGGCACCTCCGGCATGTTTCAAGTTGTAGGTAGAAATCTGCACAGGAAATAGCCAACCGAACAGGAACTGACTCCAAAAGAGTGATTGGAAAAGTCTTGAGCGAGGTCATATGAATAGGGTTCCGACTGGGATTAGTTTGGACCCAGGGATATGAAGCATTGTTTGATGAGTGGGGTTTTCCCAAATGATGTGTACAGTTCATTCCTAACAACTTACCCCCCATTAGAATTGGGTTAAACCTCTCTCAAAAGGCGAGCAGCAAATAACTTTACAAGTCTTGTGTCAAGCTACTGCTAGGGGATATACCATTGAACAGAGTAACCCGGTGGAAGAGACTGATGCCTGCCGGACCCCCCTCGGAACCTGTATGGGACTCTATGTATAGCAAGCTCATAAGTAAAAGGTCCGCTGATCTCCAATGGAGGTTGATCCACTGAATAGTTCCTTCCAAGTGGCTAATTAGTCATTTCTCTCCTGCGTGTACAGAAGATGTTGTCCACAACTTCATTAATTGTATAAAATTGATTCCTTTATTTCATCGGTTTAATTTTGTGTCCCACAAAATTAATGTTGTGTTTTCTTTGCGTTCCTTCATTTTTGGTTTTCACGCCAAACCTAATAAGGTAAATACACTTTTTAAGTTTCTTGGAGCAACTGCCAAACTGGCAATTTATCTCTCAAGGAGAGAGACATTAAATGGAAAACCCATCGGGCAATGCGACATAATGTTTTTCTTTAATGCCCTCGTATCTGCGAAAATAAAACTTGAATTTTCTTTCTCCCAAGGTGCTAAAAGGCTTGACGAGTTCACCAATACTTGTTGTCACAAAGGAATTTGTGAGGTTCATGAGAACCAACTCATAGTACTTTTGCAGTGTGCTTTGGGTATTGTACAAAGTTAATGTTTTCTCCTTTCTTTATTTTATTTTCTTCTTCTCTCTCTCTCTCCTCCTCCTTTTTTTCCTATTTGTTAAATTGTATGCTAGTAATTTTCTGTAGCTTCTTTTGTTATACCAATGGTTAATGTAAGTGTGTAATTTTTTAAAAATTTGTTTTGTATTTTGAGATAATAAAAAAGACTTCAAAAGTCCAAAGAAAAAGTTTCTCTCTTTCTCTTAAATTCTGGGTTGCCCTCCAGGATGGCAGATTTTTGGGGGGGATTATACAGGTGATTAACTTTGGGAGTTTTATACTTTTACTGAGAAATAGACGTCAAATGTAACACCATTGATCATACAACACACGTCGTTAGATCATTGCTTTCAAGTCAAATAATGATGAGACTGTGGTGACATGGGGTCTCCAGACCAGGTAGTGCATAAGACAGCTATAGAATGAAGATCACGAATGTGAAAATGGAAGCGTGAAGAGCCTGCATGGGAAATTGTACTTACAGCGGTTGGTACTTGGTATGGATACTTCCTCGCAGAATGGTTGCTTGTTCAATCGGATGCTTGATCATTGTTGGTGTTGCATTTAGTTTGGGTTCGATTCCAGACAAAGTGCAAGCCAACCAAAAAACGTCCCTTCTGCCGCTGTCTCAGTAGGGGGCGCTGTTTGGTTGAGCACATCAGCCTTCGAGACTGGGAGGTTAAGCCGGCTATCTCGTCTGCAATAGTGAAAACGTAAAATGTCACGTTAAATACAGCACAGTATGTTGATACTCATCATTCCCCAGTTTTCCTCCCCTTCCCACTTCTCTCGTTTGATACTCCCGGCCCATAATCAGCTGTTTTGGATACAATGCATGTTATGTAGACTTTTGTTCGATGACTATTTTAAAAGTGTTCACTCGCAGGAATCGCACACAGGAACGACACAACAATAAAGCTTCCGCACATGTTTTTTAAAAACTTCGTTCGACGTTTCCATTCAATGGGTCATTTATATTTTTGGACACAAAGTGGATAAGTCAGTGTTTCCATTTAAGCAAATATCTTACTAATGATGTCATGATGCAATCCCGTACATATGGCAGAAATATCTGATATAACTGGAACTTCACTCGGTAGAGTGCATACGTCCGCAAGCCTGAACAGTTTGTGGCTCAATCTCTCAATGTTGAAGAATCACTGAAAAATAAAAAATCCATGATCTTCAGATAAGAATAAATTCCTACTTGTCACACACGCAAACTGTCCACAATGTTTCATCCAAATCCGTCCACAACTTTTTGAGATATCGATATATGACTTTCTTTTTGATAATTGAGAGGGCCAAGAACGATGTACGGTATATCATGATATTTTGAAACGTTATGGACGGATTATGCCAAAACTTGGTGGACGAGTTTGATAGATGACAAGAACAAGCTAAATTAGATTTGGATTAAAGTCCTGATGCATATCCGGCCTATCGGTGGGATACAAAATGTAAACTGTTCAGCCTGGCGGAGGTATGCGCTCTACCGAGTGCCGTTCTCCTTATGCCAAGTGCTGTCGTAGTTATGATTTGGAACAACCCCACCCACCAGGAGTGGCGCTGTACTACAAACATTTACCATTTTTGTGTTCATCGTCAAGGCTCATAGAAGGGCGAGAACACATAATACATTAAGACGCAACACAACAAAAACACCACAAAGAGAAGGGGAAACGTCAACAGCAGAGAGCCGAGGGAGACAAACAAACAAGGGTTGCAGGTAAGAATGGGGTGGGGGAGGATGTCGAGGATGGAAAAGATGGATACAGAAGCAAACCCTCAGGAAAGAAAACAGTGGTTTAATGGCGGTTGAGAAGATGATGGTTTTGGATTGAGGACGATCTGAGATGGTGGTGAACTGCTATCTTGGTGACTTTCTTTTCCTGTCTTGAAAGAAAATGAAAGGGAAAAGTCTTGAAAATGAAAAATGAAAATGAAAGGGACGAAAAAAATGTCTTGAAAGTCTTGAAAGGGAAAAAGGAGATTGAAGAGAATTTGGAAGTTGGTTGCAGGTGGGGGGGAAAAAAAGAGAAACAAATGAGTGGAAGCGAGCACTATTTCTGGATTTAGGTGGTTTCCCCAGGAGGGGGTTGATGGTGGACCTTGTGCACCCCACAGAAATATAGGGTGGGAGCATGGAGACAACAGAGGGTGCAAGACCAGAAAGGAGGCGAGAGTAGACAAAAACTACGGACCTGTCTAAAATGAGAAAGTGATAAGCCCATAGACTCAGCCTCTTCACGAGAGATTCCAATAATCTTAAAGGGATTGATTTCCACGGCATCAAGCTCACAAGATGTGAGGCAGGGGAGCCAGCCTGGAGAGAGAGAGAGAGAGAGAGAGAGAGAGAGAGAGAGAGAGAGAGAGAGAGAGAGAGAGAGAGAGAGAGAGAGAGAGAGAGAGAGAGAGAGAGAGACAGAGAGAGAGAGAGAGAGAGAGAGAAACAAAGAGAGAGAGAGAGAGAGAGAGAGAGAAACAGAGAGAGAGAAGAGAGAGAGAGAGAGACAAACAGAGAGAGAGAGAGAGAGAGAGAGAGAGAGAGAGAGAAAAACAGAGAGAGAGAGAGAGAGAGAGAGAGAGAGAGAGAGAGAGAGAGAGAGAGAGAGAGAGAGAGAGAGATCGAGAGAGATCGAGAGATAGATCGAGAGATAGATCGAGAGATCGATCGAGAGATCGATCGAGAGATCGATCGAGAGATCGATCGAGAGATCGATCGAGAGATCGAGAGATAGATCGAGAGATCCTCCATCAAGCTGCGGATGAAGGCCTTGTGTCGATGGATAGGAGTTCAGGTGTTTCAAGGAAGGTCTTTGTATGATAGAGGATGCCCAGTTTGTGGCTGGCTATGGAGGCCAACTTTGAAATGTGGTTTTGGCAAGAAGGATCATGGCTGATAGTGAGATCCAGGAGTTTGAAAGACAACTTCCTCAAGAGGATTGTTAAAAAAGTAGATGGTGGACAGAAACAGAGACAGACACAGAGACAGAGACATTTGTCAGGATTGAAAGACATATTGCAAGTGTTTGACCAGCTTGTGATTTGTTTTCAAGGTCTGAAGAGAGGGAAGAGGCTGCAGCCCAGCCTATGTGAAGGATGAGGGATGTCATTGCAGATGTTGGAATCATCAGCAAATCAATAAAGGGGATTTTCCAGAGAATCAGAGAGATCATTGATGAAGATCAGGAGTATGACTAGGCCCAGAACACTACCTTGTGGTACTCCAACCTTGACACGATATAAAAGGATCCCTTTCAGAGCCACACATTGCCTGTGAGAGTGGAGGAATTCAGTAAGCCATGTGTGGAGTTGGTATTGGACGACATAGGCAGATAATGTGGAGATTAATGGGGGATGCTAGACTGTATCGAAACTCAAAAGCTTGAGATATGTCCAGAGACACGGCCCTGATCTCATATCTGACATTGAGGGCCTCCACCCATTGATTGGGAGAGTAGAATCAGCATATGTCCAAGGTGGAGTGACCTGTTCTGAATTCGAATGGATGATCTGTGATTTGTTTGCTCGAGAAAAGGAATTATGACATATCATCTGTGATGAGGGTTCTTCACATTCTCAGGTGCAAAAGACACAGAATCCAGGAGCAGTTGAGTGCGACTGGGTAGAGTGGGTGAGCGAGGAGTTGGAGACAGTGTTTGGAAGTAAACAGAATTGAGGCATTCGGCCTTCTCACGAGAAGACTTGGCTGTGGTGCCATTTGAAGAGAAGGAAGGGATAGAGGGGAGCATACTTCAGGAGAATTGGGATCCTTCCTGAACCCTGAACTCCCAGAAGTATATTTATTTTTTGTTACCTCCTCCAACGAAGGTGAAGGAGGTTATGTTTTCATCCCTTTCTGTCTGTTTGTTATCTTGCCAAAACGAAGTTTTTGCAAGATATGTTAGTCAGCTTGTATGTTTTTTTTTTTGTCTGTAATCACGTATAATTCACTCTGCAGAGCACAGTTATCATTGGAAATTTTTGTAACTTCGCATATCAGAGGCCTATAGAGGTCCCTTTCAGCACATAAAATTTTGAAGGTCAAGGTCAAGGGTCAAGGTCACTTTGTCGCAAATCTTATTTTTTGAGTAATTTTGATCGGATCGTCTTCAAACTTCATGGGAATATAATTCATGGTCTGGTGCTCAGCTGATTAATTTTTGGTGGCAATTGGCCTTGACCTTCATGGTTAGCACCTGAGGTCAAACATATTTGACCCCAAGGTCAAATTTTCAACTTTTAGGAACCATATCGTGTAGTACCTCAAATTGAACACCTCGATGAGTGCTTTCTAGATATGTCAAGCTTGAGACATTATGATGTCATTTGGTGACGTTATGAGGCAAACGCATATTTTTCATGGTTACTCTGTAGAACGATTCTCATCAGAATCTCTCGTAGGCAGATATTCCTCAAGGAGTCGCTCCTGGTGGATAGCAGCTCTGTTCACCTCAGTGTGACCTTAAAGAAGTCACACGTGGTCACCTTTTGGCAAGATGGTTTATTCTGTCTGTCTGTGTCTGTCTGTTTGTCGCCTACAGGTCACAATTTTCAACCGATCTTCACAAAACTTTACCACTTGGTAGCGTTTGGCATAAGGAAGAAGCCTATTATTTTTGAGGTCAAAAGGTCAACATTGGCCAAAAGTCAACAATTTTGGTGAAATTTCTAAAATCCTCAATTTTCATCTGATTGACCTGAAATTTGAAGAGGATTTCTATTCCGTCACTGAATTCAATAAGCCAATTATTTTTGAGATCAACATCGACCAAAAGGTCAACATAGGCCCAATGTCAACAAGTAAGGTGGTATTTCTAAAATCCCAATTTTCATTCGATTGACTTGAAATTTGAAGAGGATTTTCATTTCAGGTCTCTGAATTCAACCACCAATTATTTTGGAGGTCCACGTTGGCCGAAATTCTAAAATTGTCAATTTTCTTCCGATTCACTTGACATTTGAAGAGGAGTTGCATGTTTGGTCATTTAATTCAACCAGTAATTATTTTTGAGGTTAAATTTGTTTCGTGGATTTTGCAAGTATCGTGCTCTGTACGACGTCTTCTTCTTGTTTGTTTGTTTGCTTGTCTGTGTGTAGGATATTTTAAAAAGTTGTGGACGGATTCAGATAAAATTTTGTGGACAGGTTGGGTGTGTGACAAGGACGAACTGATTTTATTTTGGTGAAGATCTGGATCCGGATCCGACTACTAGAATTTTCAAGTGATTCTTCACCATTGAGAGATCGGGCAAAACCGAAAAAATAGCACGATATCTCAAAACGTGGTGGATGGATTCGGACGAAAGTTGTGGACAGGTTGAGTGTGTGGAACGGATGAATTGATTCGATTTTGGTGAAGATCCAAATCTGGATCTGGATACGAGAATTATTTAATTTTTAAAGTGATTCTTCACCATTGAGAGATAAGGCCAAAAACGATATGTAGCACGATATTTCAAAAATGTATTGGGCCCAATATGTTCTCATGGGTCAGGCTTTACGTGGCGGAGGAATGTGCTCTGCCGAGTGCCCTTCTAGTTTGTTTTGTTTTTATCCCTAAAACTTTCCCATGCGTAGCCTGAGTATAACCAACGGTTTTCGCCTCATTCCATCCAGTCTTTCAGAAGTGCATAAAAATCAAACACAAACATTTTCCCATTGGTTTCAGTTTGAGATGGCCGCCCCAGTTGAGCATGGTGAAATCAACTCCTAAGCAACAAGGTGAACGTCACTGCTGGCTGTGATACCAGTCGTCATTTTTGTTGAGTGTTTTACACCAAAATGTCGTTAATAATGTTGAAAATCTCAGCAATGTTCACCTCGTTGCTAAAGTGTTGATTCCACCTTGAAGTGACAGACAGTTGCATCCCCCCATAACATTTGAGAACTTCATTTGTGAGTAATGCTATTGGAAGCCATCTTTCCCGACCTTGAGGAATGTCGGGATGTTCTTGATTTTGAAAAAGTTTTGAACCATGATCAAGTATAATTCCTTTCATCAAAACTTGATGTTGAGCTCAGTTTTTACCATGTTGCACTACCGCTCCCAGTTATGCTGCATGGTACACAATGATCACAGACTCTGACACATCCACACTTCCTGCAATTATTTTGTGACGTCAAGCTTATACAGACTACATAGTAAAATTCCTTTTGCGTGAAGCATCGTCGAGACGCCAACCTATATGGGTTACCCTATCATAGCTGAAAACGACCATTCACATATGAATGGTGAACAACCCATGAACATGCATTTGATTATAGTGCAGAATCTGCGGCTGTCTAGACAGCAACCTCTCTCGAAGATAGCAAAGTAGAGGATAAATGGGGTTTCTGAGGCAGCCATTCAAATGAATGGGGGAAAGGGAAAAACTTTCTGACAAGCCCCAAAAGCCCAAAATAGGAGACTGATTTTCTCCCCCTCCCATACAAGCAAATGTAAAATTGAGACTTACTGATGAAAGCACTTCTTCCCTTTCATATTTTCATTACAGTCAAAGAGCGAACCGATGAATATTTGTCCATGTTCTACTTTGGGGAATAACTTAATTTTCCTATTACATTCATTTCCATCGAGTATATTCACTTTATCTCTTCAAGCATGAAAGAAAAGGGCTGTTAGGGTTAGTTTTGTAAAATTAGGTTTTGTAAAATGTAAATCCCTCATTGGGTTTTGTAAAATGGGGAAGTGCTTTTAAGAGCACAGTTGTGCCGTGAAAATGAGGAAGTATTCTGTGCCCATGTCTCTCATGGTTATATCTTAAATCATCAGAACACTAACAGAACAATGTTTAGCTAAAAACAGCTTTTAAACGTAGGTTTTTATCAAAATCATTCAAAGCAAGATGTTTCATTTTTGTGTTAAAATGAGTCAGTCAGTTTGGAGTCAGCCAAGCTACCTCGCCTGAACCAAGCCAAAAAAATTCCAGTCATTTCCTAATGTGGGACACACCCTGAAAAAACCATTGTTGTGAAATCTCCCATTACGTCATCAAGTTGCTTATTTAAACCAACTTGTGTGCTGAGTGTGTTTTATTTCGAAAATGGAGCGTTCAGATTATTTATACAACCTTGCAGATCAATCGTTTTCACAAGATGACAGCTGAGATCTCAACCCAATTAATTATTTGTTGTTTAAAACAGAATTAAATCACTATACAACCAATAATTATTGTATGTTTTTTTTTCTAACAGGTTGTTCCCAATAAGAACATCGTTGATAGCTGATGTTGAAAATGAATTATTTGAATTACATGACGAGTGGATAAAAATGAATGACTTTTTTGAAGACATTTATTTGTTTCAGAAAGAAATGAATGATATTATTGTTCACTGGAAAGAAGTTCTCTCACATCCTTTGATCTTGAATGACCCGAGTCCAAGGTGAGAAATTATCACTTTGTCTGTGTGTGTGTGTGTGTCTCTCTGTCTGTCTTTCTGTCTCTGTCGCTCTCTCTATCTGTCTCTGTCTGTCTGTCTCTCTCTATCTGTCTCTCTGTTTGTCTGTCTCTGTCTCTGTCTGTTCTCCTTATACACAACCTTTTATTTGGCATGGTGGTAATTAATTTAAAAGCAATACCACAACTTGGTGGTAATTTTTGTCTACTTGCTTTTTATTTTCAGCATTAAAACTGAATCATACATGTGTGGTGAAACGAATGAATTTCGCAACCTTGAATGGGAAGATGTTGAAATTCCACGGGGTGATGACTCATTTCCAACTTGTTCCAGTTTAAATGCTCATCTGGAAGAAATGGACACAAAACTCGATCTTCTTGAGGTAAATGTTATATTTATTATTTTATTAATCTCTCTCTTCTCTCTCTATCGAGTGCAGCCTATGGCTGCTGGTTGCATCATTGGTTGGGACACGGCTATGCCGCTGATGCAGTGCCCCCCTTACCAGTACACTGGTGCTCATTTTGCCCACCTCGGAAGGATGACAGGGTGAGTCAACCTCCTGGTGTATTTTAATTCAGCGGCCAACGGGACTTGAACTCAGGACCCAAAGATCCCAAGCCGCCACCCTAACCACTAAGCCAACACCAGGCTTACTTTATTAATATCATAATATAATCATCTTTATTTCCCCTAATTGTTCTTCACTCTTTGTTTTGAACAGAATATGTTGATCGAGTTTCAAAATCACAAGACATCTGAAGCAGACTGCTGGGAAAGATCGTCCATTCTCGCAACTGAATATTTACCCAAAGAATAATGTTTAATATTTTCAATCTTGATTAATTATATTTGCTTTGTTTTCAATTATTTAATTCTTAATTATAAAAAAAAGAATAAAGGAAGTGCAAAGGAGTGGGGGGGGGTAGGTGCGCTCCCCCAACGACCCACCACCCCCCTCATCCCACCCCCTCCCCTCCCCGTGTGTGTGGGGGGAAGGGTGGGTCAAAGGTGGGGGCGAACGGGGGGTGGAGCTTGTGTGGGGTGGGGTTTGTGTGGGTGGGTGGAGCTTGTGTGGGTGGGTGGGGCTTGTGTGGGTGGGTGGGGCTTGTGTGGGTGGAGCTTGTGTGTATGGAGTTTGTGTGGATGTGGTTTGTATGTGTGAAGCAAAATTTTTTTAATGAAATAAACATGTGTGTGGGGAACTAATTAACTAATCACTAATTATGTGGATATGATGGATGTGGATGTGGCTTATGTGGGTGGTATTTGTGTGGGTGGAGCTTGTGTGGGGTGGCGATTGTGTGGATATGGCTTTTGTGGGTGGGGATTGTGTGGCTGTGGCTTTTGTGGGTGGGGATTGTGTGGCTGTGGCTTTTGTGGGTGGAGCTTTTGTGGGTGGGTTTTGCTTGTGTGGGGCTTGTGTGGATGGGGCTTGTGTGGGCAGAGTCAAAAAGGGGTGGAGTTTTAAAAAGGGGTGGAGTCGTCAACAATAAAAATTCGATTTATCTTTGTCTTTTGTAATTCCTGTGAATAAAATGAACCTAAAATCTCTTTCCCTTTAAATCACATAATTTGTAAGTCCAATGGTTTTTTTCAATTAATCCTTGTCTTTTGTAATTCCCGTGAATAAAATGAACCTAAAATCTCTTCCCCTTCTAAATCATATATCTTATAAGTCCAAGAAACTGTATCTATTACATCAACGATTTTAAAAAGTTCATTTTTCATCGTTTAATATAACCTTTTTCAAAATGAGATTTCCACCTGTATATTCTTACTATATCACCAACTTTGAACTTAGGCTTTCTGACATTCATCTCTTTTTCATATTCTGATTTTGTAAATGTTTCGGATGGTTCAGTATTCGTTGAGGTGTGAATCGTATCATTATACTCATCTACAATATCCTGAATTAAAGATAACCATTGTTGAGAACCTAGTTGAGTGAATTTTTTATATAGTCTCTCTTTTAAAGTGCGATTTAATTGCTCAATAACAACCGCGTTTCCTTCATTAAAGGTGCTGTATAATGTAATCCTGTTATTCTTTAGAAAATTCATAAATGTTTTGTTGCAGAACTCTGTACCCTCATCAGTCCACAATTTTTTTTGGTTTTCTCTTGCTTTTATTAAATATCTGTTGAAAGGCTAACATAAGAGTATTACCTGTTTTGTTTTTTAAAGGGACAACCCACACATATCAACTCCTCAAATCAATAACGGTTAAAGCATAGTTGCACCCCTTATCATTATTGAGTTCAATCAAATCAGCGGACCAGATATAATCAACTTCCTTGGAATAAACCTTCCTTCTATGAAACTTGGTGATTATTGGTTTATGTAATTCATCAGCTAATTGCTCTTCAATCTTAATGACATCATTAGAGCCGATAAGTTTTTTGAACTTTCAAGCCCAAGTTTCAATTTAGCACTGATCATCTTCTTCACGATGAACCAATCAACTTTTTCTCTCAAGGTTGGATTTTGTATCAGAGACAAATTATACAACATTTCTCTATCGGCTTCATGTTTTTCTTCCAACGTTGTGCTATTTCCATAAACAATATCGTGCCTCATGCACACTTCATCAACCCTATTGATAGGTTTGCTCCACGGTTCAGGATTGTCAGCCTCATCTAATCTTTTATTCAAGTTTGTTCACGGAGCACAGAAAGAATACCCTGGTAGCTGTAATTCCCCTGGTGTTCCAGTAGTTGTAAATTTACTTCCTGATAAAAACTTTTGAAAATATCCCCGACATTTGTGTTTGGAGAATTCACTCTTTTTTGAGCCACACAACATGTACCTTTTTGTATAACACTATTATTTTTACTGTTAACATATGAGATATTTTTTACTCTTGGTTTTCTTTATACATTTGAAACAATAAGTCATTTATTTATGAGAAAATTCCTACAGAGTGCGAAAACCTTTTTAGTTTCCAACATGCACATTTGAATCTTAATTTTTAAAAACATAAAGAATCCTTAGAAATGTCTTCATTCTCTCCTCCATATATTTAAGAAAAAAAATGGAAAACTTTACTTAAAGTCAATCACACCAACATCATCAATAATATAATCTTTTCCTTCTTTCTCTTCTTTATCTCCACTTTCTCGTTTATATCTTCTCCCTGAAACCGATGTTAATAGTCTTGATGCAAATATTTCTCATAGACTTGCCAATTCTTTGTTTTACTCCTCGGTGTGTTGAGATTGATTTATTTTCTGTAATACCTTCGATCTTTTTAAAATCTCACTGGTTTCCATATTTTTATGTTTATTTATTCTCTCTCTTTCCACCCTCTCCTTCTTCTCCTTCCCTCTTTTCTCCCTTGCTTCCTTCTCTCTCTTTTCCCTCTCCTCCTTCTCTCTCTTCTCCCTTGCCTCCTTCTCTCTCTTCTCCCTCCCCTCCTTCTCTCTTGTCTCAGTTTCTTCAACTCCTTCCTCGTCCCTTACGATCGTTGAATCACTTTCACCCCATAGAATATCATACATATATTCATCAGGATTTCTTGTTATTCCTGCATCCAAAATATTTTTTTTTACAACAGGAAAGCAATAAAATTTCTCCTGAATTTCTTAAAAAGTCTTGCGTTTTCTTAACTTAAAAATTTTTTCATTATTTAACATTTTAGTTAAATCCAAAGTTGTTGGTTTATTAACATCAGCATAAAGCCAATCTTTTATTGAAAATACCTCATTCTTATGTTGTAGAACATATTTATTAAAATACTGAATACCCTTTTCTTGAAGGTATGCTTGGACACAGAAATGATAATTTTCTTGAAGCCTTCTTGCTGTCATTTATGTATTAGAAATGTATGACAGATTTATATAATGACAAGAAATACCTCCCCATCTTCCCATAGTAAAATCATTTTGTATTTCCTTACTTATTATACATAATCCTATTCTTTGTGTTTTCATGATATAAACTATGGCAAAACCATTATTGATTTTACCCTTATTAAATTCTTTTATTTGTTGTTTGCTAATCGTGCTTCCACAAAACTCATTCTCAGCACCAAGTGGATAATATTCTTCCTTACGATACTGATTTAATTGTTCCAGATGTTCTAGGTTAATTTTGAATGACCAATTATACCCTAAATCATTCATATGATATCCCCATTGTTCCATTCTCATACAAACAATACGCCCTTCTTTATAAAATTTTGTTTTTATTGGAACTGTGAATTCTGTATGACCTGGAGATAAAATCAACACTTCTGTATCATTGGAATACACAGCAATTTTATTTAAGGATATATATTGTGATAAATCACCTAATCTCACCAAGTCATTCACGTCAGTCGGCTTGGATAATTTATTAATTTATAAGCATTTTTCATATTAATATTTTTTGCTCCACTATATTTTTCTCGTTCAGCCTGTGCCTTTGTATAATAATTTGATAAATCAATATCCAGTTCTTGGGATACACCAAAGATAGAATCATCTTTACCAACATGCCATTTATATTAGACTAAAAATAATGTCATTAAAATTTTTATTTTTGTTGAGTTGAAATAACACATAGACGTAATTGACCATTACACTTGGAATTTAATTATTGGACTTGAAATGTTTCATAAACACCATTCTGTAAGAATTTTATTACTTCAACAGGTGGTGGAAGACCAAAACTATCAAAATAATATTTGTCTTGACTATTAAAAATACAAACCCAATGAGAACCGTTCCCATTATTATCTTCAAAGTTCATAATAATATTCTTTGTCTGTTTAGACACGTTTGTTAATTCATCTCTCATACAAATAACCACATTATGAATTTTTAATTTCTTACAATATTTTATAAGTTCTAAATTTGATGTTGTATTCTTTCCAAATTCTTTAAACCACTCATCAATGCTCATTTATTTATTAGAAAGATATAATCCATTACCCCTTTTAGTTAATTTTACACTTGCTTGTGCGATAGAAGAAAGCATATCTCCAACTAACAATCTCGCTTTATCAGGCAGGCTTTCAAGTTTTTCAGCAAAATCTACAATTACACCACTTCCAAGAATTTGTTTCTCCAACTCTTTTTTATGTCTTTCCAATTCTTTTTGAGCCCGGAGTTAAGCCTTCCTTTCGTTGGCAGTTTTCACCACTGCTGAAATATCTGATCTGAAATACCGCAAAACCACCCGTCAATGCTCCAGTCGCACTTAAACCAGCAAATAAAAGAATTAGAAATGGGAGAAATCCTCCACTCATCTCTCTTCTTGAATATTTCTTCAACATTGGTTTTGACATTTTAATTTTAAGTGAGCCAGTATCGTTCAAGATTTTAACCTGTTCTCTTGTGAGCAAAACATCAATTCTTACTGCTCCTTTTCTCTGAATTGTATTCACATGAACCATACAAGGCTTTTGATTTTGAATACAAGATGATAGTTTATGAAGATTGATTTGATTAACATATACCTCAGTTGGCACTTTACCACTCATTTATTTATCAAAAAAATAATGTGAGACTAATCATAACACCATTATCTGTATTAATCTGTAATTGTTTCTTCCAAAAGCAAACAATATTTATCAACTTCTTCACTCTCTCCTCTTTCAATGTATAGGGAAGTATCCACTCGATTAGACTTTATAGTTTCCTTTTGAGCACTCAGGTCAATCGCATAGATTGTTTTCAGACTTTTAAATGCTGTCATATCCAAAATGGGTTCTTTATTTCCATTACACACACCTTTTGGTAAGACTTGCATGCTTCAGCATAATCATTTTTCCCCAATTAATTTCCAATCTATCTCGTGGATAAAATGTTCCATCTTGAGAAACGCGAAGTTGTTTCACCTGAGCATTATCACTCAATGCATTATTCTTATCAGTAGCAACATAACCATCTGGTTTTTAAAAAATGAGCCACAGATATTGTGGCTTTCCTTCCAGAACACCCAAATTCCACGTGCAAGTGGTTTGGTTGAGTTTGACATGTTAGTATCTTCTTTTAAAGGTATGATAAATTGAGTGGCTTCTTTGAGTTAAGTCTTCCATTCAACATATCTTCTGTTTTAAGATTAGGAGTATATTCACTGATATACCAACTAATTTCATCAATTAGAAATTTATTCTGAGCAGCAAAAGCATTAGCTACACCAAAAAGCAATCTATTTTCATTATCATTCCTTCACAGTTCATATCTAATTTTAAGTCCATTCAGAACTTTAACATGATCACAAAATCCGAATATACCTTTAAGAGGAACTGCCACAGTAAAACTATCACCTGCTTTTGTATCATCATTATACATTTCTTTCCTTTGACTATATCCAGGGTCTGTGTTTGTTCCCATTGCCATATCAGGAATAAAACCTTTGACAGCCCCCTTTCCCATTCTATCACTAAATTAATATCGTGTAAATTTCATCATTTCAGATGTAGCAGAGACATAATCAACCGCTTCAACTTCTTGTGTTCCAATGTACAAACGAACACTATCAAACATTTTCCAGAAGAAATCATTTACGAGTGTCGCGTTTGTGTTATTCGCAGCCTTCGTGAATGTAAATTTACACAACAAGAAATTTCGGCTAGATTCAAATAAGTTTGTTGATTATTTATTTCAAAACTTTTTGTTCCATTTGCATTCCAGTCTGTTCCAGTTATTGCATTTACCTTGAAGTAGTCTTCCTTTTTAGTTGAGTTTGAGATGACAATGGTATCATCCAAATCATAGATACTATCAATTGTTTCCATACTTGTATTTATTGAGGAAAAAAGATGTTATAACTTTTGAAACCCTGACCCAAGTATTTGAGTTATTTTCTGTCATTCTTGGGGAGACAACTGAGTTTTGCCTTTCTTAATTTCTTTTATTGCTTGTAATTTATGAGATTCCTTTTGGGCATCTTTATACTCCTTATAGCACCCGCTACATTTCCCACAGCAGAAGCAGTTGAACCAATTAGGTCTTTATGTTTAAGAATAGTTGAATCTATACCCATTAGAGTATCAATTATCCCATCTCCTTTTGTTCTAAATTGATGTCCGACACCCCTTTGTCTCTTAGGTTTATAGTATCCTCTACCAAGATACATACCTTCACCCTTGTAGTATGGGGAAAGGAGCATCCCATCCCCTGTAATTATTTTATATTTTCTCAACTCGTGTTTCCTCACAATAACAATCATATTTATTTATTGGAAAACTTCACGTCGGTGAATTCTGATGGATATAGTTTCTCCATTAAAAGAAATCATGTGATTATCTTGGTCGGTTATCTTAAAATTTACTCTGTATATGGTTTTCCTGACACAGGCAGATAAACCAGATTTTTGGGTTCCATATTGAATTTATAACCAATTGGGGTCGAGTATGCGCTGAATGAAAATATTGTATTTGTTCTTATTCTATCATTATAAGCGCCATCAATCAAATCACAGTGAATTAATACCGAATTTATGTCTGAGGATATTTGAATGACATTATCACTGTAAAACGTCCCATTAGTTTCAATCTTTTTTGAGGAGAAATCCAATAACTCTCAAAATGAATTATCAATTGTGAAATCAACATTGTAGTTATTTTTATGTTTAATCGTTGATTTTGGAGTACGTTTTTGAATATCTATAACAATATTTTTTGGTTCATCACCCTGTTCTTTCATAAGATGAGCAATTTCGGAAGATATTTGAGAAATCTCGTATGCTCCGGATGAAACTGTTATCGTTTTCTATCCACTTCCCGGATTATAACTAAACTTGTCATTTTTCTTGGTGATATTAAATAAGGTATTGGAAGTTTCCATGGACAATAAAGACGCCTCATATTATTTTGTTGCGTCAAGTTGTAGTGGGTATGGGAATGAAGATGTCTGGTCGCTTGTTGTGAAAATAAAACTAAGGATTGTGCTTCTCATCTTATTTAATATGGGATAAAATGTCTTTGTATTGACATTTATTAATTATTTTCATGTTCATCAACTGCTCTAAAATGGCTGATGTTTCATTAAAACAAGTGTTATTGCCAGCCTTCTTCCTACCTAACAGCAATAACAGCCAATTACCTAATTGTGATGGGTCATTTAGAAGAAAACCAACACCTGAACCAAGCCTACTTAAAGCCTGAATAAAGCCTCCTCATTCTTCCTACTTTTACCAGATAGACTAACCCTATAATTAGCAGGGTCCAGCAGATCAATATATACTATATCATCCTTATTTTTCATATGCAATGGTTTATCAAAATACTTTGATTCATCCCTCACAGTTGAACCTTGTTTTCCATCTTTTGTGTGAAGAAACTTTAATGTCAGAGTTAGTTTAACAGGGGGTTGAGCAGAAATCAAGAACCTTAATTCATCATTAAATGTCAATCCCTTTTCTTGAACAAGATGAAATATTGCTGGTTGTTCTATTGGAATGAGTCCTGCTTTGGTTTTTGAATCCGCTGAATATTCATTGTTTTGAAGAGCCTTCACAATATAATCAGGGGATTGATTAATCTCTTCCAGTTGTTGAAATAATCCTTCATCATCATCTTCTAATTCTCCTATATGCTCTAATTCTTCCTCTGTCATTTGACTGAAATCTTTTAACGTTTGAAGTTTTTTAGGAGTAAATTCTACTGTGGGAACTGTGGAAGCATCTATAATTTTTTCTTGGGAAGTTTTTAAAAGTGGTTGAAAATTTTCTCTTGTTTTCTTTCAAATCCTTCTTCACCCACTAGTTTCTGTCTGCGTTTCTTCTTTATGTCTTCCTGTTGTTTTACAACTTTTGAAACCAACTCTTGATGTTCCTTCAATCTTCTTGCTTTTTCTTTCGCATCCATTTATTTATTGTAAAATATCATTTAATGAATTGTAAAGATCAACAGGGAAATTTTCCTTTTCTTCATCATTAAAGTAGATGTTTTCAAATAAATCCTTTTCTTTAAATATTTCATCAAATTCTTTATTAACATTAATACGAATTGTAATTTCTTCTTCACTAATACTTGTATCTCTGCTTTTCATACGTTTGCGTTGAATTTCTTCATCAACGTCAAAACGGAATGATAAAATCTTAACCCCATGAGCACTCAGATGTTTAACAATTTGTCTCATTCCTTCTGGATTAGTTTCTAATATCCCAAGCTAACCAGATTTTAGTTTCTTCAACTCTGTTACAATGTGAATATTTTGTTGTACCAAGAGAAACCTCCTCAAATATTTGACCTTCATTCCTCAATCGCATATGTTCCTCTTCTGAAATATAGTAATAATCTTCACCTTCTACTTCCCCAGGTCTTATTGCTCTAGTTGTTGATAAAATACGAACTACATGGTGCTTTTTAAGCAAATTTAAAATATTCTCATTTGTACGATACAAGAACCTTGATTTATGAAAGTTTTTCCAGAAGCAAATTTACCCACAAGATTTATAATAATAGATGTCATTTATATATGCAATTGTTTATAAAATAAAAAATATATCCCTTAATATCTCAACTTGTTTCACAACAATATCAATATTTTTCAATCATGTGCTTCATATAATCCCCAAATTCCTTTTTCCTACATAATGTAGAACAATTGTCTCTCCAAAATGGTTTATATCTATTGAATTTATCTCTTGAAGTATATCTATCTATTGAAGTATTAGCATTGTTTCTTATTGAGCAACGAGGGAGTTGAAAGTATGATTGACTAAGATAAATACAATTACAAGAAGAATGTCTCCCTCTTGTGTAGTTGCTATCCATTACCGTTTGGTTTCTCTCATTAACACAATCATCAAAGATAACGAGGTTCTTTTTTATTTCTCCAAATCTTGGGGAGAAGGCATATCATCCGTATTATCACTAAGAATACAAGTCATCGGTTTTGATTTCTTTTTATATCTCTGTGTATCACAAAATAGTTGTATTATATCTTCAATGTTGTAATCATTTAATTTGTTTTGAAGTTAAAATAAACCGATTATATCTTATTTTTGAAGATCAGCATTAAACCTCGTGAGAGTAGTTGATACTCAGGTTGAAAACTCGAATTAGTGAAAATTATTAAATTGTCATAATCCAAAAAGTTGGGAGTAAAGAGCATCTTTAAAAGTAAGCAGGTTTTTCCATGCCCACTTGAACCAACTCTGAGACATCTTTATGAATTTGGAAGATTTTTATGGTTGTTAAATTTTATCTTATTTTCCCAAATGGGTAAAAAATCATTCATTTATATATTTGGAAAAAAGGTTATTTCATTTATTATTGGCTTTTTTAGAAACTCTATGTTTTATCTTATTCTAAGTTCGGGTTTAATTTCAAGATAATCCATTATTTTATTTATACAATATCTTGTGTTGATATTTCCCTGAAAATGGCAATCGTGAATAATATATAACAACAATCCTTTGAACAATTCTATAATACGTTCAGTTTCTTCCATTGTAAGGAAAGGTGTGTTCTCACTCTCATACTTTACATTCATTTCTCTAATCAATCTTGTAAAGAAATTCATTTTTGGTGTGAATGTAGAAGAATTATATTCCTTTTTAAATTTTTTGTTATCATTAATTAGAAAATAGTCACAGAATATACATTGTTTATAGGCTTTTGCCTCTGTTTAATCCCACTCTATCACATGCAGGACAATTCTCAAATTTGTCATTTGGAGAATCAGGGTATTCAAGGGGCTCAAGATCTCATATACTATTCATATTTATAAGGTAAAACTTTGCTTAAACTAAAATTCATCTTCGGTATCATCTTTGGTACTTTCATTGGTGCTTTCACAATCATCTATAAAACTACTTTCATAACTATCGATTGAACACAAACTCTCGGTATCATAATTGTCTTCTGTTCCAACAGAGATACAATCATCACTCTCATAATTTTCAAAATCTTCAGTTGAATAATGACTCATATTTAATTAGTAGAAAAAACATTTCCATCTATATCTATATACTTTTTTTTCATTAACAGATTCAACTACTCCATTTTTTATATTAAAGGTAATTTTAAAATGATCCTTAACTACTATTGAACGAAATGTCATTTCACCTGATATATTAACATCCTTTATTTCATCAGGATTTACATCTTTAGGGTTGTTAAAAAAAAAAATACAAATTTCTCCCTGCATATTACAGATGGTCTTATCTTTTCTTTCGAAAGCTTCATCCATGAGGTTTTTTCTTTGTTGATACTTTTTCTTGTTTCATTGCTTTTTCTAGTTTTGAATATATTGCCAGAAGGAGAGGAGAAACTTTTGTTAGAACTACTTTAATTAATGTTCTTCCAGATATACTGAAAGCCCTTCCACTGAAGGAAATTGAAGACTCATATTATTCACCATAATTGTTTTTATCCAATAGTTGTATATTTATCTTTATTCAATTTTACATCCTCGACATATTTCTCAGTATCTTTTACAAATGAAGAGATTAATTGAAACTTGTCTTTTGTGAAAGACAACTCCATAACCCCATAATACATTGTATTTATTAAGTGAAAAAAGTTGGAGGATAAAATGGTTTTAAGCATAGATTCACCTATAAATTAAACGAAATTTTCATCAAGAAAATTTTATGTTAAGCAAAGTTTTGATGTATAAATATGGTGAATACAATGTACTGTGATGTTTGTAATCATGAATATAAATGTTATAAAAAACACCTTCAAACCAACAGACACACATTCAATCGTTTCAGACAAATATCTCTACTTGACCAAGAAACAAAACATTGTGATAGATGTAATAATGATATTCTTAATTTTTTTTATAATAAACACCTTCAATCATGCAAACACAAGAAGAATGAAGAAAGGGAAGGTGCCACGAAATTCTCCATTGAAAACACTGATGGGGCATTTAAAGGACATATAAAAATACGATTGTTTCGCTTTCAAGACCCTGGACCATCTTCAATCATTGAAGCTGTTGATATTGTTAAACAAAGTATTGAAACAATAATTAAAAACACATTAAGTGAAATGAAAACTTTTAAGTTTTATATGAGAGTAAATTTGAATATGGTAAGAGAAGGTGATGAAACTACTCCCTATATGAGGACAAACCCTCACTTTATCTCATCATTTCAAGACTTTGTAAGATGTGATGTTTACGATGAACTCCAGAGACAAGAACACGATGTTGATAACACTGTAGTAGGTAGTGGATTTGCTATTACAAAAATAATCTTTTTAGATATACACATCTTAAAATCAGATCCTCTTATATTAATTTACCAAAAGAGATAAAACTTAAGAAAACGGTTGTTAATATTCAAAACAAAGGTAATAAATGTTTTCTCAGGTCTGTTCTTGCTCACTTACATCCTCCTTAATGGAATCCTGAAAGGGTTGAACATTATAAGAAACTAGCTGAAACCCCGTCACAGACGGATTCCGTTCCATGAGGCCAATATGACAACCAGTGGCGGCTCTTGTAAGAGCCGGATCCCAGTCGATGTACTCTATGGCCTTACCTAATGAGGCCTACAAAACGTCCTTGTACACGGCATTTTTGGTGTACACTACTCCTTGTGAAGAAGTCCCCTGATTTGTGCACGTGTCTACTTTGACGTACACCCTGTCAAAACTTCTCAGGTCACAGTACCGGGAAAAACTTGACACGACCGCGAGGAGGAGCACAAAATTGGTCCTTCACTATTAATATGTAGATTCTCCTTACACTTTACTG
>NC_140973.1:47183011-47248011 GCF_056783735.1 Eptatretus burgeri | reverse complement strand
TGGGATGTTGTGAAACCAAGGTTGGATCTATCAACCAACACGTCCAAAAACGGAAACATGTTTGACGATTCCAGTTCCGTGGCAAACTTCAGCGCTGGATGGAGAGTGTTGAGCCATGCCTGGGAATTGTCACATGCCGTCCGAGACTCAAACAAAGCAAAAATGTCATCAACATTCCTGACATAAATACATACATTTATGTCATTTGACATAAATGTCAGAGATGGCGGCGCAGAAGAAATGCGATCGTAAAATCGACTGGTTGAAGGTGAAACGATTCGGTTCCCTGATCAAAGACTCATCCCAGCATGTACTCAATAAATCGGACTATAAGCTGTCTGACACGGAAAGGTTCGCGTTGGCGCACGGTTTTAACTTCGCCATTCCCAACCAGAATATCAAGAGGGAAGACATTTTTGCAGAGTTTGAACTCCTGTATGCTCAACTATCAACACATCAGGCTGTGTCAAACGAAGCAGACCAGGCGCTGAGGGCTCGACTATCGGACCTCGCGCATGCGTACTGTGGAATCCCGAATGACGTCGCGGATTTTCACATGCAACGGGATGTTCTCTTGGCAATACAAGGATTGAGGAGGAATGCTGACATTCACATCTGTAAACCGGATAAAGACACCGGGGTGGTAATCGTGAATAAGATTGATTACATCGACAAGATGATGGACATCCTGAAAGACGAAACCAAATTTAAATTTAAATGTCTGGGCGGTGTAACGGAACAGGATCGCACGCCTCAGGTGGAAGGCCAGATCGTCAAACGACTGTTACAGCTTCTCAAACGTGGAGAACTATCAAAGGAGGTGTCCGACAGAATTAAACCTGTTGGAGCCCAACATCCAAGAATGTACGGCCTGCCGAAGACTCACAAGGAGAATATCTCACAAAGACGGATACTGTCCATGGTGCGATCAGCACAACATGAACTTACTAAGTGGTTGGGAGAGGTACTGCAACCAGTATTGGATTCACTTTCTCATTTCGTGGTTAAGGATTCCTTCACATTTGCAGAATCAATTAGAGCTAAAACACTGACAAGTGAGGACAACATCATGGCATCCTTTGATATTAAAAGCTTGTTCACGAATGTCCCATTGACAGAGACGATTGAGATTTGCGCACATTTGCTGTATCACACCGATCTGGAACAACCGATGATCTCAGAACATGTCTTCGTTGAATTAATAAACACAGCAACAAGGGAGGTGGAATTCAGTTTTAACAACATGATGTATGTTCAAACGGACGGTGTGGCCAGGGGTTCTCCATTAGACCCAGTTCTTGCAAATATATTTGGAGGCTATCATGAAATGCAGAAACTGACTGGTCGGCAAGGGGTCGATTCCCCCATTATATACTATCGGTATGTTGATGACATTTTTGCTTTGTTTGAGTCTCGGATGGCATGTGACAATTTCCAGGCATGGCTCAACACTCTCCATCCAGCGCTGAAGTTTACCACGGAACTGGAATCGTCAAACACGTTACCGTTTTTGGCCATGTTGGTTGATAGATCCAACCTTGGTTTCACAACATCCCAACGTGTTGGTTGGCAGTATACTCGGTGGGACTCCTTCAGCTCCACGAGAAACAAAATTGCCTTGATCAATATCCTGGTTAACAGAGCACAGAGGATTTGTTCACCTTGTAATCTTCTTGCTGAAATTGACAAAATCATGAATATACTCGGTGAGAATGGTTATCCTGAGCATATCGTTAAGAGAAACATGCACAAGTTTCTAAACACGACAAAAGATCGGAAGATTGGTCCGGACAAATGTCCAGTCTATATCAGGATGCCCTGGAAAGGGCAATTATCACAAAGGTTTGAAGTACAAATCAAACATATTGTGTCCAACACGTTTCTGGCTGTGCAACCTCGAGTAATCTTTACCTCTCACCGTTTGCTGACGTCAGTCAACAAGGATGTGCCACCCACCTCACAAACCAGCAATGTTATCTATGAGTTTAAATGGCGACGTGAAGCTCGGTACGTGGGCCGCCCAACACTAACATTGGCTGATCGGATCAAACAACACGTCCCCTTGGTGATTTGAAGAAAGATTATGAGGGTGAGAACACAACCAGTGTGAGCATGAAGAAATATTCAGCAACCACCGGCCACTGTACCTGCTTCATCTACCATTGCACAACACCTGGTTGCCAACCCTATCTGTGCAGACCAGTACAATGCAGATATGTTCGGGATATTGAGTCCAGGTCAGAACTCGTTTAATTTAGGTATGTTGGAAGCAACCTTCATCCTGACCACCAATCCAATATTATGTCGTCAAAAGGAATTTGTACGATCTCTGTGTCTCTTTCAGCATGGAAAGATCAAGGGAAGGACGATAACAAATGGCGAATGGACCTCAGGGGAAACCCATCCCCACTCTCTCCAGGATGCGGTTGCAAACGTCAATCATCGGCAAACTCTGATCCAGCCAATAGGAGCTCGAGGTGAAGATGATGAGCCGAACAATGGGCTTTCGGATTAACTGTGGCATCATTACGGTTGAACCAATCAGTGTCTACCTTATTGAGACCTTCGTATAAAGCATGTGCCTTCACTTCCTCCTTCACTTGCGATTTTTTATACCCTGAAGAGTGCAGCACGAAAAGCTTTGGTCACTATTATGTCATGTTTGTATCCATATTAAAGTTATATATATATATATATATGAGCCTGGTGTTGGCGCAGTGGTTAGGGCAGCGGCTTGGGATCCAAAAGGTCCTGAGTTCAAGCCCCGTTGGGCCACTGAATTAATACACCAGGGGGTTGACTCAGCCTGTCATCCTTCCGAGGTCGGCAAAATGAGTACCAGTGTACTGGGCCGGTGTATACCCCGGTTAAAATTGGTGTACCATATGCCTGTGTCGTAAGAGGCGACCAGGGTTGCGTCAGGAAGGGCATCCGGCGTAAAACATGTGCCAAATCACTATGCGGATCATATGGATGATCCGCTGTGGCGACCCCTAACGGGAGCAGCCGAGAGAAGAAGAAATATATATATATATATATATATATATATATATATATATATATATATATATATATATATATATTGTTACGGTTCTAGGAACCGCATTCATACAAACATACATTTGTCCTGAAGTCAGTTATTTTATTAAGTATATGTGTAGATAGATGCCTACCTTGTGTGTAGTGTGAAGACACTGGGGTGCGTTGCGATGTTTTTTTTAGTGAGATTAATAAATCATTATATCCCCTCCATTACAATCCACAGTACCATAGCGCTTGCAGCCCTCGGTTCGCTGGCCACAGTGCACCATTGTCCATCTGCTGTCTTTTTTTCGTTTTTTCGAGGCAGAATCTTCATGTCCGCAGTTTCTTCTCGGCTTCCACAAATGTTCCAACTCTTTCTTGACAGGTCCAGACACGTGTGGAGTAGACGGGTTTTCCCGGCTTGGCAGAAACTCCGCCCAGAAAGGGTGGACCCCATGAAGGACCTGTCCAATCAGGGCGGACAGTGACGTCAGCTTCGCCATGGCTCCTCCCCGACCTTGGGGATCTATAAATTACGACGCCATCCTCAAAGTAGAGTGAGAGAGTTCGTTGGTTGGTAGTGAGAGAGTCGGCAGGTTCGTTGGCTGGTTGCAAAGAAAGAAGGAAGGTTGTTAGTTGAGTGGTTGAGTTCTGGAGTTCTGTGGTGGGGTCTTGAGTTCAGCGGTTGAGTTGGTCCCTTGGTTGTTGGTTCAAGAAGGAAGGTCATGATCACGGAGTGCCTGCCCACGTCTTGCCTCGGCGGCCCGTCTGTTGTGCTGGTCCGAGTACACCGGACCTTGACCGGGTCTCTCGTTGGGTCGTCTGCTGCCCCGTTCTACTTTGGACCCCGTGCTCTCCACCCAGGCTCCTTCACAGACACGGTATCCACACGTGCGGCTGTGTGCAGAACTGCACGACCTCTGTCGGGTGCCGCACCACGGAGCATCCCTTCCCTCAGAACGTTCAGGTACCAAAAGAACTGCGACCTCAGCTCCCTCCCTCTCTGGCTGCAAAAGTCCTTTGCCATTCAACTGGGTTTATTTTGTCTGAGTGTGTGGCGCCTGTCTTATAAGTTGCATTGTATAAGTTATTTGATCATTGTAAATCTTGCCTGTATTATTCTCGCGACAAGTGTCCTCTATTGTAAGTTGCTGTAAAATTGTCGCACTATGCGTCTTTCTTTCCCCTGCATAACACACCAATAAACTTGTTCCTGTGCCACATGTTTTTCCTCGTCTAGTGCAAATCAATGATTGTAGAAATGTTCCCAGTTCGTTTTCGTCTTTTCCTTCATTGGTCCAGCATGGTTCGGATCTGAGTTTAGCCGGATCTTTATCCCCGATAATCTGTTCATTCTAGTCGTTACGTTCTTGGCAGTTCCGCTCGGCTGCATCCGACCCGGTGTTGGTAGTTGGTACTCTACCGTAGTTGGTAAAGTGATCCGGTCCGGGCAATGCGTACTGAGGGTGTGGTTCCCGGTAGTAGAAACCACGTGGTTCATTAGCTAAACTGATTACACCTGGCAGGAAGACCCTATGCTACGCGGGTGAGGTATTGGCATCCACGGTTGGTTAAGCGAACCGCCGCCTCAAGGATTTATCCGAGAGGGACGGCCTACAATTCTGGGAGTCTGGAGGGAGACGACGTAAATTCCCCCACCGAGTGGTCGTTCTTGCCTCCGGACCCCAGTCTGCAACTATATATATATATATATATATATATATATATATATATATATATATATATATATATATATATATATATATATATATATATATATATATATATATATATATATATATATATATATATATATATATATATATATATATATATATATATATATATATATATATATATATATATATATATATATATATATACATACATACAGCCTGGTGTGTTGGCGCAGTGGTTAGGGCAGTAGCTTGGGAACCAAAAGGTCCTGAGTTCAAACCCCGTTGGGCCACTGAATTAATACACCAGGGGGTTGACTCAGCCTGTCATCCTTCCGAGGTCGGCAAAATGAGTACCAGTGTACTGGGCCGGTGTATACCCCGGTTAAAATAGGTGTACCATATCCCTGTGTCGTAAGAGGCAACTAGGGTTGCGTCAGGAAGGGCATCCGGCGTAAAACATGTGCCAAATCACTATGCGGATCATACGGATGATCCGCTGTGGCGACCCCTAACGGGAGCAGCCGAAAGAAGAAGAAGAAGAATATATATATATATATACATATATAGATATATATATATATATATATATATATATATATATATATATATATATATATATATATATTATGGTTTTGGATTGGGGATGATCTGAGATGGTGGTGAACAGCTGTCTTGGAGACCTTGAGGGAAGAATGAGATTGAAGAGACTGAGGAAGTCGATTCCACAGGTGCGGAAAAAGATGAACAAATGAGTGAAGGTGAACAGTGGCTTCACCAGAAGGAGGCTGATGGTGGACCGCGTGCACTCTGCAGATACTTTGGGGGACAAAGCATGGTGGGGTCTGAGGGTGCAAGACCAGCAGAGAATGCAAGATGAAAGATCTATATATATATATATATATATATATATATATATATATATATATATATATATATATATATATATATCATAGTGCATGAATGAATGAATGAATTGTGGGATTGGTCTGAGAAAGTTATTTTTTGTATTCGTTTTTTGCAACTCCGCTGGCCAGGCGTGACGTTCAGCGAAGGATGATTTTGGGTTTTTGGGGGTTTTTGTATACTATGTCGAGGATCGTATCAGAGCTAACACACAGGACAAATAACAAGGCAGGAGACAAGAAGGGTCAGAGAAGGAAGCACAAAATAGTGGGGAACAGAGACAATCGGAGATCTGTGGAGGGAGAGGGATGGGGCAGGGTACACAGGGTAAACAAGATGATACGACAGGGACTTTCAGGAAGGAAAACAGGGAATTTGAAGGAGGTGGGTTTGGGGTGGATTAACAGGGGTAGTATAGATCAAGATTTTGGATAGGGGAGGATATGAGATGGTGGTGAACAGCTATTTTGAAGATCTGGAGGGAGGAGTGGGATTGAAAAATGGGATTGAAAATTACTAAATTCAATTTGAGCACAAACTTGGAATTTAATCATGGTACAGATGATAACTTGCTTAATCTGCGAAAATGAGTGGGATTGGCAACAAACACCAACAAGCAGTGCTGGCAGACATGCCCTCCAGCTAAACGTTCTTCCGAAGGACGGGACACATAATAATGCCTTGCCCTGCATCTGAAACACGAGACTGACTGTTTATAGCGAAGTATTCGAAAAAAATTATATATTAGAAAGACAAGATTTGAACCTCGCCTGAATACCTCAAAGCAAGGTGCCAATATCTTTAAACTATCCTGAAAGCTCCAGAAGGAAGACCAAGGATATAAAGAAGTTCTTTAAAAAGCGAGAAAACCTTTGGGAGATAGAATACAGGTTACTTGCAAATAAGGGAATGATAGAAAACCAAGAAACAGGTCGGAAGAAAAGAAAAGCAGTTTCCAGAAAAGTCGGTGGTGAACAGATCATAAACAATCCTTCAAAGGTCTCATGATGATGTGGCATAATTGTTTGGGTTTGGTCATGGGTGTGACAAATGTCTTCGTTTTTGTGGTTGGCTTGATAGTTTAAGGGTATTGGCCCTTTTCATTTGAGCTGTTTATTCTGAGTTCAATTAATTATCGACTTTTTTGTTTATGATTTCTTTTTTGAAGACTTAGCTATAAACAGTCATCCTCGTGTTTCAAATCCTCGTGGGGGGGGGGGGGAGTGGATGGACTTTGGGGGGAGGTAAGCATGAGGGTAGGGGAATGGAAGGAAGGGTGTTTTCTTTCTGTCATCGAAAAAGCTGTGCCGATATTCATGCCTTTAATTAACTTACACACATCCGATAAGCTCGATAATCTCTGAACGTTACACAAGTTGAGGATTTTATCTGAGCAATAGTTCTGACTGTTAAAAAATAAAAATAAAAACTTCAATTTTCCAATCTGCACATTCTGTGATGCTCCTTCCTATCCTCATACTCCGAAGAGTTGTATCATGGTGGAGGGGGTTTGGGAGGAGGATAGCGTTAGAGAAGGCAGCAAGAAGAGAGAGAGGGAAGGGAAGGTCGTGTGAGGGGAGGGAATGGGAAGGCAGTGTGAGCGGAGGGAATGGGAAGGCAGTGCGAGGGGAGGGAATGGGAAGGCAGTGTGAGGAGAGGGAATGGGAAGGCAGTGCGAGGGGAGGGAATGGGAAGGCAGTGTGAGGAGAGGGAATGGGAAGGTAGTGTAAGTGGAGGGGAAGGCAGCATGAGGGGAAGGGAAGAAAGTGTGAGGACAAGAGAAGGAAGCATGAGGACAAGGGAAGGACGCGTGAGGAGAGGAGAAGGAAGCGTGAGGAGAGGAGAAGGAAGCGTGAGGAAAGGGGAAGGAAGCATGAGAGGAGGGGAAGGAAGCGTGAGGGGAGGGGAAGGAATAGTGTGAGGTTGGTGAGGGAAGGCAGTGTAAGGGGAGGGTGGATGTGTACAAGGGCATTACCAAGGTGATAAAACGTGCACAAGGAGCATCGTTTTCTTTTTAACCACCATGTCCTGTCTATAACCGTGGAGTAGCATTTAAAAATTAAAACTAAAGCTATCTAATTGGGAAAGCCTGTCTGCCTAGCCTCCTCACAGTCCATGCAAACCGGCCATATACACATCCTTTCACTCAAATGCACGGATTTACCCACTCCCACACTGCATGGTGGCATGTCCCATGGGGCTTTGATGCCGCAGCACATCCGCTTCCAAGTCTTCAGCACTGCAGCATGTCTGCTCCCTACATGCAGAAGCACATGGTTCACAAGAGAGCCACATAACCTCCTCCACAGCGCCACGCATCACGCATCACGAACCCGAGTTCAAGTTCGAGTTCAGATCATGCGCCCACAAAACACGAGCACTGCACACACGTAACTAAGCATACAGGAATGCACACACCCCACAGAGAATCAATTTTACCCATTTGCATCACATCCATGTGTGCTGTCTCTGGACCTTTTCACTTGCAGAAACCACCGACTCGTAATACATTGCAGCAATTACAATATGATATTTATATTAACTAGCCGAAACCCCGTCACAGACGGATTCCGTTCCATGAGCCCAATATGACAACCAGTGGCATCTCTTGTAAGAGCCGGATCCCAGTCGACGTACTCCATGGCCTTACCTAATGAGGCCTACAAAACGTCCTTGTGTACGGCATTTTTGGTGTACACGACTCCTTGTGAAGAAGTCCCCTGATTTGTGCACGTGTCTACTTTTACGTACAAACACCGTGTCAAAACTTCTCAGGTCACAGTCCCGAGAAAAACGTGACGCGACCGCTACGAGGAGCAAAAAATTAGTCCTTCAGTGTTAATGTATGCATACAATGTTTCTTGTTACATTTTTTATGTCAAATTCACATTCTGATGGAGTCAGCATGTGTAGAAGAGGGTTTTACATTGCAGACGCTATTTTCGAGGAGTGGATTTACACCTCTCAGCGGTGACGGTCTGTCGACGACAGACATAATGACGTCAGCGAATGACCGATGATGTCATGACGTCCTGACGCCTCTCAGCGGTGACGTCACACATCGCCATGTAAACGAATGTAAAACGAAAAGTGTTTATTCTGCTTCAGAGTTGAAAGTTGACTATTGCCACTATGTGCGATGCACTCTTCCAGGTACGAAGTTTCTTTCAGTCCAGGTCACAGTCCTGAGAAAAACGTGACACGACCGCTAGGAGGAGCACAAAAATGGTCCTTCAGTATTAATATATAGATATTTTGCAATGTAAGCAGATCACCGAAATCAGAAAGAGCAAATTGTGAATGTAATTGCCAAAAAAGGACCTCTGTGGCCTGCATCACCTTCATGGATTGCAAAAGCAGGTGAAAGCACGGCATTCAGGTCAGGTCAGGTATGGGAGCATGCGCCGGAGCAGTGCGTTGCTGCGTCCACTTTCCACCGGTACTCCAGGGGCCTCCGCCTTGCCATCCCCCAGGCAGATGCCTGGCCCATCCCCATCTCCGTGAGATGCTGATCAACCTGCTGCAACCACAAGGCACGTGGTTGGCCCATTGGCCTTCTCCACTCACGAGGCACCCTTACTGAGAGAATCTGATGAGTAGGATCTGCGTCAGGAAAATAAGCCAAATGACCATACAGCCGCAGCTGACACTCACGAACTATGCAGGTAACAAATCTCATTTGAGTCTCTCTCAGCAACCGCTCGTTGGACATATAGTCCGACCAACAACAGCCAAGGAGTCTCCAAAGTGACCTGGTACCAAGGGAAATAAGTCTCCATCTCAGATCCCTGGTCAGAGTCGAAGTCTCACATGCATAGAGCAAAACTGGAAGCACGAAAGACCTGAACACTCAGACTTTCGTCCTCCCTCACAGTTCCCAGCAGTCACACCACATGATCCAGTGAATCCATGACTCCCCAGGCCTGACCCAGATGTCTGTTGTCCCTGGCTCACAGCCAGCAGAGAAATGAATGTCACTGCCAAGGTAAGTGAATCTCTCTGTGACCTCAACATCCTCGCAACAAACAGGTACAGACAGGACCACCGCATCCAAGATGTCAATGAAAGCCTGGCTCTTAGTTTTGACCAAGGAAACCCATAATCCCAGCAGCTCCAACTCCTCATTCAGCACTTTGTGGGCCCCCAAAAGGATATCTAGAGTTTCCGCAAAGACGACAGCATCATCTGCAAAATCAAGGTCAGAGATCTTGACATTCCCAAATGATGCACCGCAGCTTGATCTCTCCGAACATCCTTCTCAGAATCCAGTCCATCCAAGCGCTGAAAAGTGTGGGGGCCAGGACACACCCCTGACAAACTCCAGTAACAACTGGAAATAAGTCAGAGATCGTATCACCACATCTCACAGCACTCTCAGTACCAGAGTATAGTTCAGACATCAGATTGATCAGTTTTGGTGACACCCCATGAAGACCAGAATCCTCAAGAGGGCATCCTGATTCACCGAATCAAATGCATTGCAGACATCAACATAGGCTGCAAGCAGCCCCTGCCGAAACTCTCGTCTGTGTTCGGTGAAGACCCGAAGAGCAAGGATACCGTCAATCGTTGACCTGTATGATGTAAAGCCTGACTGCTCTGGATGCTGGTGCTCAAGCAGATGGTGGTGAACCCTATCAAGAATTATCTGAGCAAAAACCTTACCCGGCACAGAGAGCAGTGTCACCCCTCGGGAGTTGTTGCAGTTTTAGCAACCACCATTCCCTTTCCAGAGAGGGACATCAAGGCTCCTCTTCCAGTCAGCTGGGATGATGCCTGTGTTCGAGGATGAGCACAGAACTGCGTGCAATGACACGAGTACAGCATTTCCACCAGCCTTGAGAAGTTCAGCATGGATGCCACAGATCCGAGGATCTTTATCCAATTACAACCGGTTCACTGCAGCCTGTGTTTCCACAAACAAAGGTGGACCACAGTTGATTGGAGGGTCAACAGTCAGGATTGTTACACTCCTGAGATCCAACTCGACAGCTGGTCGATCAGATTGGTACAGATGCTCAATGTAACCAGCTCAGCAGGCCTTCACTTCGGACTCCTCTGTGAAGGGCCCACCACCCTCTGCTCTAACTGCAGTACACCGAGGGATGGGCTTTAAGGAGAACAATGCACGAATTTCCCTGTAAGGAGGACGACAATCACTTGACCACATGTGATGCTCTAGCCCCTCAAAGATTCCTCGCACATAGGCCTCCTTGTCCACCCTGAGTGCACGTTCAGTTTTATGCCTCAGCTCCCTGAACAGCTCAGCTCTGCCATTCAGCCTGGCCCTGCAACTTTGGGCAATGGTATCCAGTGTCCCTTGAGAGACAAAATTCTTCTTTGCCCTACGGTGAGCTCCAACACATCGACCGGCAATATCAAGGACGGTGGTCTTGAAGGCGCTCCACAACTCTTCAGGATTTCCCAAAGCACCCAGATCCCCAAAATCTCCACTCAGCCTGTTCGCAAACTCCTCAGCTCCCATCTCATCCGAGAGGTTGCCAATATCCAGCTGGATTTAAACTGCAACTTCATAGTTGCTACAACAAGGCAGTGGTCAGTATTGAGGAACTGAGCACTCTGATAGACCCTGCAGTTCTGGATCATCCTCCAGTGACCATCAACAAGCACATGGTCAATCTCATTTGCCACACCGCCAGCGTTGCAATACAAAGTCCAGCGATGAGCCTGTGGGCGCTGAAACCATGAACCAGCCACCCTAAGTCCATAACTTCTTGCAAAGTCAAGGAACTTAGTGCTATTCTGGTTCACATTTCCAGACCCATGGGGACCAACACACGTCTCACAACCATCCCCATCAGTTCCAGTCGATGCATTGAAATCCCCCACGACTAGTCGAGTATCTCGCCTGGGGCACTGATCAACCACAGACTCGAGCGTGGCATAGAATGTGTCCTTCACGGTGAGATCACTCGCCTCAGTCGGAGCATAAACAGAGACCAGGGAAATGACACCCAAGGAGTGACGAATCCTTGGTCTCATAATACACTCGTTGACCATTGTTACCTCAATTATCATTGGAGTTAGCTTATTGGACACTGCTACAGCAATTCCTTGGGTATGGTAACTATCAGACTGACCAGACCAATTGTAGATGTAACCACCCACCATGATCTCACCGCTATCAAGTCTCTGAACCTCAAAGAGTGCTGCAATACCGATGTCCAAACGCTTGAGCTCAATTGATAACAGAAACAGGTGATCATCCTCTCTTCGGGATAGTACATTGCAGGCACCCACCTGAAGGGACCGCCTAAGGTTAACCCAAGGAGACCACCATCTGGTGGATGACACCTCAGCACCACCCCGACACACAATACCGCAATCTTTTGCATTATGGATTGCAAAAGCAGTTTATGAAGCATGGCATTGCGCTCAATGAAGTTACATTTTCTGCGCATTCCTTCATCTTTTCTTCACTCAATTCATCTTTTCTTCACTTCACGCATTCCTTCATCTTCACTCTCACTGTAATTGTTTGAATTGTAGAAAAAGTTGAGTTTAATTCTTTGCTTAAATATATTTTCTGAGTTTATAAAAATCGCTGATTTGTTAAACTTTTCATATTTCACTACAGATTTCAACACGCGTTTAATCCACGAGATCCGATTCTCAAATCAGATATAATATTTCGATTGCATATCCTAATTGGTCTGTGAGAATAGATTATGTTTCCAAATGAAGGGATGTTTGAATTGGCCAAACATAATGACGATTTAAAACCCCATCGAGGGAGAATGATGTGTCCGAAGGTGTCCATGGATGTACCTGATGAAGGATAAAATTAAATAAGGCCATAACTTATCTTAAAAAGAGGTGTTTTAATGAACTCTTGCACTCCCTTGGAGTTCCCTTAGTATGCATGCAAAGTTTCAGGCTGCTACGTTTCATGTTTTGGAGTTATGGAGACACACTGACACACACACGCACACACACACACACACACACACACACACACACACACACACACACACACACACACACACACACACACACACACACACACACACACACACACACACACACACACATTTATTAGTGTAGATGTTGAAGATCCCACTGTCCTTCACAAATAAGGCATGTTTTTCACGAGCACCCTGATTAAATTCCATGTTCCCTAATGGAATTTACATCTCAGTCCCCAAATACATCTCAGTCGAACGTCAAGCCTGGTCAGCCGAGTCGTGAAAGACTGGTGGATGAGGGGGGCATGTAGCATTGGGGTTCTCATACACAGTACGTACTACTTGTGAATGCTTGCAGTTGTGGAGGAAGGTGAGGAACATCGGTAGGGTTTGAAACAGCAAAGGATTTACCTTGTGCAGCTTTTCTTGATTGCTTTAGGCAGGTTTAAAACTGTCTGCGTGGCACTGTGCAAATTGGTTGGCATTATGAGAAGGTGTGGTGGCGGTGAATCATGTGATGACTGCACCGAAAACAATCCATGGATGCAGAGATGTATAGTTACCAGGTAACCGGTGCATACCTTCCTTTGATGTGCTTGCCTCAAATGTGCTTGTCGCCTGCAGAGAAACATATTACAACGATCTATTGTCCAATAATAGTTGTGCCATGTGCTTGTTACATGCCCATTATGATTTACACACCCAGTTAGCTGTGAGTTATGCCCTCAATGAACGAGTTTAACTGGATCTATTGCATGTGCTCTGTTTACAATGACTTACTTTGTTCTACTACAAAATCTGTACAATTAACTCCCCAACTGACTAAAATTCACATACAATTTTTTTTTAACTGAGATATCAAAACTTCAGATTTCATCTGAGCCTTTGTGAAGCCTTTGTAACTAATGGAAGAGAAATGTAGATAAATCCCAAGCAAGACAAGGACGTAAAAGGATAGAACTTTGAGAGAAGAGGAGGCCATTTGGCCTATCATGCCTGTGCTCCATGATTACCACGTATTAATTCAATCCATCAGTTAATCTACTTGTTTTCAATTGGGAGTGGGAAGAAGAACAGGGGGTAGACATAAGAGCATCACCAGGGTGTTATGTTATAGATGTGTATATGTGTATGTGTGTGTTGGGGGATGAAGAGGCTTGTAGGATGAGGAATTTGTGAAGGATCATTCACTTTTCCACATGATCAGGACTGGATTAAGACACCCTCAGGGCCCTGGACACTGCATCTGCAAAGGCCACCCCTCCCCTCTTGTTAAGACAAAAAAACTCCAAATTTCAAAAAAAGCCTAATTTATTGAAATATCCATTACATCAGGTGGTGGTCCATCATTTCTGTGATAAATCCTGTCAGAAGTTTGTATGCTGTTGGCAGACATGTTATCTATACCAATAAATGGCAGTGTGTGTGCGTGTGTGCGTGCGTGCGTGCGTGCGTGCGTGCGTGCGTGTGTGTGTGTGTGTGTGTGTGTGTGTGTGTGTGTGTGTCATTGATTCTTCTTCTTCTTCTTTCGGCTGCTCCCGTTCGGGGTCGCCACAGCGGATCATCCGCATGATCCGCATAGTGATTTGGCACATGTTTTACGCCGGATGCCCTTCCTGACGCAACCCTGGTCGCCTCTTACATAGGGATATGGTACACCTATTTTTAACCGGGGTATACACCGGCCCAGTATACTGGTACTCATTTCGCCGACCTCGGAAGGATGACAGGCTGAGTCAACCCCCTGGTGTATTAATTCAGTGGCCCAACGGGGCTTGAACTCAGGACCTTTTGGATCCCAAGCCGCTGCCCTCACCACTGCGCCAACACACCAGGCTTGTGTGTGTCATTGATTGGTATCTACATATGTGGGTTTCAGAAAGTGGAATGAAGTCCTCCCAGGGTGAGCTCAAAGTATCCACCTTCATTTCGGTAAGGCGTCACGATTCGTGGACCAAGCTGTGAAGTTTTCTGTTTTCAAAGTTTTGTGCTGAGCGCTCTCTTCAGGTCGTTACTGAGTCCAGGACGGCTTCCAACTGTAGTTCGTTTGTAGTGATATTTCCAGGGATGGTTTTTAATACCTCTGTGAGGTTCTTCTACATCATTCCCATGAGGTTCTTTGTCATAACAGGTGCAACTTTGGCATTCTTCAGCTTCCAGGACCTTTTCACTTCATGTTTGAGATAAGATCTTGATAGCTGGTCATTTTCTTGATTTCTGCATCGTTAGTCCAAAATCACTGATATTAATACCTCAATTAGCAATGCCTTCTCTGTTTTTTGAACCTAAGTATGATATCTATCTGCAATGCTTTTTTTCGATGTTCATGCTCAATGGGATCATAATATCGTACGTGAGCGGAACTTCAATGTTTTCAGTAATTGCTTTTCATTCATGTTCCCACAAATTTTTCTGGAACTGGAATATCAAAGTTTTTGCAGATGTGCCAGCGGGTTACTTTACAAACTCTGTTGTGTTGTTGTGTAGCTGACATGTTTTTTTTTTTTTAATGTTTCTTAATTAAGCATCACATATCATTTTCTTTGCGAATCTCACCTCCACAACTCACCTGCCTTTTTTTCCTCCTCCCCGCCCCCCCCACCTTTCTCTCTCACTCTTTGTCCCCTTCTCGCTCCCCCATCCTAATAAAATGCAGCCCTCTCCTCCCACACCTCTCTCTCTCTCTCTCTCTCTCTCTCTCTCTCTCTCTCTCTCTCTCTCTCTCTCTCTCTCTCTCTCTCTCTCTCTCTCTCTCTCTCTCTCTCTGTCTCTCTCTCTCTCTCTCTCATGCACCCCTCCCTCCCGCAGTGAAGAGCAACGTTTGGTGAGGTGTCGCTCTTCCCACCTCTCTCCCCCCTTTTCTTGCTCTCCCCTCACCCTTCCTAGCTGCCCCTTCTTCATCCTCTCTGCCTCCCCTCCCCCCTCTCACCCTACACCTGCCTCCTCTCTCTCTCCCTCCCTCTCCCCCCTCCTTTTATTGTCCCCATCAGCGAAGCGACGAGTTCTATTTACTAGTTGGATAATATTTGTGAGATAGTTGGATTTCTTCTGATTTTGGGATGAGGAACGTGTTACCTTCTGTGAGCCATTCATTCATTCATAGTTAAAAACTGCCTCTCCAGGATTTCATGACAGCGAAGTGGGAAATTGCATCGTCAACTTCAATAATGCACATCAGATCGCTTTCAATCGACATGATGGCGAGGCAGTTCAACTTGTTGTGGTCCATGGTGACACGCTGCACATTCTTCACAAATTTCATTTTTGAAAAGCTGAGCTCAGCCTCACATACTTGCAACATTCAGTGACAGGAAAATTCTCATGGCAATGGTGACGTTAGGAAAAGTTGCATCGAAACCCTGTCGCTTGATGAACTTAAGCACTGAAACCAGTGAATCCATTCTCTCTTTCAGCCAGGTCATGAAGTCATAGAAATGTTCACATCCATCAAAAGAATCTGAATAAAAATCCTTGTATTTTGATGTCAGACTGGGGGCGTTCCATGTCAAGTGTATACATTTTTCAGCAAAATTTTGACACATCGTCTCAGATTTCACTATTTTTTGTGCAAGTGTGTATATCCATGGCAAAACATTATGTGTGAATTTTCAGACCTGGGGGCCATCGTGGCCCATTTTAGCCCCCCCCCCAAATTTGAGCACCCCCGGTTGACCCAAAATCTTCCAGTGGCCATATCACAGGTTGTAATGGTCCGATTTAGATGATCTTGGTATCAAAATGCTCATAAAAGCGAGATCTTTCTAATCGCATAAAGTAAAATCACTCCGAAACAGTAATTCAAAAAGTTATAGTTTGGGGCGCCCTTTGACCTTGGGCCCCCGCACCCCAGCCAAACCGATGATCCCGATTTTTTCGTGTGAGAATACCCCTTCATATACTCCAACACCTCAGCATAAATGAAAATGGGTCTCAATGGGTTCAAGTGTGATGATGGTTTTATTGTTCAGGGTCCACATATCACCAATTATTGATTCGATATTGGGCAACGTTTGCCGTCATCATTCCAATGATGTCACCTGCTGGCAGGCGACTTTATGTCTGAAATTGACAATCATCATCATCTCTGGACTATTATAAATATATATATATATATATATATATATATATATATATATATATATATATATATATATATATATATATATATATATTACGAATCTACGCCGCCCGGCGTGCGAACGACCTCTTTAGCCAATGGCAGCCGCACACCCACTGGACGAGCAATTCAGTCGTGACTTCCCGGAACAACGCCGAGAACCAGTCACGGGTGGGCCTTCAACGCACACCATGGCCCAGTCCGTATTCTACCCGCGCGCGACAGGGTCAATCGCCGAATATCGATATACCTAAGTATTCGCGCGGGTAACCTACCGAGGGACCGTACCTCGGCTAAGGCCTGTTTGGACACGAACCGCTTAAGCGGTTCGTTCCGTTCTGGGATAACTGAGCGGGTATTATCGCCAGACCTCACCGGACCCGATTCTATTATCAGTATTCAAAAACCAACTAGTATTCCGAAAAACAATATGGCACTTCAATGGGGGTGAAAAAGGACACGACGAACGGGTTAACATTCACACAAGCACATTTATTATTTTACACGTATACAATCAAGCAACAAATAAGTGAAACACGCATGCAGTTATACAGTCACTTATACAGTTCTACATGTGGACATGGCACCACAACATTTATTCAAAAGCAAAGAAAAGCCCGAGGACAGACGAGGGGCAGACTGGACCTCTTTGGGTCTTTATTGCACGGAGCCGTGTAGACCGCAGAGGCTCAGCGAGGCCACGCAGGTTACCTTCCTCGCTGGGGCGACCCACGACACTCCTTCTCCATGGCAGCTAGCGTAACCGCGGTCTGGCCCAGGCCTCGTCTGACGGTCCGGTGATTCGGGCCCAGCCGGCAACGCCTCAGAGGAACGAACGGGCCTTATGCTCTTTCCGAGTTGATGCTCTTTTTCAGAGCCCGTCCGTCCCTCACGTTGCTCGGACTGTCCCGAAGCCCGATCACCTCGGACCGTTCGCTGCTGGCTGGCAACCTCTCCACGTCCCACACGAATGCGCCGTCATGCGTGGCACGGCCGGCCTGATGTGTTCCCCGCTCTGTCTCCTCGGCGAACCCGAACTTCCACTGGACTCGAGCTCCGCTCATCACACCGCTCCAGATCCCGACTGCTTCTCCCTCGGATCGACTCGACTCTCTTCCAGACCCCCTCCAGACTGGTTGAACTGGCGCTCTGCGTGGCCTTTTATAGGGCTGGTGAGACGAGATCTGATCTCCACACTTTCACCTCTGACCTCCGACCTCTGTGCGGAAAGCAGACATTGTGGAAATAATCGGCGCTGCATGGCGAGAGAACCCTTGCCTCCGACCTCGGACCTCTGCGCGGAAAGCGGACGTTGTGGAAATCAGCGGCCCTGCACGGCGAAAGAACCCTTGCCTCCGCCTGCAGCGATGCCGTTTGATCGGATCTCGCCGCTGCTGGTGCAAAGATGGCGTCGTTTCGGAGACGAAGGTGAGGCGATGTTTGTGGTGTGGAGATGTTGACGGTTGCTGGCGAAGTGGTGAGGATGGCGTGGTTGGTTGAGAGGCAGGTGTGGTTGTGGTGGTGGAAAGGCGGTTGGTCTGAAGCGGTTGTTGAGAGCGATGTTGGTGGTGGAGGTGGTTGGTCCAAAATAACGACAGCAAAGAATAACGGCTAACTCAAAGATCACAGCCCTGTGACATGAATAATTCCCATTAAACAACGGTGGGGAAATCTAACTGAACACAAACTTATCGGAACAACTGAATTAAGGACCTTTATGGTGTTCTGCGAATTTCCACAGCCGTAACAATATATATATATATATATATATATATATATATATATATATATATATATATATATATATATATATATATATATATATGTGTATATATTTTTTGCATCATTTGTGAAAAATTAATCTGCCTATTGTGTCCATTGATTTTTAAGTGTACATTTTTTGTATAACCATCATCGAATTAAGTTATAAATGGGCTAATCTCAGTTTTTGCATATTTTGCAGTAAGCATGGCGACTGAAGATAGAAACGAGTTCCGAAAATACTGTTGCGATCCGTTCAGCTGCCATAAAACAAAACAACGAAAAGATCTTCACAATGTGTCAAATGATATGTTGATGAAATTTTCTTCAAAGGTGAAAAAAAGATGACAGACTTTGTACTTCGTGCAGAAAAAAAACTTTCAGTTGTCTCCAGAGCGTATTGAAGAATCATCTTCGACCAGTTCGAAATTATCATCAGAAGGTACTATCGAAGGCATTGCAGAATCTATTTCGACAGATGAGGATGAGAAGGTTTTTGAGCGAGAAGCAGAAGTTGACCTATTAAACCAGTCATTATCGATGATAGGCGAAAGCCCATTCGACAAACCAAAGGCGGAAAGGAACCCAGGGTACGTTCCTGAAAAGCGAAGTAAAGTGGAAGATTGTGTGCAAAAGAAATTAGAACTAGTTGCTGGACCAAGCACTGCGGAGAAAACAAAAAATACAGCGTCAAAATGTGATGAAAACTGCATGCCAGAGGTGATCAAAAGCCTGAAAAAAAAATATGTTGTTTCGAGCCGTTCAGAGCAAATACGTATTCTAACAATATTTGCTAGGAATATGAGCATCAGAGGGATGATGAGTGAATTCAGTTGCTCCCAAAGAATGGCTGTGCAAGCCAAAAATTTAGAGAAAGAAAATGGTATGCTATCGTCTCCAAATCCCAAACAGAGTAAAATATTGCCTGACGGAGTGAAATCCGCCGTAACCGAATTTTACCGAAGTGATGAAGTCAGCCGAATAATGTCGGGAAAAAAGGACTGTGTGGTGGTCAGGAATGAACATGGAAAAGACAAAATTCAATAGCGCCTGGTACTAAACAATCTCAAGGAACTGTTTCAGAAATTCAAAGAGAAAAACCCTGCTTGAAAGTTGGATTCGCGAAGCTCGCCATGCTCCGTCCCTCGGAGTGTGTCCTGGCCGGTTCAGGCGGCACACACAGTGTATGTGTATGTACGATATATCAAAATGTGAAACTGATGATGTTTGGTTCCAAAATGCCACAGATAGCCGAACTTCCTAGCTATCATCATGTGATAGCACGCATAGTTTGTAACCCGCACAACCGGCATGTTATTTCAGAACTTGTGAAAGTTGCCCATCAATTGAAGACTTCAAAACCGAGCGACTGAGTGCTTATGAACTAGAGGATATTGATGAAATTCAGTTTAAACGGTGGACATCCACCGACAGATCTGAACTGAGCTCCATGGTCCTGCCTTTGGAAGAATTCATTAATCAATTCTGTGAACGTGCGGTGAAATTCGTCAGACACGACTTCATTGCCAAGGCCCAATCTCAGTTTCTGAAAAATAAGAAAGACGAAATCGGTGAAGGAGAATTTGTCATTATTGGATACTTCTCAGAGAACTATTCGTTTGTCGTACAGGATGCCGCCCAATGATTCCATTGGAACTGCTCTCAAACGACAATTCACCCCTGGGTTTACTATTTCAAATCGGACGATGGCAAATTAAACCACGATTCGTTCACGATTATATCAGAATGCAATACTCACGACGTTGTCTCAGTCCACCTCTTCCAAAGAATGCTCATTGAACATTTGAAATCTAGCTTTGGAAATGTAAAGAAAACTTACTATTTCTCAGACGGTTGCAATATAAGAATTGCAAAGCCTTCATAAACCGATGTCGTGAAAAATCAGAGTATGGTCAGGTCAGGTATGGGAGCATGTGCCAGAACAGCGCGTCGCTGCGTCCACTTTCCGCCGGTACTCCAGGGGCCTCCGTCTGGCCATCCCCCAGGCAGATGCCAGGCCCATCCCCATCTCCTTGAGATGATGGTCAACCTGTTGCAACCATGAGGCACGTGGTCGGCCCACTGGCCTCCTCCACTCATGAGACTCCCTCGCTGAGAGAATCTGGTGAGCAGGATCAGAGTCAGGATAACGAGCCACATGTCCATACAGCCGCAACTGACACTCACGGACTATGCAGGTAACAAATCTCATCCGAGTCTCTCTCAGCAACCGCTCGTTGGACACAAAATCCGACCAGCCATAGCCAAGGATTCTCCGAAGAGACCTGGTACCAAAGGAATTAAGTCTCCGTTTCAGATCCTTGGTCAGAGTCCAAGTCTCGCACCCATAGAGCAAGACTGGAAGTACCAATGACCTGAAGACTCGGACTTTCGTACTCCCGCACAGGTACCGGCAGCGCCACACCCCATGATCCAGTGAATCCATGACTCCCCAGGCCCGACCCAGACGTCTATTGACCTCTGACTCGCAGCCAGCAGAGACATGAATATCACTGCCAAGGTAAGTAAATCTCTCCAAAACCTCAACATCCTCACCACAAACAGACACAGACAGGACAGCAGCAACCAAGATGTCACCGAAAGCCTGGATCTTAGTTTTGACCCAAGAAACCCGTAATCCCAACGGCTCCGACTCCTCATTCAGCACCTCGAGGGCCCCCAAGAGGATGTCTAAAGTCTCCGCAAAGATGACTGCATCATCTGCAAAATCAAGGTCCGAGATCTTGACATTCCCAAATGACGCACCGCAACTTGATCTCTCCGACATCCTCCCTAAAATCCAGTCCATACAAGTGCTGAAAAGTGTGGGGGCAAGTACACATCCCTGACGAACTCCAGTAACAACTGGAAATAAGTCAGAGGTGGTACCACCACACTTCACAGCACTCTCAGTACCAGAGTAGAGTTCAGACATCAGATCGATCAGTTTTGGTGGCACCCCACGAAGACCAAGAATCCTCCAGAGGACATTCTGATTCACTGAATCGAACGCTTTACAGAGATCAACATAGGCTGCAAGCAGCCCCTGCCGAAACTCTCGTCTGCGTTCGGTGAGGACACGAAGTGCAAGGATACGGTCAATCGTTGACCTCTTTGGTGTAAAGCCTGACTGCTCTGGACGCTGGTGCTCAAGCAGATGGTGGCGAACCCTATCAAGTATTATCCGAGCAAAGACCTTGCCCGGCACTGAGAGCAGCGTCACCCCTCGGTAGTTGTTGCAGTCTTGGTGATCACCCTTCCCTTTCCAGAGAGGGACAACAAGGCCCCTCTTCCAGTCAGTTGGGATGATGCCTGTGTTCCAGGCAGAGCACAAAACTGCATGCAACGACACGAGTGCAGCATTTCCACCAGCCTTGAGAAGTTCGGCATGGATGCCACAGATCCCTGGAGCTTTGCCCCGTTTCAACTGGTTCACCGCAGCCCGTGTTTCCACAAGCGAAGGTGGACCACAGTTGATTCGAGGGTCAGCAACAGGGATTGTAACACCCTTGACGTCCAACTCGACAGTTGGGGGATCAGCCTGGTACAACCGCTCAAAGTAACCGGCCCAGCGGGCCTTCACTTCAGACTCCTCTGTCAAGAGCCTACCACTCTCTGCTCGAACTGTAGTGCTCCGAGGGATGGGCTTGGATGAACGTAATGTGCGAATTCCCCTGTAAGCGGGACGAGAATCACCTGTCCACAGGTGATGCTCTACCCCCTCTCAGATTCCTCGCACATAGGCCTCCTTGTCCACCCTCAGTGCACGTACAGTTTTACGCCTCAGCTCCCTGAACAGCTCAGCTCTGCCATTCAGCCTGGCCCTGCGACTCTGGTCAATGGTATCCAGTGTCCCTTGAGAGACAAAATTCTTCTTTGCCCTGCGGTGAGCTCCAAGGCATCCACCGGCAACATCAAGGACGGTGGTTTTGAAGGAGCTCCACAACTCTTCAGGACCCCCCAAAGCACCCAGACCCCCCAAGTGTCCACTCAGCCTGTTTGCAAACTCCTCAGCTACTCTCTCATCCCTGAGCTTGGCAACATCCAGCCTAGGCTGGGATGGTACCATTCTCCAGGATTTAAGGTGCAGCTTTAGAGTTGCTACAACAAGCCTGTGGTCAGTATTGAGGAACTGAGCACTCCGGTAGACCCTGCAGTTCTGGATCATCCTCCAACGACCGTCAATGAGCACATGGTCAATCTCCTTTGCCACACCGCCAGCGTTGGAATACCAAGTCCAACGATGAGCTTGTGGGCGCTGAAACCATGAACCAGCCACCCTAAGTCCATGACTTCTTGCAAAGTCAAGGAACTTAGTGCCATTCTGGTTCATAGTTCCTGACCCATGGGGACCAACACACACCTCATAACCATCCCTATCAGTTCCAGTCGATGCATTGAAATCCCCCAAGACTAGAAGTGTATCTCGTCTGGGGCACTGATCAACCACAGACTCGAGTGTGGCGTAGAATGCATCCCTCACGGTGAGATCACTCGCCTCAGTCGGAGCATAAACAGAGACCAGGGAAATGACACCGAAGGAGTGACGAATCCTTAATCTCATAATACGCTCGTTGACCGGTGTTACCTCAATTATCATTGGGGTCAGCTTATTGGACACAGCTACAGCAACTCCTTGGGTATGGTAACCATCAGAGCGACCAGACCAATAGTAGGTGTAACCACCCACCATTATCTCGCCGCAATCCGGTCTCCGAACCTCAGAGAGAGCTGCAATCCCGATGTCCAAACACTTGAGCTCAGATGATAACAGAGACAGGTGATCATCCTCTCTTAGGGATAGGACATTCCAGGCACCCACCCAAAGGGACCGCCTCAGGTTAACCCAAGGAGACCGCCGTCTGGTGGACGACACCTCAGCACCACTCCGACACACTCTCCCGCAATCTGACCCAGGGATGTTACCCCGTGGTTTCCCTCCTATCATCAAAGATTGGGGGTCCCGAAGGCTTTGCCCCAATCCCGTCATCCAGTGAGCTGCCCTGCAAAGTGAAGCTGCACAGGAGGTACTCCCACGGAGTGGGTTTTCAGATTTTTTTGCGTTTTTGCATTTTGCGGAATGAAGGGTTTTACGGTGGCCGGGGTGCAAATCCTGCCACCAACCTCCTAATAAGAAGTGACCCAACTGCAGGAGGACGTCCGCAGACACAGTTGGGCACTAGATATGGATGGCCGTTGGCTCACAAGGAGCTCCTCCGCCCTTTTACAGGTTTTGTTTTTAATCCTGCTGGGTGTCCATATCCAAACACCCTCCTCACCAGAAAACATGGTGGGGGAGACGGTTTAGTCGCCGACAACCCGACCATGGAGCAGGTTAGTACAGGTTTACATGGTACCTGTAGCAGGTCACAGATCGAACCTGACCTGACAGAAAGAGTATGGTATTGATGCAGAATGGCATTTTTTTGCCAGAAGTCATGGCAAGGGCCCTTCAGATGGCGTGGGAGGTACAGTCAAAGGAGACACAACACGTGAGAGCCTGCGTAGACCTTACAACAGTCAAATTATTTCTCCAAAAGATCTTTTCGCCTTTGCTGAAAATTGTTTGAATGAAATGAAGATCGGTTACGGTATCCAAGAGGCGTATGACGAGGAAGAACGAAATCTGGAAGAAAGGTTAAAAACGGCCAAAACCATAGCTGGAACTCAAAAACTTCATGCTTTCATCCCCATTTCTGAAACTGCTCTTCAAGTACGCGAATTCAGCCTTAGCAAGGAACACCGTATCGAGTCAGCTATTTCAAAATCCACACCAACTTTTAACGGGAAACTCTCAGGTTATGTCACAGTGCACTATGATGGAAAATGGTGGCTTGCCTGCATCATGGAAGCCTTTCAGGACACTCATGAAGTGAAAGTGAATTTTCTTCATCCAAACGGGGCCGCAAATAGTTTATTTTTTTCCTGACATTGAAGATCACTACATTTTAGACATTTCTGATATACTTCTTTCCGTAGAACCAAAAACTGCTACAGGTAGAAACTACACAATCAGTAAAAAAGAAACACAGCTGTCAAATAAAACATTGGTTGGCAAAAAATCTTGACTATAATATGCTAGGAAAAACTCTTACTCAGACTAGTATCGCTTCCAGTTCCTGCATGTGCATGTGGAAAATTTATGTACAATTAGACCAAGAGCCCGGGGGTACTTGGTTAGCTGGAAAGGTAACTAATTTTATTGCCTACCACAGTGTTCCATGTCCATCCTTGGGTACAGAACTGAACAACTGGCATGCCCCCAGTGGTGGGTGTGGCCAGGGGGGCATTACTAACTTACCCCAAAGTTGATCTGGATCAGCTTTGTATGGTAACCCATAAAATATCACTTATATCACCCAAATGTCATCCATAGTGCAAAACTTGGCTAATGCCAGTAATTTTCTATGGTGGGGTCCTCCCTCCAGTCATCAATATATGACACTTCAAAGTTGATCAAGATCAGCTCATGAGGTAACCTCTTGGAATCTATTAGAAAATGTTCAGTAGGACCCCATGTGTTATGAATGCCCATTGCCAGTGGTTTCCATTGGTGGGTTACCCCTGCCAGTTGCCCTGAAAGTTGCCCCTCCTTGGATTGACCTAGATCAGCTCATGAGGTAACCTCTTGGAATCTTTTATAAAATGTTCAGTAGGAACCCAAGTATTATGAATGCTCATTACCAGTGGTTTCCATTGGTGGGTTACCCTTGCCAGTTGCCCTGAAAGTTGCCCCTCCCTGGATTGACCTAGATCAGCTCATGAGCTAACATCTTGGAATCTATTAGAAAATGTTCAGTGGGACCCCATGTGTTATGAATGCCCATTGCCAGTGGTTTCCATTGGTGGGTTACCCCTGCCAGTTGCCCTGAAAGTTGCCCCTCCCTGGATTGACCGAGATCAGCTCATGAGGTAACCTCTTGGAATCTATTACAAAATGTTCAGTAGGAACTCAAGTATTATGAATGCTCATTACCAGTGGTTTCCATTGGTGGGTTACCCCTGCCAGTTGCCCCTCCCTGGATTGACCGAGATCGGCTCATAAGGTAACCTCTTGGAATCTATTACAAAATGTTCAGTAGGACCCCATGTATAATGAATGCTCATTGCCAGTGGTTTCCTAAGTTGACTCTCCCTTGGATTGACGTAGATGAGCTCGATGAAATAATCTCTTGGAATATAACAAAATTAGGCGACCTGAATTACCAGACACTCGGTATCGAAAGGCAGGAGAATATATTTTCTTTGGGGTCTTTCAGGACCATGGACTTCAGACCCATCTGCCAGTGGACACCCTATTAAAAAAAAAGAGGTGAAAGTAAGCATTTTTCATTACGAGATAAATTTATGGGATATATTTCCACAAGCAAACTTCAAACATCAAACAATTTAAAGTGTTAAACAACCGTATATACAAAAATGTAGGATAAGAAAATAATCTAATGATCGAGTAAGTATAAGAGTACTGGTACAAGTATGTATCTTAAAATTATAGTTTCTGGATTATCATAGTGATTACCCAATGCTATCAGATTTCAGAGCTTTCTACAGTAGGTGTCCGTTCTGGCAATTTGGTCACGTTGGCAACACCTAGAATTCCATGTGACACTGATTCCAGATGTTAATTGTTCATTACTGGAATTCTTTTTATACTGGGGTTGATACCTTTAAAACCAAGATAAGTAATTTTGAATATGCTTTTCAGTCCTGAACACTTGTTAACCGTCTGAATTCGGAGCCACGGACGACATAATATTTACATTGATTTGTTCTACCCATTAGTGTATTACATAAATTAAAAATTCAAGCCAAGATGATCCTCTTAAACTGGGTCGATCTTGCATGCCAATGTGCTCAATGGCAACATACAAAAACCATTTTTAGAGTTATTAGTAGTAATCATATGAAATATCAAGATTTCATCTTGGAAGGAAAGCGTCCACTTTTCGATATTAAGAGCGAAGGTGAAGGGCGAAATCACCTGCACATGTCAATTTCTTCACTGTCAGAATCAGAGTCTCCTCTCCATGCATCGACTTCACTATCGCTATCACTTTGTTGTTCATCACAGTCCTGTTGATCTATTCCATCGCCAGCTGATGTCACGTTATCCCCTTCCACTGAATCTGTGAATAAACAGTCTGGAAGTTCTGACCCTTCAAAGCAGATTGGCTGCAGTATACACTCGTTGTCATTTGACCAACCATAATTACATGGTGTCAATCCAGTCATCGGCACAGCCGTTGTAGCGTTCGTCCACAGCATAGAGATGGATTGGGATCTACGGATTTTCATCTCCAGAGTCCTTCGACAAGGTGGCAGCAATGAACAGTCCAGCTTCTTCACATTGGCCAGGGTTTTTTTTTCCTGAAAATTGAATGAAACATTCATTATGACATGATTGACTAGGTGACCTGAAACCTAGATAACTAAAAATATTTCAAATACATGTACTTCATAAGTTTTACTTTACCTTATCAACTTTTCCAGTCATTTCAATAAGTTTCTTGTGTCTTGCCTCATCCACGTCTCAAGTCTTGGTTTGGGCATACATACGGCAGACGAACTCTGAAGCTACGTCAACATCAACATCATCAAATTGCTCCCCCATACTGGTGAATAGATTGATGAACTGCAACGATTCATCTTTCTCAAGGATTTGGAGTGGCTTGACTTTTCCTTTCCTGAAAGATACCGAAACCTCAGAATCAAGTAAACCCAAGTAAGATTAATGGTAATTTCTTCATAATTTGGACCATTTTATGGCATTACATTTAGGGATGTGTCTTTTACAACCAAAAATTTAATGGATTACTGTACGTATTTCAATGCTATTTCATCACTGACCGTTTCATAGAACATTGGAATTGAAATGGCACATGGAGTCCCTACCTACCTGTAAAATGCTGATGTGAAGTCACATCCTGTGAACGCATGGTATCCTGGAAGAGCTCGGGGCAGTCCAGGTCTGGTTTCTTCCAATACAGCAGCAATGTTGGAGACGTTTATGTATCTGCGACTATTTCCCATGCCACATTCCATGATAATGTTCATCCTCGCGCGGATCTCTGGACGTTTCCTTCCAAGCAAACCGATGAGGATGATCAACACATCTGTATCTGTTGCCCTAATGATGACATTCCTTTCTGTGATATTGGCTACAAGGAAAGCTATCAACGTGTCTGCTTCTTCATGGTCACCTTGATATTCTGTTGGCTTAGTGACAGTGATGTGGTTGCTTTCATCTGGCATGTAGCGTTGACATTGTCCGCCGAAGGAGACCACTAACGTTTTGCCACGAAGTATGTACCAATAGTGATCATTTTCCCACTGTCGCAGCAGGAACTTCCCCAACTCATGCTTGAAAACGCCGTTTTCAAGAAGTTTCGCTCCACTTTGCCTGATTTTCTGCTCTGGCCCAGCAATGACATAGACGGAATTGACAGCACCACAGAGCTTCTTTTCGCTGTCCTTTATGGAATATTCCACATATTTGTCCAAGCAGACATGAACTTCAGTTCCCCCGTGTGAACACAATACTGAGAGCATGGTGTGAGCAATCAAGCTAAATGATGTCCCAATATGCGTCTGCGCAGCCTGGTGTTGGCGCAGTGGTTTGGGCAGCGGCTTGGGATCCAAAAGGTCCTGAGTTCAAGCCCCGTTGGGCTACTAAATTAATACACCAGGGGGTTGACTCAGCCTGTCATCCTTCCGAGGTCGGCGAAGTGAGTACCAGTGTACTGGGCCGGTGTATACCCCGGATAGAATAGGTGGACCAGATCCCTGTGTCATAAGAGGTGACCAGGGTTGCGTCAGGAAGGGCATCCGGCGTAAAACATGTGCCAAATCATTATGCGGATCATAACGGATGATTCGCTGTGGCGACCCCTAACGGGAGCAGCCAAAAGAAGAAGAAGAATATGCGTCTGTGCAAGAACAGAGTGAAGTAAGAGCCCTCCATCATACACCTGGACAAAACTGTGTGGTGAGTCTTGTTCTGTGATTGGCTCCATCTGTAGTGTTTCCAACTTGTTCAGCAGTGGTGATTTCTCAGTCTTGACCCGTGACCCATCGCAGTGAGTAAGAGACATACATTGGATGCGCTCGGGCATGATGCAGGTTGAGGTCCCCTTTCTCCGCGACAACGACAATCATGCATATGAAGACGTCCCTGAAATTCTCAGCATTTGTCTGTGCCCTCTTGGAGGCACTTTGAGATGGCGTCTTCTTCAGATTTTCTGCTGCGAAATTATTTATCTTGATTTTCTTGACTGGCTGAAGGAAGCGTTTAGAACTGTTGTCCCATTCTTCTTTGAACTTTTCTCTTGCTGTTTGTCCCTGCTGCAGTGTGGAAAGCAAGTATGTTTCCGTTCCTTTTAATGCAGCTCTGCCTGTTGCAATATTCACAAGGGTGTGGGATGTCTAACCTCCGAATGGGTTGCAGAAGTCATCTATGGTTTTGCTTAATGCTGCCATTTTCAGATTGTCTTTCCTCACCCTGGATGGACGGCACTGGGAAGCTGCACTGTCTCCTTGCTCCAGTCCCACGAACGCCTTCATATCAGAGACCACCAGAGCCCTTTAGGTCATTGTGAGGGCCCATCTTCACAAGGCTTGATCTGAGTTTCGAAACGCTACTATGCCCTTCATGCTGGAGCCAGCATCCTTGTTAACCGTCTGTTCAAGAGAGAGAGAGAGAGAGATCAACTGCAGAATGGCTGTAGTCTTTCTTAGTTCTTCAGATGGGGAAGACTCCATTTTCAAGGATGTTGATGACCTTGGGGTTCGCAGTCTTCAATTTATGGAGGAAGAGTGTCCCCCACTTTGTGTCGTTTGGTCTATTCAAAGCAAGGAAAACGTCCAAGATCTTGGGAAGTACGTTTATGTAGCCTCGTACATCATTGGTTTTGACACATCTTTGAAGTTCTCTATAGAGACGATTGATAAGGTAAATGTAGATGCCCCAGAACTGTGCCATTGACCCGTGACGGCCATCAACGACCTCCTGGAAGTAGGTTTCATACTGTTCAAGGTGCTGTACGATTGCTGGATCTTCCAGATGCGCATCAAGACTTGGATCAGCGGGGACAGCGTGCATGGCTTGATGGTACATCTCCAATTCCTCTTCAGGGATGGTGAGTTGAAACCGCTCATACAGTTTCATTTCCAAGTCAGTTGCCAGAAGGTCATGAATGCGTGTACATCTGTTATAAAACTTCCCTTTTATGAATCCATTCATGGATCCTTCTGCCAGAATATCTGCCTCTGTAAGGATGAACTCGATCCCACTTGCACTGATCAATGTTCCTACTGCCGCGTAAAAGGCCAACTCTACATGGAAGTTCCCAAGCAAGATCAGTAAATCATCAAATAATGGTCGTTCTACCTCTTGTATTGAGTAAGCCTTTTTTGCCACTGCCAAGTCATAGGTGACAATGGCAAAATCTTGGTTTGCTTCCTTTACTACATTGAGTGTTCGAACCATTGTTTCTCGCACGACGTCGTTATTAGTTGGTGGGCTTGAAATGGGGTCCATGCAACAGATTCTCTGGAGAGGAAGAGGGTCTTTTATGTACTGACTGATGAATCCTGCATGCATTGGTACCTTGTCTTTCCCTTAACTTCCAAAACCAGTACAAATCCAGCGCTTTCAGCATTACCCTATCTGATTTTTCTGGTTGGGACACTGTGCTGCTTGCAGTATTTGCTGGAACACTGTCACTGGAGAATATAGCCTTATAGAGTGTCTTCTGGAAGGGTGGTACCTCTCATTCCATGCCCACAAACCTTCACCGGTTTCTTCCCTCTCGGAACTGTGAAGCACATCTAACGGACTCAGCAGCATCAGGCAGAATATTTTGATAAGTATGACCAACTGTGGCATGTAATATGTCTTTTCCATCCAGTGTCTCGATGTTTGCATCGTTGTTGTCCCAGACTGACGCTGTTGCTAAGTTTGGGTTGAGTCGGATACCATCTGGTGCATCACTGTTGTAGGAATCTAGGGAATATGCAAACTCTGTTTCTAGGCCCTTTGCCTCATTATAGCTGATTGAATGTCCCGCTCTGTTTAATATATCCAAAAACATCCTCGATCCCATTAACGATCCAAGGCCAAGGCCGAGAGCAGTTTGCTTCCATGGCTTTACAGTCCCTCGGGAGATATTGTAAACGGCATCTGAAGCCATGCAGGTAACCTTGCGGTCCGCTACCTCCTTTTGAGTACCATGCAAACTAGCAGGCGTTGAACCACCAAGAAGACTTCTGAAGAATAACTCCAGCTGTGTGGGGAGAGTAGAGGTGCATTCCTTGAGACTCTGGACATTGGCAGGGATGGGTGGCTTGGTCTTTGGAAGTTGCAAAATCAATTTGCAAAGGTGAAGGGCAGCCCACTTTATCTTTTCATTCTCATGTTGTCCATCTTCATTCAGGCGTTCCACAGCCTCATCTTCTGTCAGAGCAGAGCTGTAAATGAAGTTACCGTTGTGCCGGTTTGCCAGTTTGATATTGATGCGATCCCCAAAACGATGCTTAATTTTCAGCACAAAATTCTGCGCCAAGTAATCTTTGATTCTGTCCTCATCACCTCCACTGCTCACGAACTCCTCTTTGTATATATCAAGTACAGATGAGACCAGTAGTGAACGCTGTCCTTCTATTATTTCCTTCTGGATATAGGAGCAGATAGAAACAAATACATTATTGTGGTGTTGATGCGATGAATGTGATGTCCCCTCTCCTGAACCCTCCTACCGTTACATGGTTTTCAGTCTCCTTGAGGAACGCAGCTCGGCAAGTTTTATGATATTCGGCCTCCTTAGCAATCAGGTCTACATTATTCCAAACAAGAGTCTTGATTCGTTCGTTTGTAGAGAGCCTTACCCGCTCTGAAATTGACTGACATCCAGCCAATGTCGCTATCTTAAACCTTGGTTCTTCCTTACCCCCTCGTTTCTTCCGAGCTTTGCCACAAAATACACAAGACACCTTCAATATTCCTTGCTGATCAAACTTTGGGATTTTACTCTCCCGTCTAGTCTCAATACATGGATTCTTGCTAACAGTAGACACATCAGATGAGGATGGACTTTCTCGTGGACGCTTGACTGCAGAATATGTGTTACGATAAGATGGATGATAGTGTAGTGTTGATTCTTCAATGTTGCTCCTGCCAACCCTACGGGTTACATCAGCATATTTATCCGATACCAAATTTTGATGCAAGGCAAACGTTTTCTTCATTGTTGCCCAAGTTTTATCATTGAACAATTTCAGTCTGCGGTCATCTTCGTTTGATCTCAGACAGATAAAGCAGCGTGAAGTCCCCACATAATCAATAACCTACAATGACACAAGGAGCGATAGTTGGACTGAGTTTATGGAAATTATACACTGGTATGATTGGCCGTATCATTCAGTCCCATACATATCGGGTGTCAAAAACGCTGGACCACATTTCATATTTATAAAACTCAACTTCTCAATCATAGTCCCCTAATACAAGATTTGGGCATTCATAGTTCTTGCAAGTGAACTCTTTCAACATGCCTATATAGGGTGGTCTAATAAAATGGTACCAATTCTAAATTGTTGTCATTTCCAGGAAAATTAATATTTTACTCTTTAGTTCAGGTGAATGATGGTTAAGCATCAATTTTTATCTACCAGCGTCAGTTATATTCAGAGCTGGAGTGTGACAGAACCCATTCCAAACCAGATTATATGAGGATCTTCCCATGAATTTGAGGAAGAATTGTTCCGAGTAGAATCACATTTCGATGTCTCTTGGGCAGATTAAAGGGAAGGGTGTAATAATACCGAATAGTGTTCAAAAATGGTGCTGTAACTGAAGAAAAAAATGCATCAAACATAAATGTCATGCCTCTGTGACAGGTTTCTGAAAAAAAAAGAATCAGTAAAGCCTTCACCTGGAACAAATTAAAATGATGTTGATTTAGAAAAGGTACATTTTATTGGACCACCCTGTAATTGAAAGAAAGCCTTATTTCCTACCTGCTGAACACCTGTGTTTGATGGACCAGGATCTCATAGTGCCATCCGATATTAAACTAGGCCCTCTCTCACTGATGCATCTCCAACTGGTGTTGTAGGATACCGGCACATGTTTAAGACTGCACTCCATGTCAGTACACATGTTCAAGTGGGTAGGCCATATATGAAAATAATGACACCTTGCAACATGTGTGATGCATGCTACATGTACATCATGCACTGCATGCTATAGGTAGGCTGGGCCTTGCCTAGCCAATATTTTCTAGGCCTATATTCACTACTTCTCTGAGAGAAACAGACATATTCATAACTTAAGGCCCGGTCACACCTTGACGTTTTAGCCAACGTATACCGATTTTTGAATTTTTTTTCTAAAACGCTGGCACACGTTGAATACGTTATGGGTAAGTTTTGATAACATTGAGAGCACGCTGGCATACGTCGTAGTACGTTGCCATACGTCGTTGTACGTTGGCTTTAAACGTTGTACTTTTCGGTTGTCCTCAAATTTTTTCATGCTTGAAATTTCACGACGTATGCCGCGTATGACTCACACGTTCCGCTACGCTGGCCACAAGTTGTATGCACGGTCTGCGATCGTTGACAGACGTCAACACATGCTACTTGTAAGTTAATAATAAGTTGAGACACGCCGAGGTAATGTTTAGCGTACCCGAAACTTATTTCTAACCTATGATTAACGTGTTGTTGGCACGTTACGCGATCGTTGCCACACATCGACAGACGTTACTTTTAAGTTACTCATAGGCTGAAAGACGTCGGTATAATGGATCGTCCTTGCGTCAGCGTCCACGGCCAGGACACTTATTTGCAGCATTCTTCAAACTTTTCTTGGGCATGACGAGGATGTTCACACTTCGATGTCTAGCTTGGCTATGATTCCAATTGTCCATCGGCAGCGTCTATTTAAAATAGTCGAGTTTGAGCGTTTTAACACGTTCAGAAGAAACGCTTCAAATTTCCAAACCCCAGCGTCAAAAAAAACCAAAAAAAAAAACAAAGGCGAGTGACAGCAATTTAAATCGTTCATTGTAAACAATGAAACTAGCTGAGTGGTACCGTTTAAAAGTCGTTGAGTGTAAAAAAAATCCAATTGTTGAGGCAAGCGTCTACTTTCAATAGTGGAGATGCAGCCATTTAAATCGTTGAGTGGCAGCTTATGAACCTACCTGTGGACACGCGGACGCAAGGACGATCCATCATAACCCACACCCTCCCCCTCACACCCACCTACTACTGCCAACATGAACAAACTACTACTAATACTAATACTAATACTGATACTGTTACTGCTGACATGGACATCGACTCAAAAAGGACTCGAAAACACTGTTGGGTTCCCCTTTTATGAACACCATTTTTATATACCAATTCCCAAAACCGCTGGGAACACGTCTTTATATGGCAGTTGTAAGCTAGAAACACATTCATTTTTTTTTTGTCGACCGGAAGACGTCATTGGAATACGTCTACATACGTCGATGTGTGTTGGGACTACGTAAAGAATTGGTTCAAAGCACGTCAAACATAAGTTAGAAATAAGTTTCGCGCAAAAAAGACATTACCGCGACGTGTTTCGACTTATGAGTAGCTTATAAGTAGCCTTTGTGGACGTGTGTAAGCGTCCGCATATCGTGTGTAAAACTTATCCCCATCGCATGCGTAACGTGTGTCATACGCCGAGTACGTCGTAAAATTTTGAACATGTTTAAAATTTCTTGACGTACTCTACTTACTACGACGTATGATAGCGTACTTTAGCGTTCTACTCACGTATACCAAACTTACTCATACCGTATTTGACGTGCCCCAACGTTTTAGACACATTTTTCTTAGGTCGGCATATGCTGGCAAGATCGCCAAGGTGTGACCGCGATGTTGACACTTCCATTTCTACGGCAGTTATGATTCGAATCGATCGTTGTGCGTCAGCCTTTTAATAGGCTACGTCACGACATCGTTGGCGATGCGTGCAACGCGCTATGCCAAAGTTAGACTATCGTTGGGCATCGGTTGTGTAGGCCGACAACAGGTTCAGCATTCGTTGGTATAAGTTATCTATAACACAACGATACGTTCTGTGTCCATTACTAATATGTTATGCATACGACCAACTCGTTATGAATACGTCCGAATCTTAAAAAAAAAACATCAAAAGTTCAACGTCAGCCAGCGTTTTACATACATTTTAATACGTTGCCATCGCTGGCTAAAACGTCAAGGTGTGACCGGGCCTTTAGCAGTAAGCCCACATTATTGCTTTGTTCCTTTTCCTTTATGCACCTTTTTATCAAAAGACAATCTCTAAAACAAAGCTGTTGACTTGACAGACATGTGACAATGACAGTGCAATAAAAACAATGAGAGTGCTGATCAATGTGCTGCTGCCACCTTTGTTACACTAACATAACTAAACAACACATGGGTCATTCTTGGGTCTGGTTGGTGGGATGCAGGGGAGAAGAATAAAAGGAAGAAATAAGAGGATATACTTGACCTTTCATATCACTACGTGATATCACCTTGATTTTATAGGGCCGATAATGCCATTGGCGCTGACCTTTCTGTAATTCTGATGCAAGACCTTGTTGTGAATTCAATAAAGACCTACTTAAACTAAAAAAAAAACCTTGATTTTAAATTTTGAGGAAGTAAGACTTTCATTGGAATGTGCATCTGGAAAGTTCTATTAATCCAGGGAGGGCAACATTCCAGGCAACTGGCAAGGGTATCCCACCACTGGAAACCACTAGCAATGGACATTCATTATACATGGAGTCCAACTGAACATTTTGTAATATATTCCAAGAGGTTAGCTTATGAGCTGATCTAGGTCAATCCAGGGAGGGGCAACTTTCAGGGCAACTGGCAGGGGTAACCCACCAATGGAAACCACTGGCAATGGGCATTCATAACACATGGGGTCCTACTGAACATTTTCTAATAGATTCCAAGAGATTACCTCATGAGCTGATCTCGATCAACTTTGAAGTGTCATATATTGATGATTGCAGGGGGTACCCCACCATAGAAAATGACTGGCATTAGCCAAGTTATGTACTAAGGATGATATTTGGGCGATATAAGTGATATTTTATGGGTTACCATACAAAGCTGATCCAGATCAACTTTGGGGTAAGTTAGTAATTCCCCGCTGTCCACACCCACCACTGGGGGCATGCCAGTTGTTCAGTTCTGTACCCAAGGATGGACATGGGACACTGTGGTAGGCAATAAAATTGGTTACCTTTCCAGCTAACCATGTGCCCCTGGGCTCTTGCTCTAAATATACTGATATAGTGTATTGGAAATCTTGTGTTCAAATATTGTGCTATGTATTGTGGCGTTTTGTGTGTCCAGCACCTGAGTCCCCGAACAATAAAACGATCATCACACTTGGACCCATCGAGATCCCATTTTCATTTATGTTGAGGTGTTGGAGTATATGAAGGAGCATTCTCACACAAAAAAAAAAAATCGGGACCATCGGTTTGGCTGGGGGGCGGGGGCCCAAGGTCAAAGGGCACCCCAAACTATAACTTTTGAAATACTGTTTCGCAGTGATTTTACTTTACGTGATTCGAAAGATCTCGATTTTACGAGCAGTTTGATACCAAGATCAGCCAAATCGGACCACTACAACCTGTGATATGTCCTCTGGAACATTGTGGGGCAGCTGGGAGCACCCAAATTTGGGGGGCCCCTAAAATGGGCCCCGATGGGCCCACAGGTCTAAAAGTTGGTATTTTGAGTTTTTTCACCAAAGTAAATAGATGACCAACATATGGGGAGAAAATGAGGTATTAGTGTCGGGAGGGTGTGTACACGTGACATGGAATGCAGCATGAATGATTCTCAGTCACAAATGCTCTTTGTCTTTGGCAGAAAAAGATTTGAAAAATGCAGTCTTCTGATAGCCCTCAATAGGCTTCTCGACATTATGTAAGTGATGTTTGCAGCTTATCTATAATTAATCCGAAAGTTTGCACTTGGAAAAGTTCACTTGGAGAACACTGAACAACAAATTTCAAAAAAAATTTTTTACTGGAGATGTGTAAAGTGATTAAGACTAATTTGGGTACGCTGATTTCAAAAATCATAACCGTTTTGCTGTATCACGTCAGGATTTTCAGGAACAGAAATATTCCCAGTGCCTAGAAGTCAGGATTTCAATGAAATTTACATATGTCTTTAACATGTCTATTTCGTACAATTGTTGTTAACTTGTGTTATATTTCTTTCTTTCAGATAAAGATGAGTAGGCGTTCCTGTACCAATCATCCTGACAACTTCTGTTATGTCTGTGGTCGGTATACCAAAAAAGATCAACAGCGAAGTATATCTACAGCAGTGAAAATGAAGGCCGCCTACTTTCACTACTTAGGGTGTAAGGTGGGGGGCCAAGAACAGAGCTGGGCACCACACATCTGCTGCACAAGCTGTCACACAACCTTGACTCAGTGGTTGGTGGGCAAGCACGCGAGCATGCCATTTGCGGTGCCCATGATATGGCGTGAGCCGCAGAATCATCATGATGATTGTTATTTCTGCTGCACAAGCATCGCCGGCTTCAACAAGAAGACTAAAGGTCACATCAAGTACGCTGACTGCGTCTCTGCTCGTAAACCTGTGCCTCATGATGAGCGAGAACCCCGTTCCAACACCTCCAGCTGATCAGAACATAGCTGTAAGCAGTGGTGAAGAGGATGGTGATGATGAACCTTTTGAACCCGACACTCAAGAATCACACCTTCTGAACCAGGGAGACTTAAATGATCTTGTAAGAGATCTCTCGCTGTCAAAGGCGAAGGCAGAACTGCTTGGATCAAGGCTGCAGCAGTGGAATCTACTTGAACCTAACACCAAGATATCCTTGTTCAGAGCACGTCACAGAGACATGGCTGAGTTCTTTGAGATGGAAGACACGATGACATTCTGCAGTGACATCAACGGTCTGTTGAAAGAACTTGGGTGCGATCACGATCCTGCAGACTGGCGCCTCTTCATCGACTCGGGAAGAACAGCTTGAAAGGCTGTTTTGCTCCATAATGGCAACGAAACCATCAGTCCCACTGGCTCACGCGTTCAGCATGACAGAGACCTATGAGACTGTCACGGCAGCTGTGATTCCATCAAGTACAATGACTTCAACTGGCACATCTGCGGAGACTTGAAAGTGGTGGCGCTGTTGTTAGGGCTGCAGTCAGGCTACACGAGAAATACATGTGCTTCCTTTGTCTCTGGGATAGCAGAGACGACAAGAATCACTGGACGAAGAAAGATTGGGAAGAGCGAAAGATCATGTACCTGGTCGACACAACGTGAAGCATGTCGCCCTTGTCGACCCAGCCAAGGTTTTCCTTCCACCACTCCACATAAAGCACGGCTTGATGAAAAGTTTTGTACGGGCAATGGATCTGAATGGGCGTGGGTTTTTATACCTCAAGGAAAAGTTTGGCAACACCTTGTCGGAGGCCAAGATCAAGGCTGGTGTCTTTGTTGGACCGCAAATCCGACAGATTATGAAGGACAGAAACTTTTCCGACAACTCTAAACCCCAAAGAGCTGGCAGCGTGGAGGAGCTTCAAAGCTGTGACGGACAACTTCTTGGGGGAACGAGCGCGCGGACAACTATGAAGAAATAGTGCAGCAGCTGCTGGGTCCTTCAGGAAACTTGGCTCCAGGATGTCCCTGAAAATCCATTTCCTACACCAGCACCTGAACTTCTTCCTGACAACTTGGGAGCAGTCTCGGACGAGCACGGCGGCGATTCCACCAAGAGATTTCACTCATGGAGATGCGTTACCAAGGGCGGCACAACCCGAACATGATGGGCGATTTCTGCTGGTTCCTGCATCGTGAAACTGACACAGAGCAGCACAAACGCAAAGCCAAATGCCTAAAGCATTTTTAATTACATTCTAGTGGAGTTTTTCTGTAATTTCTATAATTTTGAAGCATTCATGATGAAATAAATGAATAAATGAATTTTTGTAAATTTCATTGAAATCCTGACTTCTAGGCAATGGGAATATTTCTGTTACTGAAAATCCTGACGTGATACAGCAAAACGGTTATGATTTTTGAAATCAGCGTACCCAAATTAGTCTAAATCACTTTACACATCTCCAGTAAAAAAATTTTGTTGTTCAGTGGAATCAGTGAAAGTTTCATGTGGTGTATGTATGTAGCACACTCACCAAAATGTCGTTTTCTTTGTCTTTGACATTTCTTTTCATTTTGGTAGTTTTGTTTTATGCATGGCATTGTATTCCTTGCAGCATCTTCGATATCGTTGAACTTCTCATGTAGATCAACAAGGAAGTCATCGAGGAATTCCAGCAGCATTGTGGCTGTGGACAAATCCACTGTTTCATTTTGCAGATTAATGTTCACTTTCTGGAAGCAAGAAAGTATTCGATTCCACATTTCTGCCAAAAAGCTTCTCCAAGCCAGTAATTCAACTATTTGTCTCTGGTTCAAAGTGGGAGAACAAAGTTGTTTTGAGAATGTACCTTCAGTCCTTCACCACACCTTCGCAGTGCTAATAAGTAACAATTCCAACCCACGGTGAGGGAATGGTTCACTATTACATTTACTGAATGCATTGTATGCTCAGACGCCATCCAATTATCACATATGCAACAAGAAAAAGAGCAATCAGATATTGCAAACCCTCGCCAGGACTTTTTTTGAGTGGTGTATTTTTATAGGTTTTAGGGTAAATCCAATATGGCTGCCACACCACATGACCTATGGCATCATAATTATCATTAAAACATTCTACTTGAGTAGTCGCACCAATGGTGAAAATTTCGTCTCAATTCGACAAGTGGTTGCAGCGAAAAAACATAAAAGTTCTGTGTGGACAAACTGACAAACAAATGGACCCAAATGCAATACCATCTCCTCTGACAAGGGTAAATATAGCTGAAATATGAAGGTATTTCCAGGAAATATTGCAAGCTTAGAGTTGCTAATGTACTTCCAGCATGGCAGTTAGCTGATAAATGATGAAGAAAAGTAAAAAGGTGAATAAAGGTAAAGTTGGAGGGCCCGCCAAGATTAAGGGCCCCCCCTGCCTGTGTTAATCCGAGCATGCACAATATCCTCCCACAGACACGACGATCACTGCACGTGTGTACCTATCGATACCATAAGTGAAGTTTCAGTCCTGCCAATCCATCCCAAATGCTGCTCGGTACCTATCTAATACCAGTTTAAATCTATCTACTATTTCTACTTCCACCACCTTTCCTGAAGACCATTCCATGCATAAACTACTCTGGATAAAAGACCCCTGCCCTTCTATACTATGCCAATTCTCCTCTTTATTTCAGGCTATGGTCCCTGGTGTTATCACTGTCCCTTCTGCTGAAGAACTTCTGCACTTATAAGAGTCTCTATAAGAGTCCCTCGTAATGGTCTCCTTTTACAGAAAAAGTATAAAGTCCAGTCTCCTTCAAGCGCCTGTTCATAGTTTAGATAGCCAAAGAATCAGTCCAGTTACTCGAATCATTCTCTGCTAACCCCTCTCGATGGCAGATATGTCCAAAATGTATATGGTGACCAGAATTGCAAACTACATTTCAAGAAAGGCCACACTAAATTCCTCTGCAGTGTTAACACCACCTCTTTTAATTTGTAATTTATCCCCCTACTAATACAACCCAAAACGCTGCTTTCTTTACCTATAGCTACGTGACACTGTGCTGTCGGCTTACCTATATATATATATATATATATATATATATATATATATATATATATATATATATATATATATATATATATATATATATTACCACCCCAGATCCTTCTCCTGTGTGACATGTTACAAGATTGCCCCTTGCATCATGTAATCTCTCTTTATATATTCTTCCCCATCCCCAGCACCTTTACATTTCTTCATGTTAAACGACATCTGCCAATCTTGTACCCAATCTATTCAAGTACTTGTATGTAGACTTTCATGAATATGATCACCCTCAGTGCCTGCCCCTCCCCCATACCCCAACCATCCCCCCTCTGCTATCAACCTTACCTCCAAGCTTTGTCATCTGCAAATTTATAAAGCAAACTCTTAAGCTTACTATCCCAAACATTGATGTAAACTATGAAAATAATGGTCCCAGTCCTGATCCCTGAGATACTCCACTACTTACATACTCCCAGAAAGACGTCCTTCCACACAGCCACTCTTTGCTCCAATCCAGTGAGTTATCTGACCAGCCACTCCACAAGCCCTCACCATCAACAGACACTGTATAGATTATAGAGCACATTGCATGGGAGAAAGAGAGAAAGAGAGAAATACATATAGATAAAGATATATAGAGAGAAACAGACAGAAAGACAGACATAGATGCCTTCTGCTTATCCTTAATGAGCAAAGGTTCTCGTTCCCAGTGATGGGAAAAGTTTAAATTAATCTATCAATTTAAATTATTTCATGGACTTCAAAAAGGTTAATTGTGTTACACTCTTGGTTTCCATCAGAGCCAAAGCTCTGAGCTACTTCTACCGCCCTCCTTGAAATGGTGGTGATATATTGGGCAGTGGAGGATGGATTTGTCTAAAAAGAGGGCAAAATATAGCTATTTTAAATTGGGTTACTCCATGAAGATCTGTATTCAATCTACTTCAATCCAGATGTTCATGTTGATTTTAAATATTACTAGATAGGACAATAACGTGACCAACTATATTGCATCAAGAAAAATGAAATGAAAATGCAAAATAACCAATCAACAGCTTTTCAAATGCAGCAACAGAAGTGGCTGCCATAAACGGGAGACAGACAAACACACGGAGGGACACCACGGTACACAATACAGTGTGTGTGTGTGTGTGTGTGTGTGTGTGTGTGTGTGTGTGTGTGTGTGTGTGTGTGTGTGTGTGTGTGTGTGTGTGTGTGTGTGTGTGTGTGTGTGTGTGTGTGTGTGTGTGTGTGTGTGCATATGTGAGTGGATGATATATGGGGTTTCTGGGACGCCCATTCAAATGAATGGGGGGAAAGGAAAAAAACTTTCTGACCCAAGCCCCTAAAGCTCAAAATGGGAGACTCATTTCCTCCCCACCTATCCCCTTCTCTCCCATACAAGCAAATGTAAAATTGAGACTCATTTCCTCCCCCTCCCATACAAGCAAATGTAAAATTGAGACCATGAAAGATTGAGACTTAATGATTAAAGCACTTCTTCCCTTTCATATTTTCATTATACTCAAAGAGTGAACCAACGATTATTTGTCCATGTTTTACTTTAGGGAATAACTTAATTTTCTTAAAACTTTCACAACCATCGAGTATATTCACAAAGAATAACGTGGAACTTGGTTCTTGGTTTAAGTGTCTTTGTTGAGCAGAAATGAAATGATAAACTTCTCTTAATGCACTTATTTGACCACCTTCTGAGCCACAATCATTTTGAGATTGTAGTAAATCGTTTTTCCATTGTTCAATTGATAAACATCAAAGTTTTTTGTCCATTCAAGGATATTTTTTTCTTTACATCCTCCAACTTATTTGTAATTAAATTTATCCGCTTATTTGTTTTATCTACTTTTACCCTGGTTATTTCTTCAATATGACTTATTTGATATTCCTCACATTATTTATGTTTCCCATTTAAATACCAAGGCGGATTACATCTCCACTCTTTGGTTTGGTTATTGCTTGGTTCTATCATTTATAAATCAGTAAAAAGTTGGCGGTAGCCTGTTAAGATTCCCAACCCAATATCTTAACACTGATACTTATAACCAAAAGGGAGACCATTGATTCCATTCTCTAAAATATATATATTTTATCATCAAAAGCTCCTTATGCTTTCTTATTTATCTCTTCTGTGTATAATTGATGTTTAAAACTTATTATATTCATTTTTCTGTACTCTTCCTTTTTTAAGGTTAAACAGTTGTAATAATGTTTAAAGTTTATTGTTTCCTTAATTATATTTTCTTTATTCCCTTTAGCTTCTTATCACACCTTTCTATGTTATTATTATCAATAAACGTAAAAGCATAAGACTTTGATCTCAATCCTATAAATTCACACATGACCTTCCCACCCAATTCATCTTTAAACTTAACAATAACCTTTTTATTCTTTGATGAAAACAACACATCACCTGACTTATAATTACTTGTATCATATGTATCAATATTATCAATCATATCCTCATCTACATCAATTGTCTCAATTTCGAATATAAAACTATCTGTATCCATATATAACAATGACACATTATCCTTATACTTTGATTTTAAATTACTAGCGCATGCCCGTAGGTGCGTGGCCGAACGTGCAAAAAAAAAAAAAAGTTTCAAACCGCGTGCCAGAAACAACAACCACACAGGCAGATCCTTCGCTCTCACGTGCCCGTATGTGCATAAAAAACAAACAAAAAAAAACTTTCAAAACACGAGCCAGAAACGACAACCACACAGGCTGCTCCTTCACTCTCGCGTGCCCGTACGTGCATGGCTGTACGTGCAAACCAAAAAATAATACTAATTTTAAAAAGAACTTTCAAACCACGAGCCAGAAACAACCACACAGGCCATTCCTTCGCTCTCGTAAACGACGACTAGAATGGGGCATTGTGTTTATCTATAAATGCGCATAATAAATCGTGTGTGCCCATATGGAATGTTCACATGCATTCCACGAATTATCGCTTGCATTGAAGTAACAACTGCTGTGATACACACACATAGTTATCCAAATTAAAATCAAGCTTACCTCCCTTTCTTTGCTTGCCATGACATTCGCTGCCATTGACCATTGGCACTCCTACACCACGGTAACTAAGGCACCGATCGATCCCCAACGTAATCGGCACGGCACGTGACGTCATCGTCGGCCGGCCACGCACTGGCCTACGCAGCCACGCAGCAACGTGTCCTGTGATTGGTAACTAAATGGCGCATCGGCCACGCCTACGCAGCACATGTCCTGTCATTGGTTGGTAAATAAATGGCCATAACTTGGGAATCACTCGTCCGATTAATATCAAATCTTGAAAAGGCACATACTCAGGTCCCCAGCAATATAGCTGGCAAGTTTCAATTATATCGGACCAGTGGTTGTCGGGAAACAGCGGTCACAGACAGACAGACACACAGACAATCACACAGACACAGACTGCTGGAATTATAGATCGATGAAATGAATATCAATGAGATGACAAATTAAGGGGTTGAATGCAGACTGCAGAGCAATGAGTAAGGAAACCTGTAGTTGTGAATCATTTTTACTACCAAAATGAGATGTATTTCGTTGGCAAGCATGTTGAGTGGAGCTGAATTCCTTAACACTTCCAAAGGCCACACCATTTTGACAATTGGAAACAAAAAGAAGTTGTGCACTTTTTTTGATAAATTATTTTCGGAACAATTTTTCTTCAATAAATAAATAATAATAAAAATTGTCTCCATGTACATTGTACACACCTTTATCTCGTTAGCACCTCTTCATAAACAACATCGCTGAGGAAACGGCGCTTCTTCTTTGTTTCCTTGTCCAGGGCAAGAATTAAATGCGGAGGCTGCTGGATCTGCCAACGTTTTGATAAATTATTAGTTTTAATGGCCAATTATTCAATTAGTGCCAACGTATTTTGCCTTTTCGCAAGGAAAAACACAAAGAGAAGAGAAGAGAAAAAACCCATAATGGCAAACGCGGCTGAGTTTCTCTTCCCCATCGACCACGCCTACGCAGCAACGCTTCCTGTCATTGGCTGATAAAAAATGGCCGCAGCAATGGTTCCTATCATTGGTTGGTAAATAAATGGCCATAACTTGGGAAGCACTCATCCGATTAATATCAAACCTTAAAAAGACACATCCTCAGGTCCCCAGCAATATACCTGGCAAGTTTCAATTAGATCAGACAAGTGGTTGTCGAGAAACAGCGGTCACAGACAGACAGACAGACACACACACACACACAGACAGACACAGACATTGCTGGAATTATGGATAGACTAGTACGTGCCCGTAAAAAAAATTATCATGAAAAAAACAAAGAATAAATAAATATTCCAACCGCGAGCAACAAACAACAACCACACAAACCGTTTCTTCGCTCTCGCGTGCCCGTACGTGTGTGGCGCAGAAGTTCGCATATCACAGTTACGATGATTCGCAATTTAGGTTTTAATGGCCAAAGTATTTTGCCTTTTCGCAATGTCATCGCAAGGAAAAACAAAAAGAGAAGAGAAGAGAGATAAAAAAATTACTTCCTGGTTCGGAGCATACCAGCACTCTGATGTTACTGAAATTTATGCACCGTCTAATATGAAAACAATCATAACTTGGGGCATTGTGTTTATCTATAAATGCGCATAAGAAATCGAGAAATTATTCGAATACACCCTCCGGAAGCCCGTACGTTGTAACCCGTAATGGGGAACGCGGCTGTGCTTCCCTTCCCAATCGGCCACGCCCACGCAACAACGTGTCTTGTCATTGGTTTGGTAAATACATGGCCATAACTTGGGAAGCACTTCTCCGATTAATATCAAACCTTGAAAAGGCATATCCTCAGGGCCCCAGCAATATACCTGGCAAGTTTCAATTAGATCAGACCAGCGGTTGTCGAGAAACAGCGGCCACAGACGCGCGCGCGCGCGCACGCGCACGCGCACGCGCACGTGCACACACACACACACACACACACACGCACGCACGCACGCACGCACGCACGCACGCACACACACACACACACACACACACACACACACGCACGCGCACACACACACACACTGCTGTAATTATCGATAGACCAGTGCATGCCCGTAGATGCGTGGCCGCACGTGCAAACCCTCCCCTCCCCCCCCCCCCGCAAAAAAACTCAAACCGCGTGCCAGAAACAACAACCACACAAGCCGTTCCTTCGCTTTCACGTGCCCGTACGTGCGTGGCTGTACGTGCAAAATATATATATATATATATATATATATATATATATATATATATATATATATATATATATATATACTTTAAAACTGCTTGCCAGAAACTACCACACAGGCCGTTCCTTCACTCTCGCGTGGCCGTACGAGCGTGGCCGTACGTGCGTGTCCGCACGTGCATGGCCACACAAACAAACAAAAAAAAAAGAAAAAAAACTTTCAAACCGCGTGCCAGAAACAACCACACAGGCTGTTCCTTCGCTCTCGAGTGCCCATATGTGCGTGGCCATACATGCAAAAAAAAAACAACTTTCAAACAACACATAGGCCATTCCTTCGCTCTCATAAACGACAACTGGATTGGGGCATTGTGTTTATCTATAAATGCGGATAAGAAATCGAGAAATTATTAGAATACAGTAAGTCATCACTATCCAAAAGTAGTGCGTGCCCGTACGGAATGTTCACATCATTCCACGAATTATCGCTTGCAATGAAGTAACAACTGCTGTGATACTTACACACAGAGTTAATTAAAATCAAGTTTACCTCCCTGTCTTTGCTTGCCATGACATTCGCTGCCATTTACCATTGGCACTCCGACCCCAAGTAACTAAGGCACCGCTCGATCCCCATCGTAACCAGCACGGCACGTGACGTCATCATCGGCCCGCCGTGCACCGGCCTACGCAGCCACGCCCACGCAGCAACGTGTCCTGTGATTGGTAACTAAATGGCGCATCAGCCACGCCTACGCAGCACGTGTCCTGTCATTGGTTGGTAAATAAATGGCCATAACTTGGGAATCACTTGTCCGATTAATATCAAATCTTGAAAAGGCACATCCTCAGGTCCTCAGCAATATACCTGGCAAGTTTCCTGGCAATATACCTGCCAATTATTCACGTATTTTGCCTTTTCGCAAGCAAAAACACGAAGAGAGGAGGGGAGGGGAGGGGGAGAGAAAAAAACCGGATATGGCGAACGCGGCTGAGTTTCTCTTCCCCATCGACCACGGCTACGCAGCAACGCTTCCTGTCATTGGTTGGTAAATAAATGGCCATAACTTGGGAAGCACTTGTCCAATTAATATCAAACCTTGAAAAGGCACATCCTCAGGTCCCCAGCAATATACCTGGCAAGTTTCAATAAGATCGGACCAGAAGTTGTCGAGAAACAGCAGTCACACTCACTCACACACACACACACACACACACACACACACACACACACACACACACACACACACACACACACACACACACACACACACACACACACACACACACACACACACACACAGAGCTGGAATTATAGATAGATAATAAACACTGGCGGTGTATAGGCACAGAATGTCGATTCTTGATTCTTGATTGCTCGATGCCTTGAAAAAAAAAACTTTGGCTATACTAACGAAGCCAAAACATGACTCTTGCTTATGTGCATAGAAAATACATCATGTTTATGTAACTGAAATAGATTCCAATTCAACTCGGCCATGAAGGAATTACACTGGAGGTGGGAAGGCTTGAAGCCTGGGGCCTACACAAACTGTGTGCCTCAGAACGCCTGTGACGCTGATGGACTGCAACCTTTCGACATTTGATACTTTTAATAGTCACTTTTGGTCTTTTCACACTGAAGAGAAAACCCTTGTGAACATAACATTTCTGTTTGGAGCTATTTTACCTCATGTCCTGTGGAGCGTATTATTTAATTATATCGGGTTAGGAAAATAAAATAAAATAACAAAAATTATAATAATTTTTTTAAATCGCTTTTTTCTCCAAATAATTCCAATTTCACTTCAGATTTCGACATGATTGTTTAGGCCATGAATTCTGATCATCAAATATGGAATCGGATTGTGAATATCAGCTATTAAAGCCTCAGAAAAACAACATGATAAGCTATTTTAACACGGATATACACCTTAACACAGATTTTGCTCAAGGTTTGGAGGGGTGGGGGGGAGGGGATGAAGTCGCTACAATCTCCATCGTGTGACCCTTAGTCCTCCTGTTCAAGTTTGGTTGAGATTGGTAAGTAATAACTGAATGTATCATGGTTGGATCGGACAGAAAGACACCAAATTGCGTATTTTAGTATGATGTTACGGAATGAACTGACACATCTCACACTCTCACTATATCTCTCCGAAAGGACCGTCTGGCAAACTTCTCTCCCCTACCCCTTCATCTACTTTCTCAACAATTCTCAGCTCGAAGTTGAGTCATTCAAACTCCTCTTTCTTGGGCAAATCACACAATAAAGTTGGCCGACAAAGCCAACTGCTGACTGGGCATCCTCCATTATAAAAATCCTTCCTTGGCACACCTGAACTCCTATCCACCTACAAGGCCTTCATACGCAGTTTGATGGAATACTTCTCTCCCATCTCGGCTGGCTCTTCCACGAGCCTCGACTATGTATAAAAAAATAACTAAACAAAAAAAAATTGTTTTACTGTGGCAGGAGTGTAAATCCTGCCACCAACCTCCTAGAAAGAAGTAACCCAACTGCAGGAGGACATCCACACACAGTTGGTTGGGCACCAGATATGGATAGCCGTTGGTTCACGAGGAGCTCCTCCATCCCCTGACAGGTTTTTTTTTTTATTCTTGCTGGGTGTCCAAGTCCATACACCCTCCTCACCAGGAAACCTGGTGGAGGGATGGTTTCGTCACCACCAACCCAACCATGAAGCAGGTGAGTATAGGTTTACGTGGTACTTGTAGCAATTCACAGATCTGATCTAGCCTGACCTAACAATAAGAACACAAGCTGCGCACCTATCACTGATTTCAGCTCCACATTATTCTCTTCTCACTCCTCTGTTGGTAGTTTGACCAGGGGTAACCTGCAAAAATAACAAACATAATAGTCCGTGAGCCAGTCGCCTGATTTTGACCAATTAGTACCACCTGGGGGCACCAAACTTTATTGTGATTTTCTGATAGCTATATGTATCTGTAACTCAATGCACCATGATGGACATCTGCGACTCATAGCTTTAGCTCAGTAGAGCCTTTTAAACATAGGTGGGGTCCACTCAGAAAAACGTCATATTTTCTGACATAAGAACAAACATATTGTGTACTCGCAAGTATTTATTGACACCAACAACATGAAAAACACAATTCCATTTCCATGCGATGTACTACTGGAGAGATTTACATGAATTGAATCACACCAAATGATATTGATTATTGTTTATAATGTGTTACTATCGCTGTCACTGTCCAAACCATCAGATCCCTCTTCCTGCTCAGCATGGACCTCCTCGTCTTTCATGTTCTCACATTCCTGCAGTAAGCAGGTCTGAGTAGAGTGCAGTCCATTCACAATACACTGGCAGGTGGGCAACTTGCATGACTTCTTGCATTTGCAAGACAGGAACTCCAAGACTGTGTGTGGTGCTGGTGCAGCTGTCATCCAGTTGATAACAAGTTCTCCGTCATCACCCAAGGACCAGCCTTTGTTCTCCAGCGGACTTGGGACTTCTGGGTCTGCCTGCAATGCTCTGTGCCAGATGGCAGCCTGATAGTTGGCCCTCGTTGCATGTAGATGCAGACAGTTTTGGCAGGGGGGCAACTGTCCAGATTCTACGTTGCCATCTTTTACACGGAACAGTTCATATCGCATCTCATTCACATCACAGATTTCTGACTGGCTTACATAGAGACGACATGTGAATTCTTCCAAGACCTTAAGAATTTCATCAGTGAGCTGCCATTCTTTTCCCAGTTTTGCGAATACATCTCTGAAGTGATCATGTGGCAAACAATTTAAGTGCAGCGAGCATACCACGACCACTAAAAGCACCACTTAAAGTTTCTTCAAGCCTATCTATGTTGTCATAGGCAAGTGAGGAGGGAATGCACGGATGGGAAGATGATGGTAGAACTATACCTCGGTCTGCTTCTTTCATCTGCTTTTGAAGGCACAATGCAGTGTCTATTTCTTCCAGCTTGGAGTAGGAAACACCATGGCCAAGGCGATTGAGCATTTTGATGAGCTCAACATTTCCTGTCAGTGACTTCACACCCCATGGTAGCAATATTTGTTTACCAGGGATGACTTTTCCTCTACTGACAGCATAGATACAATCCTGACCTACCGATTGGACAACTCGTTCCACCTTCTGCGTTCCATCTTGTTCTGTTCCATGAAGTAGCAGTTTCAGAAACATCTTTAAAGATTCTGGCAATTCAGTATAGCCAGATTTCAGTTCAGCAGGGTGTGGAGGCCAAGGCTTTTCTTTCATGTTTTTAATTTGTCCTCTCAAGTGATTCGCAGAAAGTTTGACAATGTTCTCAATATCATCTGAGTACTTTGCATCCTGTAGTTGTTCTTCGGCCTTCATCATTTTGACCACTACCTGCTCCAAGGAAAGGCCATCTGGATATACAAGAAGTTTTCCTTTATCATCAGAGACGAAATGAAGTGACTTCTTGAATTCACATTCCAGCTTCCGGCGAATATGTATCTTCGTAGAGGGTTTCACATCATTGATGCCAAGTTCGTCCAGGAAATTCAACAACTTTTCAGTCAGTTCCATCATTCTGACAACTTCAGGTTGAACAAATAATGTCTTGCGCACATGCTTGAACAGAAGAAGGTAGGCCTCCCACTCTGCTGCCAGATAAGCGTCATCATCTTCAGTGACTTTTGATGTTTTCCCCATTGCTTCACGCGTGTATTTGCGGTAACATGATTTATGGTAATGAGCCTCGGCAGCAATCAACTCTCTGGATGTGATGGCAAGTGTTCTCTGATCAAATTTGGCCTGAGCAACACTTCTCACTGTTTCATCTGACCTGAGTTCTCTGGACTGTAGGAGTGTTTCAATGGTGTTCGAACCAGCCACATATTTGCTTTCCTTCTCACAGAAGATACATCCAGGGTCTAAGACACGAGATGTAGTTGAAGGAGCACGAGAAGATTTTCTCCTTTTGGTGGAACATTCCGGCTCAGAGTCAGGTTCTTGGAACTTCTGAAGCATTTTCTTGTGTGTAAAATAAGATCTACAGTCTCTGTGGTAGAACAACTTTTCGCCATATTCATCTTCTTTAAGTTCCAAGATGGGCCCGAAATTCCGTAAGTTGGCTGCATGGAGTAATACACCAACAGATTCATCATCTCTGGGTGTGGTCAGTTCAGATTCTGAAGTCTGCTTGGAACAAATAATGCAAGCCCTTTCTTTCAATGATTGCATTTTTTGTTTTTTCTTTGGTGAGTCCATCATGTATCATTGTAAAGTGTTACCTCCATACAGTCACAGAGTCACCTGAAAAGATATAAAAACTGCTTAAGTACACTATTGTCATATAAATGTATCCACTCTATTATTATTTTATTCTCTGGATCCTTGAATAATTTCCAATTTTGCTGCAGCTGAAATACATATTAACTATGACTTAAGTAAGGTTATCAAATTTAAGATCAACAAGGTATAAAATAACTTAGGAATAAAATGGTCTTACTTGATATTGAAGATCGGTGAAATGAAGACAAGCTGTCGACTGCAAAACAAACTTGACTATGGATGTTAGTAAAATAAACTCGAGGTTATTTCACCTTAATAACTTAATCAAATATGAAGAAATTCTCAATAAATGTTATCATGTCCATAAGCAGTAAATATTGATGCGATTGATCAATATTGCGCAATTATCGATGTCGCAGAGATTAGGACGCAAAGATAAATTACAATCACATTTTTATGTTATTGAAATATATTTGATATATTCCTTAAGTATAATCACTTTCAGACACAAACAACGCAACTTCATGCGGAAAATTTATTTTTATTTGGCCTGTCCAGCCATTTAAGCATTAAAACATGGATGACAAAATTGTACATTTTGTGTATTTTGTGCAAAAACATTAATTATGCTATAAAAAACTTAAGCTGTGAGTTTGAAATGTCCATCATGCATTTTTGTGAAGCATATGGGTACACCATCAATAAAAAATAAGTTTCGTTTGGTGCCCCCAGATGGTACCGATATCTTGCCTGGCTCACGGACTATAATAATAATAGAAATGTCAAAATACATTTTCTACAAATAATTTGAATGCTTACTCGATGCATGTAATTCATGACATTTCACGACATATCTAGCCACCAATATATTTTTAAATACCTTTACATTTTTCAAATTGGCTACATTTTTGTGACTCACCTTATACAAAGTGTGTCTATCAAGGTCATGAATCATATATATATATATATATATATATATATATATATATATATATATATATATATATATATATATATATATAGAGAGAGAGAGAGAGAGAGAGAGAGAGAGAGAGAGAGAGAGAGAGAGAGAGAGAGAGAGAGAGAGAGAGAGAGAGAGAGAGAGAGAGAGAGAGAGAGAGAGAGAGAGAGAGAGAGAGAGAGAGAGAGAGAGAGAGAGAGAGAGAGAGAGAGAGAGAGAGAGAGAGAGAGAGAGAGAGAGAGAGAGAGAGAGAGAGAGAGAGAGAGAGAGAGAGAGAGAGAGAGAGAGAGAGAGAGAGAGAGAGAGAGAGAGAGAGAGAGAGAGAGAGAGAGAGAGAGAGAGAGAGAGAGAGAGAGAGAGAGAGAGAGAGAGAGAGAGAGAGAGAGAGAGAGAGAGAGAGAGAGAGAGAGAGAGAGAGAGAGAGAGAGAGAGAGAGAGAGAGAGAGAGAGAGAGAGAGAGAGAGAGAGAGAGAGAGAATAAATAAATAACCACCCATCAGCAGAATCAAAATTAAATTCTTGTCACACCAACTACCTTAAGCAAAGCGCACAGGGCTTTTCTTACTTTAGGCAGGTCTTTGAGGCCGAGCTGGTTGTTCGTTATACATATGTATGATATATATATATATATACACACATATACATATATATATATATATATATATATATATATATATATATATATATATATATATATATGTGGTGAATTAACGTGAATTGAGGGACATGACGCGGGATCACATGTTGTGCGTCTCGCGTATAAGGGGAGGTCTCTGCGGCACGAGTGATTGTCCCCGGGGCATTGCTATTGACATCGGCTGTCCACTTGATGCTCGTTAACTGAAGGTGCTCATTGACTGGTGAGAATGGAGATTATATCGAACTCCGTGCTTACGCGGATTGTCTGCAATGGTTAACTGCACATGTATACGTTACTGCTTATGTACTCCTAGCTGAACCTGTATTCCCCGGTGTGCCCACAGAAGCGGCTCTAATCAAATGGAATAAAGCCTAAACTCTGAAGGTTCATCTCTCGCTCTCATTTCAATTTATTCCATTTAATTTTCTCGGCTCTCTCAACCAAAGATGGACAAGATCTACAAACCAGAGAGGTTCGACGCAGACCCGAACGCGACTGACGCAGAAATGAAATGGTCACATTGGTTCTGTTCCTTCTCACACTATCTGACCATCATCGCGGAGGGAGCTGACAAATTTGCCGCTCTCGTGAATCATGTCTCGCCCAGCGTGTACAGGCTCTTCTCGGGGTGCGACACTTACGAAGCAGCGATCGACGTGCTGCAAGCGCTCTACGTGAAGCCCAAGAACGAGGTATACATACGACATCTTCTCAACACACGCAAGCAAGCAGCCGGGGAGACAATCGATCAGTTCCTGCAAGCTCTGAATCAGCTGGGAAAAGACGGCAGCTTCCGGGCGGTAAGCGCCGAGGAACACCGAAAGGAAGCGACCCGGGAGGCATTCATCCAAGGACTCAGATCAGCCCACATACGGCAACGCTTACTAGAGAAAGCGCAACCCACTCTTGACAAGGTAGTCGATCAGGCTCGAGCGATGGATACGGCTCAGCAGCAATCCGAGTCATTTGGGACACCGATGCTGCTCATGAACGCTGCTACGATGGGAACCCAAGGAACCCCACTGGCACAGACACAGCCAGACATAGGGGATGGAGAAACACCCGAGGAGCCGGATACCCAGACCTCGTCAAACTCCTCAGCAACTGCTCCGGTTGGTAAATGCTTCTTTTGTGGGTACAAAAGGCATCCTCGTCAAAAATGTCCCGCCAGAGATGCCACATGCATGAATTGCGACAAGAAAGGGCATTATGCCAGGGTATGTAAATCTACTCTAAGGAGAAATAAACCCACTTCTGCGGCTCTCTACTCGCAAAATAAATTGACTGCAGCCTCACCGGGGAATCTATCCAAGGCTATCATCAACGTACGAATTAACGGGCATATGGCTGAGGCACTGATTGATACCGGTAGCTCTGAAAGTTTCGTCAACAGCTCGCTAGTGAAGGGCAGGAAATGGGTAATCCACCCGACTGACAATACGGTATGCATGGCCGCCACCTCACTACAATCCCGCGTACGAGGGTACTGCAATGTTGAATTGGACGTAAAAGGGTACACGCATCGGGATGTAAAGGTGCTGGTGCTTCGTGATTTGTGCGCAGACGTAATTCTGGGTCATAATGTCCTCAAGCAGCACACGAGCGTCGAAATACCCTTTGGAGGAAGCAAGCCTCGTCTAATTTTAAATGCGTTGACCACCGCAGAGGTGACGTCCCCCCAGCTGTTCGCTAACTTGTCGCCGGTCTGCAAACCGATAGCGATCAAATCGCGGCGATATACCACTGCTGACATGAATTTCATCACTTCGGAAACCAAGCGATTACTGGAGGAGGGAATTATAGAACCGAGCGATTCGCCATGGCGCACACAGGTGTTAGTAACCAGCAGTCAGAACCATAAGAAACGGATGGTTGTCGATTATTCCCAAACGGTCAATCGCTTCACCCAACTCGACGCCTACCCCCTGCCGCGCATAGATGAGATGGTCGAACGCGTGGCCAATTATAAGGTATTCAGTACCATCGACTTGCGAAGCACCTATCATCAAATTCCCATCCGAGAGGAAGACAAACCTTACACTGCATTCCAGGCAGGGCGGCGCCTCTACCAGTTCAGAAGGATACCATTCGGTGTCACGAATGGAGTAGCTTGCTTCCAACGGGTTATGGACGACATCATCTCAGATGAAAACCTCGAAGACACTTTTGTTTACGTGGATAATGTCACAGTGTGCGGTAGGGATCAGAGGGAACATGATAGGAATCTGGACAGATTCTTGAGCATTGCGAGAAAATATAAACTCTGAAGGTTCATCTCTCGCTCTCATTTCAATATATATATATATATATATATATATATATATATATATATATATATATATATATATATATATATATATATATATATATATACACACATATACATATATATATATATATATATATATATATATACACACATATATATATATATATATATATATATATATATATATATATATATATATATATATATATATATATATATATATATATATATATATATATATATATACACATGTTGTATATCAGATATATTATTTCCGAGATTGTGGTTTCGTGTAGCGCTATCTTTGACTTTGTTTTGCGCTCGAGTAACGTGATATTCGGCTTACATTATCTCAAAGACCATATGAGGTGCATGGTACAAAAAAAGTAAATAAAATGGTTCTGAAACAGTGAAATCGTATTCCACTGAATGCATTAAAGTAAAATTACTACTGATACTCTGCATCAGTTCCTTTCTCAAACACACCCACCCAACATGTCGCGCAAAGCGCGGGTTATGCTAGTATATATTGTTGCGGACCCAGGGGAGGGAGTGAGAAGATCATGGTGGGGGGGGGTGGGGGAGGAAGCGATCTCGGGTTCCCATCAGACTTTCTGGAATCGCAGGCCATCACACACGGATAACTCCGTGAAGTGGCGAGTCGCTAATCGACCGTGAACGCCAATAACTCAACCACGTGACTTAGGGTCCTCTGTCTAATGAATACCGTTTACCTAATGGTCAAGTAATATAATTACCGGAGGACACGCCCTCGGTACGCTTTGTTCAAACCAGATCACCTTCCCGGATCAGATGCATCTGAGCATAACTGCCCAAGGACGTACCGGCTAGAAAACAGATAATTGAGGGATACCATCCCAGCTGGGTGAGGATACGGACCATGCTGAACCAATGAAGAAAAAATGAAAACGAGCTGGGAACATTTCTAGATAAAGCATTTTACAATTAGCGAGAAAAGGTATGTGGCACAGTGAATGGAGTTTATTGGTATGTACAGCAGGGATAGCACGGAATTTGTGGGGTGCGACAAAAGGCACGCAATTTACAAAAGCAGACACAGAGCAGACTTGTCCTGTTATATCTTCGACAATCTTAAATTATGCTATTACAGGTGCCATCACACACACACACACACACACACACACACACACACACACACACACACACACACACACACACACACACACACACACACACACAAGATTAGATAGCCAGAAGGTAGCAGGAGGCTTGGTCGAGAAGTTGGAAGCGAGGTCGTGTGGGCGGAGACGAGGAACAGAAGGCAGGCCGCCGATGCGAGACGTGGGCGGAGTCAAGTAGCAGGAACACTCCGCGTGAAGACACTGGCGTGGATTTTTTAAACCCACCTTGTTGTGATCGTTGTCCTCCTGAAGGATTCTAACTGGCCGATTGTGGAATCCTATTTGACTTCAGAGTTTAACGTTTGTCCGATTTGATTATAAAATCCGACAAAAATTTATCAACACTGATAAAACTGATGTCCACACAAGTCCTTCCTTGTGAAACAATTTATTTCCTAATTATACACTATACACTTCTCACCCTTGTACAATGAACTTAAGAATCCCCATTTGATTGCAATATTATTTGGTTCTATTTCATTTATTCTTACTTTAGTTAACAGTTAGACCAACCCAATTCAATTCACTTCTACATTACATCAGAGAGTTTTATTCTAACTTGGTACTTGGTCAGTTCCAAGGAGTACAAACCACTGAGAAACTATACTTCCTCACGTGCTTGCACTGAGAACAATGTGCCTTTCAAAACATTTTATACTTCCATGAGAGAGAGATTGGGGGATATTCACCCAGACTGTAGATGTGTCTTTTCGACAAAAAGCCACTTCGTACATTTTCTAAGCAAAGGTTCATTTATCAGCTCGGTCACTCTGCTCCAGAACAACACATTTATTATCATTTAGGGCAAAAGTCTTTTGGCCAGAAATGACAGCCAATTCAATTTGCAGCATAAAAGTTACATTTCTGAAACTCCATTTGTTACAATTTAAAATACATTAATATAAATTTTTCCCCCATAACACCCACACCGAACACACACAACAACAACTACTACACAGAGGATTTCTCCGTGTTTTATAGAGCCCGGAGGTCGGGGGAGGGGCCATGCCGAATCCGATGTCATCGCCTGAGTCGGCGTTCCGATTGTCCCCGACCCCTCACGTGGTCTGCCAGTCATGGCCGGGTTTCGGCCAGACGCCGGTAAAGCCCGCCCACCTGGGTGCGAAAGCGTACGTAACACGCCGCACATGTCTGGCCTCGGGTAGATGGTGGAAGCTCAAAGTGCCAGTCTACTCCATAGTGCACATTGCGATTTTGCCTCAGAAGTGATCGTTGGGGATGGTACCGTGGGTTGTCATGCTGTGGTAAGCGAGACGAGGGGCAAGCGAGGCAAATTTTCCTCAGAAAAGAAAAGGTGGGAATAAAATAAAAGGGAAAAATGATTTAATATTCCTAACTAATAGCCCATCGCAACGCACTCCCTTGTCCCCTCACTTCAGAAAAGAAAGGAGTCTATCTGCATGTATATTAATGGCATAACTGACTCGGCACAACTATCTGTTGTATGCATGCGGTTCTGAGAACCGCAACAATATATTTATACAGATATATATATATATATATATATATATATATATATATATATATATATATATATATACATATATATATATACATATATTCTTCTTCTTTCGGCTGCTCCCGTTAGGGGTCGCCACAGCGGATCATCTGTATGATCCGCATAGTGATTTGGCACATGTTTTACGCCGGATGCCCTTCCTGACGCAACCCTGGTCGCCTCTTACGACACAGGGATATGGTACACCTATTTTAACCGGGGTATACACCGGCCCAGTACACTGGTACTCACTTCGCCGACCTCTGAAGGATAACAGGCTGAGTCAACCCCCTGGTGTATTAATTCAGTGGCCCAACGGGGCTTGAACTCAGGACCTTTTGGATCCCAAGCCGCTGCCCTAACCACTGCACCAATACCAGGTATATATATATATATATATATATATATATATATATATATATATATATATATATATATATATATATATATATATATATATATATATATATACATATACATATACATACATATACATATATTAATTTATTTATTTATGCAGATATATATTTATACATATACGAGGTGTGTTCAAAAAGTATCCAACCTTAATTTTTCGTGCGTAAACAAATGAAGCTAGGGAGGCGTGGTTTGTTGCACATATGTAGGTGATCCTAATTCGTATGTGTGAATATTTTCCCGCCTGCAGAAGCTGTCAGTTGCCGACAGACCACCGATGAGTGAGGAAGCGTAAGTGAGCGCCGTCTGATTTTCGTTTTTGACAAAAAGACGGATCACTGTGGTCTCATCGCCAGTGATCACTGTGTTGAAGAAGTTGGGATCGCTGTTCACAGTCTCCAGCATGTCCTGTGCGATCTCCAAATGGAGTTGCTTCTGCTCGATCATTAGCAGCTTTGGCACGAACTTCGCTGAGATTCTCCTTAAGCCTAAATTCTCAGTTACAATGGAATAAACAGATCCAATGCTGACGCCCGCCTCGTCTGCAAGTTCTCTGATCGTGATTCGACGATCCTGCATCAACAGGGTCCTCACTTGGTCAATGACGATCTCATTTCGGGATGTTGAGGGCCTACCAGAACGTGCTTCACTTTCCACTGATGTGCGACCATCTTTGAAGTGGTTGTACCACTCTTTTATCTGTGTGGTGCCCATTGCTTCGTTCCCGAAGGCCTGTTGAATCTTGCAGATCATTTCCACTTGGCAATCGCCAAGCTTTACACAAAATTTGATGCGGTAGCGTTGTTCAAGTTTTTCCGTCATTTTGTCCAAAACGAAAATCCGACGGCGCTCACTTCCACTTCCTCACTCATCGGCGGTCTGTCGGCAACTGACAGCTTCTGCAGGCGGGAAAATATTCACGCATACGAATTAGGATGGCCTCCATACGTGCACCAAACCACGCCTCCCTAGCTTCATTTGTTTACGCACGAAAAATTAAGATTGGATACTTTTTGAACACACTTCATATATATATATATATATATATATATATATATATATATATATATATATATATATATATATATATATATATATATATATATATATATATATATATATATATATATATATACTAGTAAAGGTGCCCGTCTTCGACGGGCATCACTGGCAGCATATGGTAAAAGACAGATAGCATGAATGTATTTTAAACAATATATTATATCATTTTTATCCATTGATTTATGAGGATGTTCAATATCAATATTCGGATCAAGGCTAGCGCTTGGACTTGGGGGGGATGCTTGCAACAGAATTTTCATCAGAGGAGTGACTTGAGGAGTCTTCATATTCCTTGTTATTATTGGCATCTGCCATCACGATCGAACTCTTACTTGTGAGACGGTTGAAGAAGTACTTTTACGGAGCGGTACACTCAAGGCTCACTGAAGGCTCGAAGGCTATTTCTGTCGGTTCAAATTTCAAGTATCAAGCGGCCATTGTTGTTCAATTCAAGTCGGGTTGCCAGATTTTTATGTGCACGTGCTCAATCCTGCACCCACCCGGAAAAGACCCAAGTACACTGTCAGTACTCACCTCCACACTAAAACGATGATCATGATTTTGGGTTTAACCGTAATTGACCGGGCGATACTTTGTTGGCAGTTGGTCCGGCTGGGTAGCCGGTATCGGTCGATGAAAATTTCAAAACTGCAACCATGTATAAAAAAAGCAAAGAATACTTTGTACTTATATTAGTCAGAAAGTCATGGTTTTGTGAAGAAACTACGGCGCATGGAAAGTGAAAATTCGTTAGGTATGAACTCAACTGTTTTCTCCCCAAATGGACCATGATTCTATGAACCGAACTCATCTTAGTGGTCCTCTAAAAAATGGGAAACATTTTAATTTCTTTTTTGTGCAATAATTCGTCCCATTTTGCAAATGGAGTTTTTGAACTGTTTTACTACCATAATCATCAAAACGAATTTTGAGGGGCCTCTTAAGGAAGACAATAATATCATTACTATATATGTCAAAGCTTGTTTCATTTCATGCAGTAACAAAAATATGATGGTGGAACAAAAAAAAGGGGCGTGCCGAAATATTTTTATATGTATATATATATATATATATATATATATATATATATATATATATATATATATATATATATATATATATATATATATATATATATATATTGTGACGTCCACGGGACTTGAACAGTCCCGCCAACGTAGAATGAGCCGAAACGCTGGAGGCGGTTTATTTGTTTATAACCCAAACATGGCGGTTCTAATCGCTCTACCGCAAACGGGACGAGGAAGGTGGCACGAGTCACTTTTCACTGAGTTGATGATGTTTATTTGTTTTTATTATTAACCAGAAATAACAAGACTCGGCAAGAAAAGGGATCTGGGGCGATTCGACGGGATGGTGTGGGATCGGGCGTGGGGAAAACACAGACAATTCCAATGAATATACAGATCTCAAACCCTCTAAGGCGCCAAGCACACACACACACACACACACACACACACACACACACACACACACACACACACACACACACACACACACACACACACACACACACACACACACACACAACGTAGCTATTTCTGGTGGTCAGGCTAGACCGTGGTGTGGACGCAACTGTCCCTGGATTGGCGTCGGACGAGCTGGCCTTGCTCTCATCAGGGGGGGGGGCAGGAGAAACCGTGGTGCTGTCGACCTCCTGGTCCTGGCCCAAGTCCGCTCACAGCCACCAGGGAACCAGTTCTGGCGCCACGTTGCGAGCAGGAGAGGGAGGCAGGTCCGCCCGCCGTTCGACCCGGTACTCCGAGTCAGCAGAACCCCAGAGCCAACCAAGGTGAGGCACAAGGCTCAGCAAGGCTCCAAGACACGATGAAGAACAAGATCGAATCCGCGCAACAACAAGCACGCTTCCCGCGCAACAGCCTCCACACCAAAAAAACACGATCTTTTTGTCCCGATCTTCTTCCTCTTCCTTTTTGACCCCGAACAGAACCTTTTTATCCTTGGTCCTCGTCACTTCCAATCGAGCCGTTTTATTGGCCCACCGCCGTCGCCTTCCGCCAATAGTGATCACGAGGCGGAGCCATCCGCTGCACTGTCCTGTGACGTCACGGCCAGTCTCCAGAGAATACCAAAAGGGGTTAACGCAGACACACTTACCCTATCCCGTGTCCCTGTCTAATTACGTGACAATTATCATTTCCCCCTTGAAGAAATGAACATTTACAAGACAACTTATCACCACTGAATTGCTACTTATTACATCGAGATCCTGGTAAACTCGAACAGCATGGCATACCTAATTAAACATCCTAATTACCCTTTGAATGCATACCCCCCCCTCAAACGTAACACTGCCCCTCCTCTGGTACCGCAGCTCCTGCAAGGTATATCACAGGCGCTACCGCACCAGCCTTAACACTTACTGACTCACACCTAATTAACCTAACGAAATAAAGTAGGAGGGGCAATGGGCAGCGAGTCGCAGCTAACTTACCTATCCTGCTTAATGTACTACCCCCTTATGGCCTTATCCTCGCCTAAACAATCATTCGTTTTTTTAATTTATTTTTTTTATTTTTTTATTTTATCACATGAGAGCACTGAGCGAAGTTGCACTCCATCCTCTGGATCATCGCTCTTGCCCAGCACTCTTCCAGTGATCTGGAGAGGGGAAACAAAAGGTTCCACAAAAACACAACACTTATACTTTACATTCCTACTCTAAGCCTTAACGACACTATTCACAGGATATTTACACTTGACCGCCTCCCTCAGTGGATGCTAATAGACCCAGCGTTACCTGGGGAGCCAATTTTCAAATTTGCTTGCCCCAAAATTATGCGGACATCATGCCCTTGCTGCACATGTCAAGTTGTGCGGGATCGAGTGGGACTCATACATCTTCACAACACTCACACCATGGTCATCATCACATTTCTAGGTCATGGTCCTCATTTTAATCATGCAGGCTGAATCCCGTCGTGGCCGTGGGGTGGTTTACCACAAGATGATGGGGGCACCTCAGGTGCAACCATGCCCACAGGTAGGCTTTAGTCCAACCCGGACGTTTCTCCGCCCCGCTCCCTTTGATTCCCTCCCCCCTGGTAGCCATCAGCTCTAATCCCGTACAACACTCTGGAAGGGGTCTCACTGACTCCTCTGGCCTTCCTGGGTCGCCAAGGTCCTACCCGCCTTGGTCGCCCAACCAGACCCTCTCCCAGTTGCCTCCAGACACTGTCACCATTAGCCACCAGGTGGTGAATCTCCTTGAGGGGGGTCGCAATTCACGCTCACCGTGAGCTTCAGCAATCCCTGTGGACAAGCACATCATCCCCACCCACAAAACCCACATGACTCCCACACCCCATCGGCCTTACATGTGACACCTGCATTTCTAACACTTCGCCGACCATGACCTTCCCTGTTACCACACCATGCCCAATAAAAAAACAATGTGTGCACCATACATTTCACTTCTTCACTTAAAACAACTCACACAGCACTTCTCACCCGATCCACGCACCAGCCATTGGACAGCCACTTGTGCCCGCTTTGTTACCAATTACCCACTGTCCCGATTGTCACTCTAAAACCCAGCAGAACTTACAAACACATGCCAATTTTCCCACAATTCATTTTTTTCCACTAAAAGAGGCACTTCGCCACAATCTCAGCAGCCGAGCATGGCCGTATATGCTCAGCCCAATCTAGTCTCCCCGACCCCCAACAGTGATCTCCGGACCCGACCTATGAAAGGGCATCTTGGATAGACCTGGCGGTTCAGCAGGAGGATTCACCCTCTCCGAGTCTAAAAGTCTATTGGAGGGTCTCTCCATCGCCGGGTACCGGCAATATCGTTGCATGTGTCCTCTTCGCCCGCACCGGAAACAACTCCCCATAAAAGGCCCCCGTGAGTATCGGTGAAATGTCTCTTCCGGTTCCGGACCCCCTCGGCCATAATTGAATTGCTCTATTGGCTGGGCTGGACCCCGCCGCTTTGGCGCACTAACTACCGGATTACCCTTTATCAAACTTAACAGTTTCTGGCAAATTTCCTGAAACATTTGGGTAATGTCAATTTCTCCCAGCCCCTCTCCCTGATCCTGAATCTCCGCCTGTCGAACCGTCACCAATGGCCTCTCTGGCACCCGACCCGGCCGCCTCCACGAGGCCAGCCTGGCTGCGCACTCAGCCGCTCGGTGCACGGTGGGTGGATCCTGTAACTCCACTAGCGCTCGGACCTCAGGGTCAGCAAGAGCAGCTAAAAATTTCTCTAGTGCCAGTCTGTCCCATGCCTCCACTGTAAGGTCCCGATACGCGATCCTGACTGATTGTTAAATGTCCTGTGCCAGCTCCTGCACTGTCTCACCCGACTTTAATCTGCGGTGCTGGAGCTGGGCCCGCACCAGATCACAGTTTTCCGCGAACCCAAACCGACGGCTCAACGCCTCGCAAATGTGGGAGCTGGTCAACATCCCCTCCGTGATCACGTTTAACACATCTGTGGCTGGTCCCCGCAACGTTGCCACCAAATTCCCTGTACGTTCCCGCTCATTCCACCCGTTTAGTCGGGAAATGCACTCAAATTGCGTCAGAAAAGCTTCAACGCTCCCTGATCCGTCGAAATTTACCAGGGGGATCACTTTTACAGTGGCCCGCTTTTCAGTTTCTCCTTTGTCCGAATCCAGCCCAGGGATCAAACACCCTTGTGGCTGCGTATCCAATTTCGGAGCCCACTGTGGCCAAAGATGTTTTGTGGTGAGGGTCTCATGGGTTAATTTTGCCTCCTGTTCCAAACGTTGAATGGACCGATTCACCTCTTCCCGCAGGATCTTCTGGGCCCGCACAACCTCCTCCAAGGCTCCGTCGCGAGTTTGTAGCTGCTCCTCAACCAACCCGGACACTCTACTTACAAAAGACGGCTCTACCAGGCCTTTATCCAAGACTTCATCTTGGCTCATAATTTTATCACGTTCGTCCAAACGAGCTTCCAATCCTTTTACCTCCTCCGCCAAATTCATCCCTTGCTTCCTCAACTCTCCCCACTCTTCAACTTGCAGCTGCATACGAGCATCCACACAGGCACGATGACGTTCCAGGCTTTCATCCACTTTATCAACCCGAATGTTCGTTGCATCAATTTTATCTACCAATTTTTTCCGTATATTTTCCCCCTCCAATGTAATTTCTACCTTTGTTTCCTCCAATTTACTTTGTATTTACCCCAATTTAACATCCACACACTCCTGCATCTCAGTTTTCATTTTCTCAATCTTTTCCCCCAATTCATCCCTCATTAAATCAATCCGTGCACCCAACTGTACCCCCATTACCCCCAATTGATCTGTCATTTCTGCCCCCTGTGCCGTCATTTTTGCCATTTGTGCCGTCATTTCTGCCCTCTGTGCCGTCATTTCTACCCTCTGTGTCACGAATTGATTTGCCATTTGTACCGTCATGTCCGTTATTAAACGTTCCAACAGTGTCTGGATCGACATCGCACCGGTTTCCGGTGCTGCCGGCCCCGTTACGGGCGATGAAGCATGGCCCACGCTCGGAATGGGGGAGGTTCCAACCCTACCCCCATCTCTCCCTTCTTCCCCCGACTCGCTGCCAGACACGTGGCCTTCCTCCTGGTATCGAGATCCTGGTAAACTCGAACAGCATGGCATACCTAATTAAACATCCTAATTACCCTTTGAATGCATACCCCCCCCCTCAAATGTAACAATATATATATATATATATATATATATATATATATATATATATATATATGTATATGTATACACACATATACATATTGTTACGGATTTCATAATCCGATCCGACGAATGCATACAAACATCGAGGTGCGCAAACAGTTATTTCCTTAAATGTATCTCCAGAATAGACCCATCCCCATGTCTGGTGGGATTCTAACTTTGATGCATTGAGAAGGGTAAAGAATAGATTCCCTCTTTCATGGAGAGCTCCTTTTTCTCTTTATGACAGACACATTCATGCATGTGAGATAGACGTTAGCCCAACGGAGGCTCGACACCAACCTCTTTCCATCGACGTTTGACACCCCGTTCAGCAGCTCTATGGACGGTCGGTCTCTCTCTCTCTCTCTCTCTCTCTCTCTCTCTCTCTCTCTCTCTCTCTCTCTCTCTCTCTCTCTCTCTCTCTCTCTCTCTCTCTCTCTCTCTCTTTCTCTCTCTCTCTCTCTCTCTCTCTCTCTCTCTCTCTCTCTCTCTCTCTCTCTCTCTCTCTCTCTCTCTCTCTCTCTCTCTCTCTCTCTCTCGTGCAGCCTGTGGCTGCTGGTTGCATCATTGTTTGGGACACGGCTATGCCGCTGATGCAGTGTCCCCCTTA
>NC_140973.1:47048011-47175511 GCF_056783735.1 Eptatretus burgeri | reverse complement strand
TATGGGTACATTTTGTATACGTTAAGACCACGCTGACAAACACCGCCATAAGTCGTAGTACGCTGGCTTTAAACGTTGAACTTTTGGGTTGTCCTCAAATTTTTGCACGCTTGAAATTTTACGACGTATGCCGGCGTACGACTCACACATTCCACTATGCTGGCCATAAGTTGTACGCACGTTATGCGATCGTTGACACACATCGACACATGTTACTTGTCAGTTATTCGTAAGTCGAAACACATCGAGGTAATGTTTAGCGTACCCGAAACTTATTTCTAACCTCTGAGTAACGTTTTGTAAGCACGCTACACGAACGTTGTTCACGCTTTGCAACATGTTACTTGAAAGTTCCTCATACGTCGAAACACGTCAAAGTAATGTTTAGGGTACCCATGACTTCTTTATAACCCATGAGTAACGTGCTTGGGAATTATTTGTAAAGCATGTCCTACGCACAAATACGTATGTAGACGTATTTGATGTCTTCAGGACGACTACAGACCTTATTGAACGCGTTTCTAACTTACAGATACCGTATAATGGCGTATTGGCAGCGATTAGGGGAAATGGTATATAAAAATTACCCCCATGCGGGAGTGACGGTCATCTCTGCGAGAAATAATACCACAAGTTCTCAATGTTCAGTTATGACCGAAGACTACTGCGCAGTTCTACTGCGCAGCTCCACTGCACAGCTCCACTGCGCAGCTCGAACTGTGCAGTTTGGCACGCGTGCACGAAATTATATTTTGAAAATAAATGCCGACGTTTGCATTTCGGGTTTTGAAACTTTTGCACTTTCGGCGGAAAATGTATAAATATATAATATACAAGGTCAGCTGCTATGCAATGACACCATTCAGTTTTTGTAGGTAGGGCAGTTTTTGCAAACTTTGAAGTCACGTGACACGAAAACGAAAGCGAAATTCGAAAACCCGTCCAGATCAAATTTAGATATTGTCCCATAGATTGATATGCCACAATCAAATTCAAGATTTCTTGAGAAATGTAGGAGGAGATAGATTTTGAAAATCGTCATTTTCGCATGAAAATAGTCATTTTCGCATTTTTTGCCAACTTTGAAGTCACGTGACACGAAAACGAAAGCGAATATCGAAAATCCGGCCTGACCAAATTTAGATATTATCCCATAGATTCATATGCCACAATCAAATTCAAGATTGCTTGAGAAATGTAGGAGGAGATAGATTTTGAAAATCGTCATTTTCACATGAAAATCGTCATTTTCGCATTTTTTGCCAACTTTGAAGTCACGTGACACGAAAACGAAAGCGAATATCGAAAATCCGGCCCAATTCCAATTTAGATATTGTCCCATAGATTAATTTGCTACAATCAAATTCAAGATCGCTTGAGAAATGGTGGAGGAGATAGAATTTGAAAATCGTCATTTTCGCAACTTCAAAGGCCTTGACCTTGACCTTCGGTGACCTTGAAAGTCATACCATCGTGTACGTCTCATTGACCTCTATCAGGATCACTAATGACCAGATCTCCCGCTTCAACTTCATTGTGAACGGATGGATGGATGGACGGATCGAAGGACATCGACACCCATATTATTAGGTCATGCTCGAAGAGATGACCTAAAAAGGGGCTTCGCAGGAGGAACCAGTCTTTTTTTAGACTTCGTGGTGAGTACATGTCCATGTCATTCCAAGAGATGGAGGATACGGCAAGGCTGAGAAGACAATACCTACCTGTCCTCGAACATCAACATGACCTCATCGAGTTGACACTGCACCAGTTGCGTGCCAATAGAGCCAGGAGAAGAAGACGTGAACGGAGGAGAAGGAACTGGGTGAGACCATGGATCGGGAGGCGACGCCATTACGGCATATATGACCAGCTCATGGTGGAACTCCAGAACGAGGACCATGCATCCTTCATCAACTTCCTGCGAATGCTCCCAGCGATGTTCGACGAGCTGCTAGCCAGAGTGGGTCCAAGGATAACCAAGCATTATTATTAAATCATTTCAATAGTGCAGTGGAAGCGATTTAACTCGTTCAATGGAAACGATTTCAATTGCCGAGCACCAGCGTCCAAAAACAATAGGCGAGTGACAGGCATTTATTAAAAGTGAAGTTGCAGCCTATGAATAGAAAACCTCACGTAATCGTCGACGATACGCTGCCACGCTATGCATACGTTAGACTATCGTTGGGCATAGGTTGTAGATGCCTAAAACACGCTAATCAATCGTTGGTATAACTTATGTATAAGTTATCGAAGCGTTCTGTGTTCATTACTAGTAAATTATTCATTTGTCCAAGTCGTTTTGAATACTTTTAAAACTGAAACAAAAAAATAGTTCATCGTGGGAATGAGAAAAAAAATTAGCCGAAAAGAACATCGAACAATGGTGCAAAGTAGTCTCCTATTCATGGACGCAACGAGGATCCATCATCACCCACACCCTCCCCATCATGCTCACCTACGACTACTGACACGGACATAGTACTACTACCAATACTACTACTACTACTGACACGCTCACCTACTACTACTACTACTACTACTACTACTACTACTACTACTACTACTACTACTACTGACACGCTCACCTACTACTACTACTACTACTGATACTACTGACATTGACATCCACTCAACATGGAGTCTGGAACACTGACGGGTTCCTCTTGTGAAGCCCATTTGTATATATCAATTCCCATAAACGCTGCCAATACGCCATTATACGGTAGATGTAAGTTAGAATCACGTTCAGGAAGTTCTGTGGTCGTCCGGAAGACGTCAATCAAATTCGTCAACATACGACAATGTGCGTTTCAGATACGTTACACATAGGTTCAAAGCATGCTACTCATAGGTTCAAAGCACGTTACTCATCGGTTCAAAGCACGTTACTCATCGGTTAAAAATTAAGTTTCGGGTATGCTAAACATTACCTCGACGTGTTTCGACTTATGAGTAACTTACAAGTAACGTGTGTCCGATGTGTGTCAACGATCGTGGAGCGTGCCGAGAACTTATGCCAGCGTATGCGGAACTTGTGAGCCATATGTCGAGAACGTCGAAAAATTTTCAGCATGCTTGAAATTTCACGACGTACGAGACGTACCACGGAATATGACAGCGTACTTCTTTGTTTTTCAGCGTGCTCCTAACGTATACACAACTTAGCCATTCCGTATTGGACGTGTGCCAGCGTTTTAGACAAATTTTTCATAGGTCGGCATAAGCTGGCTAAATCGTCAAGGTGTGACTGCGATGTTGATACTTCCAATTTTCAGGCAGTTATGATTTAAATCGGCGTGCGGCAGGTTTTTAACGGAGAACATCACGAGTTTGTCGGTGATACGTGCAGCGTGCTATGCCTAAGGTAAACTATCGTTGGGCATAGGTTGTGAACGCCGACAACAGGCTAAGCATTCGTTGGTATAAGTTATATAAAAGACAACGAAACGTTCTGTGCCTGTTACTAATATGTTATGCATACGACCAACACGTTATGAATACGACCAAAACTTTAAAAAAAACCTCAAAACTTCAGCGTACGCCAACGTTTTACATACATTTTTATACGTTGCCATTGCTGGCTGAAACGTCAAGGTGTGACAGCGCCTTAAGTTCTGTGGTCGTCCGGAAGACGTCAAATACATCTACATACGTCAATATGCGTTGGAGATACGTTACACATAGGTTCAAAGCACGTTACTCATATGTTAGAAATAAGTTTCGGGTATGCTAAACATTACCTCGACGTGTTTCGACTTATGAGTAACTTACAAGTAACGTGTTTCGACGTGTGTCAACGATCGCATAACGTGCCTACAACTTATAGTCAGCGTAGCGGAACGTGTGAGTCATACGCTGGCATACGTCGTAAAATTTCAAGCATGCAAATATTTGAGGACAACCCAAAAGTACAACGTTTACATAAAGCCAGCATCCTACGACGTATGGCAGTGTTTTCAGCGTGTTCTTAACGTGTACAAAACGTACCCATAACGTATTTGATGTGTGCCAGCGTTTTAGACAAATTTTTCATAAATCGGCATACGCTGGCTAAATCGTCAAGGTGTGACAGCGGCTTTTCTGAATGTGTTACTAACTTACAGCTACCGTATAATGGCGTATTGGCAGCATTTAGGGGAATTGGTATATAAAAATGTGGTTCACACAGGAGGAACCCGTCAGTGTTCCAGACTCCATGTTTTTTTTTTGTTTTGTTTTTTGGTATGACGGTGATGTTGACACTTCGATTTCTAGTACGGTTATGATTTAAATCGTTGAGCGGCAGCCTATTAATTATATTATAACTGCACTAGAAATCGAAGTGTTAACATCACCGTCATGCAAGTGAAGAAAAAATACAAAAACAAAAAAAAACCATGGAGTCTGGAACACTGACGCTAAACATTACCTTGACATGTTTCGACTTATGAGTAACTTACAAGTAACGTGTGTCGACGTGTGTCAACGATCGCGTAACGTGCCTACAACACGTTACTCATCGGTTAGAAATAAGTTTCGTGTATGCTAAACATTACCTCAACGTGTGTCGACGTGTGTCAACGATCGCATAACGTGCCTACAACATGTTACTCATTGGTTAGAAATAAGTTTCGGGTATGCTAAACATTACCTCGACGCGTTTTGACTCATGAGTAACTTACAAGTAACGTGTGTCGACGTGTGTCAACGATCGCGTAACGTGCCTAAAACTTATGGTCAGCGTATGCGGAACGTGTGAGTCATACGCTGGCATACGTCGAAAAATTTTGAGCATGTTAAAATTTGTCGACGAGCTCGGCATACTACGACGTATGTCAGCGTACTACGACGTATGCCAGCGTGCTCTTAACGTATACAAAACTTACCCATAACGTATTCGACGTGTGCCAGCGTTTTAGACAAATTTTTCATATGTCGGCATACGCTGGCTAAATCGTCAAGGTGTGACAGCGGCTTTAACAACCGTTTCATTGGCGTGCTTGCTTGAGTGCTTAAGCCACTTGGTGAGCACTCTCCAAACTGCTTGGTTGTTCGTTTTGGTAAAGGTACCCGTGCTTTCAATGGAACATCGATTAATCAGACGTACTTTTCTGCCTCTGTTGGCCTCTGCGGTGCCGTGCGGTGGGTGCCTCGGGAGATGTCTCATCCGCTGAAAATGTGAAATTTTATTTTTACAGGATATTGCTTTGTTTTACCTTTTGGTGCGATCTCCTTTTAATATAATCCACCCCTCACTTCGACATCGATACATATATAAAAACAATAATGTCCACCCGACCACGTGTTTGCTATGATCTGGCTGTGAAGGCAGAGAACATCGATCGACATTTTGTGTTCTGTACCCTGATATATTTTTCAATTGAATTTCGCTAATTTCGCACTTAGTGTAGTAGATAGTAGAAAAATCGTGCAAATTATGATACAAGCATCAAATTTGGCATTTCTGTTCTGCAGCGCTTTCTGATCAAATCTGCCCGATTGGCCATTTGAAAATCCAAATTTGGAAAAATTTGAAAAAATAAAAAAAAACTTACATTTTTTTTGTAGTCACAGCTGGCTGAAATTCTTGAAGTGCAAGTGAACATCCCAGACAGAGAACCAAGGGGAGATGCAGTCATCATTGATGGCTCAGCACTTATCAATGTCCTACCTCCACGCACTTCAAAGATATTTGATGACTATGCTGAAGAAGACATCATCCCAAAGGCGGAATCCTATGGTTCCAGGTACGAGAGGGTGGACGTAGTGTTTGATGTGTACAAAAAGTCAAGTCTGAAGTCCGAGGCAAGGTCGAAAAGGGGCAAGGAATCAGAAGAAGAGTGACAGGAACCAGTAAGACCCCAAGTAACTGGAGAAGCTTTCTTCGAGATGACAGCAACAAGACTGAGCTGTTTCACTTCCTTGCGGAAAAGATGTGTGAAGCACAGACGACAAGCACAGTCATTGTCACAAAAGGAGAAGATGCCATTTGCAACACAAGGAAGTCACTGGATGCTGTGTCTCCATGTTGTCATGAAGAAGCTGACACTCGAATATTTGTACACGCCAGGGATGCAACGACGGATGGGAGCAAGTCCATTATCATTAAGGCTTATGGCACGGACGTACTAGTCATAGCAATATCTGCACTGCCATCCTTACAGGAACTCGGTCTTGAGAACATGTGGATTGCCTTTGGCCAAGGAGCCAAGGTGCGATGGATTCCAGTCCATGAGGTAGTTTCTGCAATAGGGCCTGAGAAAGCTAGAGGGATCCCATACTTACATGCGTTCACTGGATGTGACATCGTGTCTGCCTTCCGCGGTAAAGGGAAGAAAACTGCATGGCAGACTTGGAGCGTCTTTGATGATGTTTCTGAAGCCTTCACCAATCTCGGCCAGCATCTAACATCTCAGCTTGCAGGATGTTTTCACTTCATTCTTGAGGTCTTGGTATTTGGTCATTTTCTTGATTTCTGCATCGTTAGTCCAAAATCACTGGTATTACCACCTCAATTAGCAATGTCTTCTTCTCTTGTTTTTGTACCGAAGTATGATATCTGGCCGCAATGCTTTATTTTTAGTGTTCACGCCTGATGGGATCATTTGGTTGTACGTGAGCAGTACTTCAATATTTTCAGTGATTGCTTTTGGTTCATGTTCCCACAAATTTTCTGGAACTGGAATATCAAAGTTTTTGCAGATGTGCCAGCAGATTACTTCACAAACTCTGTCGTGTCGTTGTGTGTACAGCCTTTCTGACAAGTTTTTTTTTTTTTCGTGTTCAGTCATTAAGCATCACATATCATTCTCTTTGCTAACCCCACGTCCACCCCTCACCTGTCTTTTTTTTTCCTCCTCCCCCCACCCTTCTCTCTCACTCTCTGTCCCCACCAATGCTCTCTTCCCACATCTCTGTCACTCTCTCGCTGTCTCTGCCTGTGTGGGTGTGTGTCTATCTCTCTCTCTCTCTCTCTCTCTCTCTCTCTCTCTCTCTCTCTCTCTCTCTCTCTCTCTCTCTCTCTCTCTCTCTCTCTCTCTTTCTCTCTCTCTCTCCTCTCTCTCTCTCTCTCTCTCATGCACCCCTCCCTCCCACAGTGAATAACAACGTTTGGTGAGGTGTCGCTCTCCCCACCCCGGCCCCCTTTCTCGCTCTCTCCTCCCCTTCTTCATCCTCTCTGCCTCCCCTCCCCCCTCTCACCCTATGCCTGCCTCCTCTCACTCTCCCTCCCTCTTTCTCCCCCCCATCCCCCCCCCCCCCCCCCACCCTTCATTGTTCCTATCAGTGAAGCGATGGGTTGTATTTGCTCGTACACACACACACACATATATATATATATATATATATATATATATATATATATATATATATATATATATATATATATATATATATATATATATATATATATATATATATATATATATATATATATATATGGTCGGATCCTGACATTCGCGGACCTCTCGTATTCGCGGCTCAAAATGTGACCTGCTTCTATATTTGTGGCCCTGTGCTTCATGTATTCACAGTTTATCATGTGTGTATTCGTAGGTTTTATTTAAAACGTTTTTGCTTGTTTTTTGCATTTTCGCAGGTGTATTCATAGGATTTTTTTTTTGCATTTTTCATGGGCATATTCACAGTTTTTCACAGGATTTTTTATTTTTCCTTATGCGTCATGAACGAACTGCTGGGAACCTATTCCCCTCTTTCCCATTGAAACAATTCCCTGACATTTGCAGATTCAACATTTGCAGCATTTTCCAGGAACATATCCCCCTGCTAATGTCAGGGTCCGCTAGTATATGAAAAACAAAGACCCACTCACATCTCTCACCTGTGAATGGCAGGAATAACCAATCAGCTCTCACCGAATCAATTACGGCCGGGTGGCTTGGATTTCCATGATTAATCTTCATGCTCTTCCAGACAAAGAAAGCTGCATCAAGCAACCAAAAAAAGCTACGAAAGGTAAGCTCTTTGCTGTTCCAAATCCTACCTGGGATTCTCTACAGCTGCAGACATTCACAAGTAGCACATACATGATAATCCCAATGCTGCACGCCCCTCAGCCACCGAACCAGTTTCATCACTTGTTATCGAGTCATCATTGACAATGTAGATAAAAATGTGCATCACTGAGACTCCCAAACATGTCCCACTCACAATACCAATAGCAATTAACACACCACTATTAAGACCCAATCACCTCTCCCACCCGTAATTGGAAGGAACAACCAACCAGCTCTCACCTAAGTAAACCTCAAGTCCAGGATTATAATCCGAGCTAAGAAATTGCTTCGGCAGAACTGATGCTCTGTATTGAGCATGGTACACGAATGAATGACTTGTGGGATTGGTCAGGGTAATTTATTTTTTACACAAATCTTTCACGACTCGTTTGGCCAGGCCTGACATTCGACCAAGTATGATTTGGGCAGGAACTTGGAATTTAATCAGGGTTCTGGTGATAACTTGCTGAATCTGCGAAAGACAGCATGATTTTTAAGGAACACCAACGAGCAGTGCTGGCAGATGTGTCCTCCAGCTCAACCTCCTCCTGATGGATGGTACATGCAATGATGCCTTGCCCTGCACTTGAAACACGAGGGTGACTGTTTATAGCTAAGTCTTCAAAAAAATTCACAAAAAAAACTATACAAAAAAAAATCAAGAATCAAACCCAGGCTAAACAACTCAAAATGAAATTACAATTCCTTTAAACTATCCTGCCAGCCCCAGATGGGAGAGTAAAGATATAAATTTTCAAAAAAACGAGAAAACCTTTGGGAGTTAGAATACAGGTTACTTGCAAATAAGGGAATGAAAGAAAACCAAGAAACAGGTCGGAAGAAAAGAAAAGTAGGTGGTGAACAGATCATAAACAATCCTACAAAGGTCTCATGATGATGTAGCATAATTGTTTGGGTTGGGTTATGGGTGTAACAAATGTACCCAATATGGCATGAGAATGTATTTAAACAACACCTCGAAATTTCATTCAATCGGACATTCACCAGACTTCAGGTAGCAGTTCAAAGCGAGTGAATTTGATTCGCGAAATAAAAACTAAAACCAGGCTTCGAAGAAATATTTGAAAATACCCACACCAAGGTAAGAAAACTTAAGTGTAACGTTTGCCTTATTTTTGCACTTGTATTTATTTTATCAGGGCAGACAGTGTAGCTTCGAGGTGGTCCGCTTGCGTTTCAGCTTTCTGTTCTGAGTTTGATTTCAAACTTGAGCACATATTAACTGTTGGATTAGTGCTTTGCAAGCAAGGCATCGAATCCTTTGGAGAGAAGTTAAGTTGGGTGTCTCATTTGATAGCATTCGCTGGTGGTGTAAAATATCTCAGGATAACGTTTCACAAAGATTTGGCAATTGTCTACCAGTTCCGAGGCAAATTTAAACATTTCTTTCCTTGACTACCACTGGGAAACGCAATGGCAACCTCACAGTATTCTTCTTTGCCGTGAGACTACTTTGATGGGACCGATGCTCAGGATCAAGTATGGACATTGGATTGGACTTATTGTTATTATTGGATGACAGCGGCATTGCTGTTTTTATTGAAATGTGACAATCGTGGGAGAGCAATGTTAAATTGACAGTGGAGTAACTGAATAACAATTTGTCAGAACCCTCAACGAGATAAACGAACAGGGGAGAGAGAGAGAGAGAGAGAGAGAGAGAGAGAGAGGGAGAGAGAGAGAGAGAGAGAGAGAGAGAGAGAGAGAGAGAGAGAGAGAGAGAGAGAGAGAGAGAGAGAGAGAGAGAGAGAGAGAGAGAGAGAGAGAGAGAGAGAGAGAGAGAGAGAGAGAGAGAGAGAGAGAGAGAGAGAGAGAGAGAGAGAGAGAGAGAGAGAGAGAGAGAGAGAGAGAGAGAGAGAGAGAGAGAGAGAGAGAGAGAGAGAGAGAGAGAGAGAGAGAGAGAGAGAGAGAGAGAGAGAAAGAAAGAAAACACGCACTGAAATCTGAAAGTAAATCAGGGTTGGGTTCAGAAGGATTCATGGGGGTAATCAAGATCATGGGTCAGGATGGGGGATGACATGAGATGGTGTTGCAATGCTTGCTTGGAGCTGTGGAGAGAAGAGTGAGACAGAACAGCCTCTTTTGCAGCGTTTATGGAGTTAATTTGGCTCTGTTGTGTTTTAATATGATTTGGACAAACTAAATTCAAAGTCCTACGCTAACTGCTCTACCATTCTCTGTTCCAGGCAGGATGAATAAATCACTGTCTCTTTTGCCAATCGTCATGCTGATGGGACTGCTTGGAATAGGTAAGAATATGAAAACCCTGCGACGTGTGGCTGTGTGAGAAATATGTCAGTGAAATGAGGTCAATTTTCTGAGTTACTTCAAAATTTATTTGTGTTTCCAATTCTTGTCGATAAGGTTATTTAGGTTCGTTATGAGTCATGGAGAGGTTGTTCTTTTCTGTTGTTTTCTCCTGTATTGTCAGGGAGAGGTTTCATGATATGTTTCAATGTAAAGTTAAATTTAGGTTCTTTATTCAAATGAGGGAGTGTCGATATTCTAAATACAGTGGTGGGAAACTTCAAGATAATAAAAAAAAAAAATGAGAAAGAACAGTTCCTGTTAAATTATCACAGATTGCTTTGAAGTCGAATTGTCATGAGCCACTGATATGACATGGCTCTGGATGTCCAACTGACTCTCTATTAAAAATGTGCCAATGGTCCAAATGATGCGATCACAAAAATGCCTCAGCGAATTAGCCCTTGCAATCACCCTCGCTAAATTAATGGCACATGATCATCAAGCTTGAAGCACAGAACAAAGAGCGGAGCCAGTCCAGGTGCCAAAATAAACTAGAAAATAGAATTTCATGTGAATGCGTTGAAGGATATGCCTCCGCCAACGTTAGATGTCAATTCCCTGTTATATCAAGTTTGATCTCAATTAAAGGTCACATGAGAGACACCATGACAGAGGTAAGTAGAAGACAATATCGGATGCTTCCAACTCGAATTATGGTCTTTCAAAGACGACCTGGAAAATGGTCTTTTTATTACAGTCCATACTTGTGCCAAGTTTGGTTGATGTCACTTCAGTAGTTCACAAGGTATTGCGGTAACAAAATGATTTTCAACTTGAAGGGCACTCGGTGGAGAGTACACCTTCGCCACGTAATGCCTAACCACGAGAACATATCGGGCCCAATCCATTTTTGAGATATCATGCGATGTAGAATTATATCGTTATTAGCCCTATCTCTCAATGGTGAAGAATCACTTTAAAATTAAATAATTCTCATATCCAGATCCGAATTTGGATCTCCACCAAAATCGAATCGATTCATCCTTGCCACACACCCAACCTGTTCACTACGTTTCGTCCAAATCCATCCACAACTTTTTGAGATATCGTTGCTATTATATATATATATATATATATATATATATATATATATATATATATATATATATATATATATATATATCGGTTTAGCCCTGTCTCTCAATGGTGAAGAATCACATTAAAAAAAATCATCAGATCCGGATCCGAATTTGGATCTTCACCTAAGTTGAATCAATCCTTCCTTGTCACACACCCAACCTGTCCACAAAATTTCATCCGGATCCGTCCACAACTTTTTGAGATATCGATATATGACTTTCTTTTTGATAATTGAGAGGGCCAAGAACGATGTACGGTATATCATGATATTTTGAAACGTTATGGACGCACAACTTTTTGAGATATCCTGCACACAAACAAACAAACAAACAAACAGAAAGGGGGTGAAAACATAAACTCCTTCACCTTCAGTGGCAGAGGTAATTAAAGATCATATGCCTTTTGGCCTTTGGTCTTTTGGAACCAAAATGTAACCAGTTCATCTCGGTGTTACTTTTTATGCATGTACCAAGTTTGGTTGAAATCCCTTCAGTGGTTCACAAGTTATCATGGTAACAAAAAGCTTTAACGGACGTATGCACGGACAGATACATGGACATGACAGAACGCTTTGGGAGTGGGTGAGAGGACAGAATGTTATGTGATGTAATTTAATGCCAATTCATTGCTGGACAAACCTGCATGCGTTTGGCATAGTTTTTTTTTTTTTCAAAGCACCTCTTAATGTGTTGGTGTTGGTGCTGGTGCTATTTTTAGGTGTTGTTTAAATGTATTGTTTCGTTTGCCATATTGGGTACATTCGTCACACCCATGACCCAACCCAAACCATTATGCCACATCATCATGAGACCTTTGTAGGATTGTTTATGATCTGTTCACCACCTACATTTCTGGAAACTGCTTTGCTTTTCTTCCGACCTGTTTCTTGGTTATCTTTCTTTCCCTTATTTGCAAGTAACCTGTATTCTATCTCACAAAGGTAAGATTTAGATTGTAGTTCGTCATCTCTAACTTGGGCAAAATGCAAATTCAAGGAATTAAAAATCAACCTGTTGAGCCTGTATGAACCAGCCTCAAACCACAGGTGGTGCATGTGTGGGCAAACACACTCAGAAATGGGCACACATAACTTTGACATAATCCACATTCGTGGTGCAAAATCAACCTATGGTTAAATTGTATGAAAATATTTTATGATTACATTCGATAACCTTGTTGAATCGTGTTTTAGGCATACTAGAGGTGCTGTATTATGGTTGATTGATGTGTGGACTCACTAACTGACACACACACACACACACACACACACACACACACACACACACACACACACACACACACAACATTAGTATATACCGACGAGAATGTGTGAGGTGAATTATGAAGAGATGTATGTATATGTGTATATATATATATATATATATATATATATATATATATATATATCTTCTTCTTCTTTCGGCTGCTCCCGTTAGGGGGTCGCCACAGCGGATCATCCGTATGATCCGCATAGTGATTTGGCACATGTTTTACACCGGATGCCCTTCCTGACGCAACCCTGGTCGCCTCTTACGACACAGGGATATGGTACACCTATTTTAACCGGGGTATACACCGGGCCCAGTATACTGGTACTCATTTCGCCGACCTCGGAAGGATGACAGGCTGAGTCAACCCCCTGGTGTATTAATTCAGTGGCCCAACGGGGCTTGAACTCAGGACCTTTTGGGTCCCAAGCCACTGCCCTAACCACTGCACTAACACCAGGCTCTCATATATATATATATATATATATATATATATATATATATATATATATATATATATATATATATATTGTTGCGGTTGAGGAAATTCGCAAACCACCATTCAGGTCCCGTAGGTGAGATATCTCTGTAAGTACATGTGTAGTTAGCCCCAAACCCGTTGTTTAGAGGGAATAAATGTGATTCATTCAGGCTGCGACACTTTAAGATAGCCGTTTTTCTGTTCTATCTTTATTTTGAACCATCCACGTCTCAACCGCCATCACACAACAACCACCAACCACAATGCCGCTTCACAACAACAACAACGCCAACAGCCACGATCTTTACCTTCACAACTCGCTCCCGCAAACATCGCATCACCGCCATTCCAAACGGCACCATGGCCATAAACCACCACCATAAACCCTCCACCACCTTCACCTCTCCTCCTTCTGCCGCCATTCCCGCATCACCTGTGAACGCCGAGCGTCAGGCTGTCCTGGGCTCGTACGGGACGCGCGCCGAGCCGCGAGTGCAAAATGCGGCCTTTCCGAGGAGAATTCGGATCAGGAATGCTACACGCCCACTTCTGATCCGTCCAATCAGCAAGCGCGGGGCGGTTTGGCCCCCCCTCCAGGCGCTTCGCTGTAGAATCGAGATATGCAAATTCTAGGATCAGGGGAGGTTCACGCCCCTTTTTCTCCGTCCAATGGGCGAGCGTGGCTCTACCCCCGAGCTCGTTCTGATCCATAAATTTGCATATGGGTTCTCCCCACGGCCTATAAAGCGCCGAGCGCAAGGCGAATCGAGGGAGTAGAGTCAGTTTTGGAGAGCAGAGTGTGGCAGCGGCAGAGTCGGTTTGGGTTGAGTCTGTCTCGGTCAAGTCGGTTTGGGCAGAGTCGGCCTCAGAAGAGCGGAGAGTGTTTTGGGCAGAGTCGGGTTGGAGCGCGGAGTGGAGTCGGGAGGCGAGGGCGTACAGGTGGTTTGCTGCAGTCGGCTGAGGAGAATTGGGGAAGAGACCGAGGAGTTCGGGTCCGAGGCGAGGAAGACGGCGGTCGGCGACGAGGTCGTGGTGGAATCGCTCGTCACGGGACCCAAGCAAGCCAGCTATCTTCTTTCCCCAGAGCATCAACAATTCCCCCCCCCCTTTTTCCCCCGCGCTGAGATAGTGCGAAAAGGGGGCCCCGTTCCCACCCCACTCCAAGCAGTGCCAACGAAACCCGCGAAGGAGCACGAAGTTGGGGCACCGCCGCGCTGCCACATTTGCGGCTCATCACAAAGACACAGGTAGGATCCACCCGATCTCGCGGACCTGACCGCTCTTTCAGGTCCCGCGCAAATATTGGCCCACAGGCCCCGTCTGCCCCCTTGTCTTTGAGGGTGGCCCTTTCCTTTTGTTTCTGTGTAAACGTGTGTGTGTGGTCAAGTTTCATCAAAATCGAGTGGTTGGTTCAAGCAATTGACTGAAGTGTTTGCAGACTCACTGACTGACTTACCTACGGACGCTGCTCGATCACATAAAGTCACCGGACTCAAGTCCAGATGAGCTAAAAATAGGTTAATATCATAGGTAAAAAGTGAAATATAATAGGTGAAGTGGTGATGTTAGAAATGCTCCCCCCCCCCCCTTTCTTCCATTAATTTGTCTTCGAAAAATTGCTTTGATTTACATCATTTCTATATCTGTCGTGCCTTTCAGGAATGGTTCCCCGACGTAAGCCAGGCTCTAGCAATATATATCTGACACCTCTTCACAGGAATATTGACCATGAACACCTGTGCCACATCAGCACTTGTGGCAGGGGCCCTGTCCAAAAGGGGATGCCTGCCACACATATACCCTATTTAGATCCTCATGAACAGTGAATATGAACTTTAATTTGCAGTGAGGATGATATCTTCATTAAATGGGAAAACAGGCTCAGTTTTAATCTGTGAAAAACATTGACCGGCCCACTGCATAATGTAGTGTGAGCTGCCATGCTGCTAGCTGCAACATTAGTCAGCAAAAATTGCTTGAGAATCCTTGGGGGAGGGAAAGTGTTTTTTTGATTGGGGGTAGGGAGAGAGGTATTATGTGATTTTGGTTGTCAATCATGTTGTCAAAAAAAGGAAGATGGCATAAAATGACCCACTCAAAAAAATGAAATACAAAACAGTAGCAAAGAGTACCAAGAATGCATTTTAAGGCTAATATGGAAAGAACATTTAGTTTCTTCTAAATTACAATTTTTAAAGGAATGGAACTTATTGTGTAAGCAGATTAATTTATCATTACTCTTTGTTTTCTTTCAGTGGCGGGATTGCAGTGTTATGATACCTTTCCTTGGAATAAAGTTAACTGCACAGCAACATTTGGAAATGATTCTGCCTGTGGCTGTCAAAAAAAAAGTGAGTACTGAAATTCAAGGACCTGCCTCGGCCGTTGAATGAAACAGAAGTATTGTAATTCATATTTATGTGGAATCTTACGATAACGGAGCAAACGTGGATGTCAACGAAACTCCAAAATTGACATGTGGCGGAAATAGCACCACTTTAGGTGTTAGCCGGTAATACAAATCATCTTCCTTTGTCGCATGACTAGCAGGGGTACCCGGAGTTGCCAAGTGCAGTTCTCACCCTGTTGGCATTTTGAAGAAATCAATGTTTTTTTTCTCTTTTGGGGGGGGGGGAGGGGGCTAAAACACTTCCCTACACCCACGAAGGAATGGGGTCGGGGATCATTTAATATTAACTTTGACATAGCTACGAAGGCTGAAGCACGATCGAGCGATTTAAAAACAAATAAATGAATCCAACTTTTCTTTTTCAAAACTACAGAATTTTTTTGGCCTAAAACACTCCCTGGCAGTCACTGATGAACCTCTAAAAGTTTGATTAAGCTCCATTTCGCCATCTCAGAGAAAAACGGTGACAGACATCTCTCGTATAGTAGGGATACGGAGTACGATATGTTGTGATAAATAAAATTTCTTTCAAAAATTTCAGGAGTGCTTGCCAGTTATATTAATTATACACCATAATGAACATGCCTATGGTGTCTTACCTTTTTGTCTTCAGCGGGCGTGTACAATGTGAAGAAATGCTTAAACAAGACACTGTGTGATACGGACTCATCTGTGAATAATTGCTGTTACACGGATCTCTGCAACAGCGCCGTGAACCTTCCTTCCTCCAGCATCTTCATGCTCTTCACAATGCCCCTCTCAATGATGCTCACTTACATCATGTAGAGTCTTCATGGCAAAAAGTCTTCACCTGCAGCATGCAGTTTTCAGAATCACTTTGCTTTTAAGTTGCTCATTTAGCATCCATGCTTTGTTGACTTTTCAATCATGAAATTCGCATTATTGCTGGTGTTGTTGAACAATAAAGTTTACTATTGGAAGAATTTTTTTTAATATGATAACATAAAGGCATGAAATAACAAGTGGGGGGGGGGTTAAAGGAAGATGTGACTACACAGACGAGTCCAGCTTTTTGTAAAAACAAAAAAAAAGAGAGAAAAACAACATAAAATGAATGGATTATTGGAAAGATCATACAAGGTTAGACAATATTGTTTGTTATATACTTTTGATAGATGGCTTTGAGAAAAATTTGGGACACCTTTTATAAACTGATGCAGATAAAATATGGATGTGGGACCTCATGCTACTGTGGATGATTGTTTTTAGAAATAAATAGTTCAACATGATTTTGGGAGGTAAAGGAGAATAAAAGTTGAACCGTACATATAATGAACACCTGTTTATTACAGAAATTGATAATAATTGGTGTTTTTCTTTCTTTACAACGTGGGGTGTGATGGAACATTAAACAATAAACAATGGGATGTACAATCAGTGGCTTTGTGGTAGAGTGCTTAAAGAGATTTTTAAAAATTACCTTAAATGGTGGTTGATCCGTCTTGAGGAAAAACTGCCGTTTTGCGTCTGACTCCTCCATTTTGTTGGAGCAAAATAGAGAACACAGGAAGACTTCCACAATTACGTCATTACTGACATGCTGGCATTAAGTATGACGTCTCAATTGGGGTGAAACATCATGGGTGACGTGTATGGTAGAGAGGAATGGGAAGAATAACCAGAAAGGGGAGAGAAAGAGAAGACAAAGGAAGGGAGAATCTTGATCGATTTTTTAGCTGAAAGAAAACTTCTCATTCAAAGTGTGTGGTGCCAATATTCCAAGTTTATAGATGGTTTGCTGTTCTGTGAAAGTCTGGGAGTCGTTGCTTCCATGGAATAGTGTCAAACCACAGACTGACATGGGATGAACAGTGCCCTGTGAGATTGAAGTGATGTGAGAATGGTTTGCTGATATCATTGTTTTTTCTCACATCATAAAGATGTTCACGAAAGCGATCTCCAGGTCATCACCCAGTTTCATCAATGTACAGTTTGTTACAGAGTGAATATGAGACACAGAATATGACATTGGATGAGGTGCATGTAAAATGATCTGTAATGGTGTAGTTCAGTCCTCGCAGTGATTTGGTGGGGTTGATGTAGTTGCAGGTATTGCAGCAACGTGTGAACATATCTGGCTGGAGAATTGAAGGTAATGTGCCTTTGACAAGGAAATTTCTCAAACTGGTGTCACATATGAAGGAAAGGAGTGATGGTTGAGAGAAGATGGAAGCTGTTTCTGTGTCTTGGTGTCGTATCCTAAGATTGTAATGAGTGATTATTTTAATTGCAAGAATGTTGGGATGATAATCCAAGGTGAGAGGCATTTGTTGATCATTAGCTGGTTGGGTTTCTTGAAGAATAAGACTGTCAATATGGAGGACGCATTGAGAGCCTTTTCCACAGTGAAGTTGGGTGGCCCTGGTTATTGAAGAACCGATGCATTTTTTTTGCTTTAGAAGTGAGACGGAGGAGCCTTAGAAATTGGGAATATGATATGGAATTTTTGACATGGGAGGGATGAGATGATGAATAGAGTAGATAGCTATGATAATCAGTGGGATTGTAATATACACTAGTGGTTAAAGCAGCATCTGCATTGGAAATTTTAAAATCCAGAAATATGATGGAATCAGAGATCTCCCATGTATAGTTGAGAGCTTGGTGAAAAGAATTGACAAAGGTGATGAATTGTTCAAGTTTAAGTCTGCTGCAGGAGGTAAGGTCAATGCAACGCCCAAAGAAGTCTGATGTTGGACCATCATATTGAGAAAATATCTGTTCTTCAATGTCCCCAACAAAAAGATTTGCATAGTTCAGACCCATTTTTGTGCCCATGGCCACACCATTGATCTGTTGGTATACAGAAGGGAGAGAAAGGGAGAGAGGGAGGGGAGAGAGGGGAAGCGAGGAAAGGGGAGGGGGAGAGCGAGGAAAGGGTGGGGAAGGTGGGGAGAGCGATGCCTCACCAAATGTTGCTATACCGTGGGAGTAAGGGATGCGAGGAGGGGGTGAGAGAGAGAGAGAGAGAGAGAGAGAGAGAGAGAGAGAGAGAGAGAGAGAGAGATAGAGATAGAGATAGAGATAGAGATAGAGATAGAGATAGAGATAGAGATAGAGATAGAGATAGAGATAGAGATAGAGATAGAGATAGAGATAGAGATAGAGATAGAGATAGAGATAGAGATAGAGATAGAGAGAGAGAGAGAGAGAGAGAGAGAGATATATATATATATATATATATATATATATATATATATATATATATATATATATATATATGAAAAAAGGCATGGCATGTCCACACACCTGTGGAGAGTCCATGCAGATCCAAATCTACCCATATGTACCATGACCATGTGTGCTGTATACGTACCTCTACCTTGTAGTAACTGTCGACTGCACATCTTGATCAGGACACAAACTGTACTGTACAGCTCGGTAAGTGGCTTGAGCACTCAAGCACTCCAATGGAACGCTTGGCTTGGCAAGCGATTACCAATTGCCCTCAATGAAACTATGCCCCAGAAGTGCCCGTGCAATGTCAAAATTGGACAAATAAACACTTTGGGGGACGGGGGGGGGGGTTGAGACTGCTGATACTTTCAAATCTGGAGCTTCCACCCAGGCCAAAAAACATGGCGGCTTCAGACCCCAGCGAGGTTACCCAGGAAACGCCTTAAGACCATAGACAGCGAGGTCGCCAAGAATTGCCTGATGAAATATATAATTAAATAACGCAGTTAATTATCTTCAAAAGGGATGTTTTAATTAACCCAAACACCCAATTTTCACTCTTTCACTCCCTTGGAGTTTTCTTAGTGTGCATGCAACATTTCAGGGTGCTCGGTTTCATGGTTTTGGAGATATGGAGGAGACACACACGCTGACACACACACACACACACACACACACACACACACACACACACACACACACACACACACACACACACACACATTGCCTTTTATTTGTATGGACTAGCAGACAACCCAGTTTCATCAGGCTGTTGTGGTTGGTGAGTTGTTTTAATCAATGTACCATTTACCATGGTGTCTTGCAACAAATATGAGGCTGATGTTCATGGAAACTGGCTGTAAGCTTTCAAAATACCATAAAGTTGCTAAAGGAGAAGTGTCTATGTAACATTCTGTGATAAGATGAGGTGGCCCAAGTTAACTTAACAATTTGAGTAAAGAAATCAACAATACCGTATTTTTAAAATCAATGTAAAAAAAATTGAGATTCAGTTCACACAAAGCATTGTCACCATGTGAGCACGTGCTTTTGTTTACCTTAGATGTCCATGAAAAGAAAGTGGAAGCTGGTAAGGAGTCCTTGGTTCTGTTTGAAAGGGAATTAGTTCCCATTGGAGTGTGGAATATGTATGAAGTTTGCGATTATTGTCCTTTGATAGCATAATAGTCACGAACTGTTAAGACTGCAAAGGTTTCTTGATAAAGTAAATCGACGGAGAGGTAATTTTTTGTTGACATAATTGACTGAATCATTTGTGGTTATATTATTTTTTTTACTTCCGGTCGTTGTATGACACAATGACTCTGAGCCTAAACACCACCAATGTGCACAACAAAAATGCACATAATTCAAAATTGCGTGAATATTGATATTTTTTAGACCTCTCATGCACTCTCCAGACCCAAGAGCTCTTTAATAAAGTATCATTCAGCATTAAACATGCTGTGGTTACGACGTTTACCCTGTTCAGACACAATCATTGCAACTTGCATTTATAGATAGAGGAGCAGATAACCCAGTTCCACTGGGCTGTTGTAAAGGAATTAGTTTCCAATAGAGTGTAAAACAACAGATTGAAAGTTATTTAATCTTATTGTAGAGCCTCTAATAAAAAGCAAGATAATGTGTTTTACTTATTTTTCCAAACATTTTTTAAAATAATAACTTTCCTAATTCTAATACATCCTTTCCGAAAACACATATTCGTCACAACTCTTACAGCGATCCTGTGTAATGGTTAATTGTGTCTTGGGGAAATCCTTTAGTTTGAGGATCCCAATTAGATTATGCGACACCTCCACAGAATTGCAAACTTGGCTCATCGTTCAGGGGTCGGACAGTTGGGCAGAATGAGACAGTCGGCAAGCATGGTGAGGTCGTGCGGAACCTTGTTCATGATTATCACACGAGGAAGTGTTGGCTGGGGACCGAGGATGACGAGAGCACTGTTTGTCTGCATGTCTCTCTGTCTCACTGTTTATCGGCATGTGTCTCTCTCTCTCTCTCTCTCTCTCTCTCTCTCTCTCTCTCTCTCTCTCTCTCTCTCTCTCTCTCTCTCTCTCTCTCTCTCTCTCTCTCTCTCTCTCTCTCTCTCTCTCTCTCTCTCTCTCTCTCTCTCTCTCTCTCTCTCTCTCTCTCTCTCTCTCTCTCTCTCTCTCTCTCTCTCTCTCTCTCTCTCTCTCTCTCTCTCTCTCTCTCTGTGTGCTGGAGCGTACACATAAATAGTTCATTTGCCTCCTGAGGAGGAGCCGTTAGCAGGAGGCGGACCGCAGTCAGGCAGAGATAACTGGATCTGCAGTTAAGCCATATCACCGCCCTCCGGGAAATGCACGTGGGAAGGGAGGGTATGGGTGGGGGGAGGGGGTGGTCGTCAGGAGCTTCGAACAATAGCCAAAAATTCAAATTCTGCACAATTCCCCTCCCCACTTTTCCCGCTCCAAGAGATGCCTTCTCATTCCCACATTCTCACTTTGCAATTGAGCCCTTTGTCTCTCTTTATCCTTGTGCTTCTGCCTTTCATTTTTTTGCACTTTATGCCTCTGCATGCAGCCCCTGCCTCTTACTTTCTCCTCAATGGGTAGATAAAAGGGAATGGTAAGAAATAACTGTGAGCCCTCCCCCCGCAAAAACAAAACAACAACCTCCAAAAAAAATTAACACATACCAACAATCACATGATATCGGAGGTCGATAAGAACACAAGATCATGACATAATGGATGATCCATTTTATTTCTCAACAAATGGATGCTTACAAGGTCATTCAGGAGACGATTTTAAAGAGAAATTTCACAGACTAGAGAAACAGACAAACGGAATAATTTACATTCATGCCCGTTTCCAAATATCTGCAAGTCGTGCGTCTTGACCTGGCATGGTTGGGATTGGAGTCTGCATTAACTGAGCATATGATGGATGCCATTACTAGAGAGAAAAAGGTTTCTGAGGTTAAACACGATCATTTCAACAGTGTGACGTCCTTTACCATGATGTCACAAGTGTGTCTAGTGGACTACATCGCAGCGAATCCATATCATTGTGACACTTTGCAAGATGCATAATTTCATAATCATGTGAATGTATGACGTAGTCACAAAGAGAAGTTCTACATCGGGTGAAGGGTAACAGATTTAAAATGAAAAACTCCAATAATCTTCAACAGCGCAACAGGACAAGCATAGGGTCAGTGGCCAGCACTCTGTCATTGCAAGCATGTTAGTGAGTGGCCTCTGTTTTTGCTTTTGCCTCCTCTGCTCTTTCATTCCCCCATCCTTCCAGGTCACATGTACTCTTCCAGTTCCAGCGACCCCATCCTTGTGAAACTTCCAAAGTCCAGCCTCATTGCTCTTTTCCCACTTGAAGAACCTCCTTCATGAGCCAGTTCAATCCTCTCTTCCCTCGACGGCTTCGCACTGACAGTACACCACTACCTCAGGTCTTCTTCCATCTCTAACCATGATCTTTTCTATCTTCATGAACCCTCCTCAACATCTTTATTCCTTCCTTCCTTCTCTCCTGCTGTTTGTTCATCCTCTTGCTGTGTGCACATGTCCCACCGTCAGTGTGTTGCCTTCTGCCCCCCCCCCGCCCCCCCCCCCCGTCACCTCGTTCTTCCATGAGTCCAGACATTGCATACAATTTTTTTTTAATTTGAACAACTGAACAATGATGGAATGTTGATGCAGATTCGAGAACACCATTATTGTAGCCCGGGAATGACATGGAATCGCTCACGCAAGCTTGGGACCCCCCACGCTCCCCCCCAAACACCCACCTCCCACCTGCAGAACACCCCACCCAAGACTGCGAGCTCTCACAAGACTTCGAAATAGGCACAAAGAACAAAGAGATCTGAATTTCTAGAACACGACAACAAAGCAACAGAAACGCCGTGATAATTGACCGACTTCTCACGAGCATTATGACGTCACAATTGCTCTGTTTGCCAATTCAAAGAAAAGACTTTCTCAGTTCTCCCGTTTCTCCGTGCAACACTCGCTCATGTGCGTGCTGGTTTCGGAGCGACATGAATGCGCACAATCAAAAAAGAAGCATTTCTTTCGATCGAGCGAGCCTGTTTATATATCGGGTGAGACCCGCTCCTAAACAAGACCCCGTGGGGTCGATTGAGCGCCGACCCGCATTGAAAAGTATCGTTAGTGAAGTGAGTGGATTATATTTCACAGCCTTGTGACGGATTCTAAATCCTCACCAAAAGAGCTCAAACACTTTTACCCCGTAAGCGATCACGAAAAGACGTGTTTCTGTTCATCTAAAGGAAAAGGTGATATTTAGCAATTAAATCCAGCCCCTCCCCCCCTCGCCCACCCACACCCCTCCTGTTTAAAGGCAGTCGGTGTTTCAAATGACAGGCCCGGCGATAAGCTAATCCTCCTTTCTTTACCCATTCTGAGCTTCATCCTTTTCAGACGAAAACCCCGCGGCAGGGCAAGGAGGTGGTTTGCTCCCCAGGGGTAATACCCACAGTGGCTCTCGTTGGTAAAGCAGATATATATCCACGAAAATTCACTCTTAAACACCGAGTCTGTCGCATTTATCTTCGAAATAAAAAACAGCACTGACGAGTGATGGAGCATTTCAGTCGATGATTTTAATGCTCTCTGCAGCAAATTACCCATTTCATAATATGATGAGTGGCAAATTTTTTTAAATGTATAACAAGCAAAGTTTGAATTACGCTTTCGTGTTATAAGGACCCGTAGAATGGATTTTAATGGGATTTCTTATTCTCGAAAGGGAATTAACTGAGTGTGTTATTGTGTGCACGAGGGGTGTTCACAAGGTTCTCCGAACGGGATACTCACAAGCATCCATGAAGCGTGAAGATTAAAAAAAAAAATTTCAACATATGAGTTTAAATAATGACTAACAAAAGCACAAAGCTTGGAGGGCAGGTAGATCGCAGAGAGGGGGGGGGGGGTGAACAGATTCAGGAAAGTCTTCATACTTTCATAGTTTGGGCAGAAGATTGGCAGATGTATTTTAACATTAGGAAATGCGCTGTGTATCGTTTGGTCACGATGTCTGAGAAACATAGCTGCCATCGAGAAGGTACAGAGTCCAATGACGAGATTGATTCCACACTAACAGGATTTTAAACCTTATACAAGGGACCATAGGCCAGGAGAGTAATGAAGAGGGGGGAGTTGGGCAAGTTGGAGGGCAGTGATCTTTTATTTAGAAGGAAATGCGCTGTGTATCGTTTGGTCACGATGTCTGAGAAACATAGCTGCCATCGAGAAGGTACAGAGTCCAATGACGAGATTGATTCCACACTAACAGGATTTTAAACCTTATACAAGGGACCATAGGCCAGGAGAGTAATGAAGAGGGGGGAGTTGGGCAAGTTGGAGGGCAGTGATCTTTTATTTAGAAGGAAATGCGCTGTGTATCGTTTGGTCACGATGTCTGAGAAACATAGCTGCCATCGAGAAGGTACAGAGTCCAATGACGAGATTGATTCCACACTAACAGGACTTTAAACCTTATACAAGGGACCATAGGCCAGGAGAGTAATGAAGAGGGGGGAGTTGGGCAAGTTGGAGGGCAGTGATCTTTTATTTAGAGAGTAATCAATGCATGGAATGGTCTCCCTGGAAAGGTCGTTGCAACACAAGCGATAAATAAATATAAACTTACAAAAATCCGGGACAGAGGGACACATCGATAATGACAGGAATTGTAGGTGCTTAGGAACGGATAGGTGATTGTGCACATTATGTCGTGATTGTTATGCTTGTGAGAGGGTCTCATTAAAACGTTAACGTGCTTTCGCTGTTTGTTCATTCTTTGGGTTGATAGGATGGCCCGGAGGTATGCACACTCGCCTCTCAGCTATCGAGCCTGGGTTCAATTCCTGACCCAGCTTTAAACTGTCATCCCGGTGTTTCACAGGCAGGGTGATTCATCAATGTGTCTGTCGTCCCTCATGGATGGAAGTTAAATGGCAGTCCCGTCTGCTGGTATTCTTTGGTGGACATTAAATATCCCATGGTGTCCTTAGGTGAGCTATCGCCGGCACCATGGCCAAATTCCAAATTCCTGCCTGAACTAGTCGAATGGCAAGCCTGGCCAGCTGGTTCGTGAAGGCTGGGCTAAGCTTCCCCTGGCCGACCCCACAATAAAGGTGGGGTAATGGTGGATGTTAATAAGAAGAGGAAAAAGAGGTCTTCATTTCTCACCCCCCTCCCACGATCACCTTAGTGATGTCATGTACCTGGCGCAACCTCTCATCCCCACCCTTCCCTGCACCTCAAGAGAAATTTAGTTGATAAACTGATAAAAATGGATTAATATAGTGTCGATGTAGGGCAGGGGCAGGTTCCTTGTGACAATATTTCTTGTGCTCAGGGGTCGAGACCACCCACAGGTTGCAGTCGCATGAACATTCCCAACATACAGTAACGACACCCCAAGTCAGGAGCCGCTTGTGGCATGGATTCTGAGCGCTTGGAGTAAACAGGCCGTTTAACCGAATAAAGGACTCGGGGAAACAGGACGTGTGCCACAATGTTGAAGATCAGTACAGCACATTGGTGCTTGCTTCGTGCGAAGGCATCCCATACCGACATACAAATCCTTGAACGAAGGCCTGTACCACAATCCCGGCATCTTGGTTGGGGAACGCATGGGCCTCTGGCCACTTGGTAAAATAGTCCAAGAGCACGAGGAGGTTCTTATTGCCTTGGCGGGTGCAGAGTAGTGCTCCAAGTATGTCTGTGTAAAGAAGCCTGGTGTTGGCTTAATGGTTAAGGTGGTTGGCTTAAGATCTTAGGGTCTTGAGTTTGAGCCCCTGTCGGCCATTGAATTAACACCAGGTGGGGTTGACTGAGCCTGTCATCCCTTTGAGGTTGGTGAAATGAGGACCATGGTAATAGAGGGCTGGTAATAGAGGGCACTGCATCAGTGGAACAGCTGTGCCTCCAGAAAATGATGCAACCAGCAGCCTCATGCTGCACACGATAGTGGGCTGTCGATAGTGGGCAACAGTGGGCACACGATAGTGGGCAACAGAAACGCCGTGATAATTGACCGACTTCTCACGAGCATTATGACGTCATATAATGCTCATAACCTCATTATGACATCATAATGCTATGACGTCAACCTCAGAAGGACTACAGCCTTAGTTAACCCACCTGGTGTAGTGCAAAGCCTACAGACTTATATTGATGACGTCATCATCTGGTGAGAAACACCACCACCGTGCTTCTGGAAATTACCCTATGTGATTTCGGCCGAACAGAAGGTCGCAAGCCTCGTGGAAAGACTGCATCTCAACCAAGGATGCTCCAAGTAACTGAGTTGGCCTCCACTGTGGCCAAAGCTCCGATGGACGCTGAGCCTTTGAGAGTGTCCTCATTTCAAAGGGAGAATGTGATGCAATCCCAGCAAAGCAAATTCACAAACGTCTCTCCTTGATCTGCTTCGTCTGTCTGTCGACGTCCTCTTTGTCTCTCAACGTGTTCCGACTCTTCACGTCTGGTTCACACATTTCACAAGCTCCACCTGGGCAAACTCCTGCCTGGCCACACAACGAATATATTGCTCAACAATGATGCCTGTTTGAGACCGATGGTGAGTTGATAGTTTACATAGCGTATTTACTAATTTACTATGATCTTCAATCGAGTTAACATTTGTCGACTCTTTACTTAACTAACCAAGGACTGCTAAACTGCTCAACTGAAGGGTTTTGAAAGTGGGAAAATGGCGATTTGTGTTCTGCAGTGTTCAAGTATATAATAGAATTTAAACTAGAAGGGCACTCGGTAGTGCGCATACCTCCACCTCATAATACCTGATCCATGAGAACATATCGGGCCCAATACATTTTTGAGATATCATGCTATATATCGTTTATGAGCCCCATCTCTCAATGGTGAAGAATCACATTTAAAATTCCAGGCGTCGGATCCGGATCCAGCTACTATAATTTTTTAAGTGATTCTTTCACCATTGAGAGACATGGCCAAACCGATATATAGCATGATATCTCAAAAATGTATTGGGCACGATATGTTCTCGTGGATCAGGCATTACGTGGCAGAGGTATGCGCTCTACCGAGTGCTCTTCTCATTTAACATGTTATATTAGTTCTTCGTGCCTGTTTGTGTCCTTTAGAAACAGTAAGTTTTTTTATTTGGAATTTATTTATTCATATGCAGCCTATGGCTACCTGGCTGCATCATTTCCTGGGGCTACAGCTGTACCACTGATGCAGTGCCCCTGTTCCAAGAAACCTGGTACTGTACTCATTTTAGCAACCTCAGAAGGATGATAGCCTAAGTTAACCCACCTGGTGTTAATTCAACGGTTTACAGGAGCTTGAACTCAAGACCCTAATATCTTAAGCCAGACAGTTGAACTGTTAAGCCAACACCAGGCTGTTCAGAATGATTTTCAATTTTGTTTGACTGCCAGACAGATAGAGTAAAAAAATTTTAATCTCACTCCTCTCTCTCTACACATGCATGATCAGGATGAATTTAGAGCCAAAGTACTTTACTGCTAAACTCCAGGTTTGTTTTCCAATTCGTGTTCAAATAAAACATTATATTGAGATTAAGTTGTTCCTTGATCATAAAGTGATGTTTGTAGACACACGGACAGACGGACAGCCGGAAGTGAACCGATTGCTTAACCCCGCTTTTCGCTTCACGTGCATGGAGGAAATGCCATCATCAACCATTCCTCTCAAGAGAAGGAAAACATAATGAAGTACAGAAGTTTCTCTAATTTTTCTAACGATTATTCAAAAATTAAAATAAATCTTCCCCCGAGATGGGCTATTGTGAGTATCTTGAATGTAGAACCTTTTGTAAACCCCAAGTCAGGACAAGCCTTCTTAATCTGGCCTTTTCATTCTTGTGTTCATTGTCTTGAGTTCAAAACTGCATAAGCAGTTGGACCTGGGGTTTGCATATGTCCGAAAAAGTATGTGGCCAGCCACATCAGTACACAGTGATAATATTGAATCTTAATTTTCTGCACAAAGAAAGAAGGGATACAGCACATCTAAGTTACTCTATTTTTGTGGAGAAAAGTGAGTCTAATGGAAGAGAGAGAGTTGACAGGGGGTAAAAATACAACAAAATGATGGTGGGACATTTTGGCCAAAGTTGGATACAGTAAGCAAGGGAATGGGCCAACAACAGGGGAGAGTGTGGAGTGAAAGAAACATAGTAACCTGCAAGTATGAGTAACAACGACGGTATATTTAATGTGAGGTAAAGATGATCAGGGGTAGTGATGGGGAGTAGGGTGAATATACTGATTCTGGCTCACTTTTCCACATGTAAATGAATGGGGGATTTTCAGCGATTCATTTTTTTTTCTCTAAAAAGTAAACCCCCTTTTTATCCCAAGGTATATTTATTTGTCTCCCCTTTGAAACTTGGGACACTTTTTTTCAAATAACCAATGCAATAAGATAAAGATTTGTTCAAGTAGTAAAGTAGTAATGTGATTTGATAAAGGTGATTCTAAAGAAATATCTGAAACATCTAAACCTCGGGACACTCTTTTTCAAATAACCAATGCATATTGTTTAGCTCACTCATTTAACCTACAAAGATTTGTTCATTCTCAAATTCCTTCAATAGTTTAATTTTCTTTGCACAATAATCCCCATCTAAAATATTTAAAAACAAGACATTTGAATCTTTATATTTTTTAAGATACCCCTTTTGTGGCATTACGAAATGATAAACTTCTATTAATGCTCTTGTTTGACCACCTCTTGAGCCACAGGTTATTTTTTGTTAAACCACGCCCACCTTTCATAAGCCCCGCCCACTTCCCAATGCAATATTTATAAACCCCGCCCACTTTTCTTTAAGCCACGCCCACTTTCCTAAGCCCCACCTACTTTTCACGAGGTATTTTCATAAACCACGCCCACTTTTGCTAAGCCCCGCCTACTCTTACATCATTTCCAGTTCATCTCTGACTCACAAAGGAATCACTAGAAAATTCTGGAATGTTATGGTTTTGAAAAATTTCCCAACGAAGGCTTTCCTGGGTTTGCCCAGGGAATTTCCAAAGGAAACCACACCCACCAGTCTTTCCCGAAAAAGCCTCAAGCCCAGGCTCCATTTTAAACATTTTTTTTTGCTGGGAATGGTGTGCTGTGTGCTTGCCTGGAACTCTCTGACTTGTATGGAACTAAACCTTCAAGTTGATGAACTGGATTCAAACCTCTTATCCATTGAGGTAAGATTTTATTTCCCTATTTTCATTTTGATTTAAGCATCAACTCATTTAATAATTAAATAACTTAATTAATACATTATTATTTTCTCTCACAGGAAATTGTATCTGAAAATACCGATTTTGCCACAACTTTGGGCGAAATTGTTGGCTTGGTTGAAGACCTTGTGAGCGACCAAGACCCACAGAATGAGCAAGACCTTGAGTGGGATGACTTTGGGGTTCCTTGGAGATTGACTACTTGTATGGAACTAAACCTTCAAGTTGATGAACTGGATTCAAACCTCTTATCTGAAGAGGAAAGATTTTATTTTCCTATTTTCAAACTTTGATTGAAGCATACTCATTTAATAATTAAATCACTTGATTAATACATTATTATTTTCTCTCACAGGAAATTGTATCTGAAATACGAAATGAAAATACTGCTTTTGCTATAACTTGGGGCGAAATTGTTGGCTTGGTTGAAGACCTTATGAGCGACCAAGACCCACAGAACGAGTTCGTCCTTGATGATCCAACCAAAGAGTTATACCTTGGAGACCAGCAAAGTCCTGAAAAAGAGTTTTGCAACAATAGTACTCATTGTGAGTTATCAAGACAATACCCCCTGAACAAGTTATACCTTGATGAGCCAGAGTACAAGTTTTACCTTGGAGACTCATAAATTTCAGATATTTTGAAAAATGGAGTTTTCCTTGATGATCCACAGTTATACTATGTGAGATCTATCACTGAAACCCATAAAAATTGGAAAAATGGAGTTTTCCTTGATGATCCACAGTTATACTATGTGAGATCTATCACTGAAACCCACAAAAATTGGAAAAATGGAGTTTTCCTTGTATTGATGATCCACAGTTATACTATGTGAGATCTATCACCGAAACCCACTATATTTCTGGAAATTGTGATTCTACCTTGGAGTCTTGGATAGATGATTATATTTTTGGAGACTTGAAATGTGGGTTCTGGCTTGATAACTCACAATGTCATACGTATCTTGGAAACTCAACAGGAATGTGGTTATACCTTGGAGACTTGGAAAGTTGGGTTTATTTTGGAGACTTGAAATGCTACCACTCTCTGGGATCTAAACCTATCAAGAAAGTTCTTACTCCCCCTTTCTACGTCATGAAACCTGAAAGCCTTAAAAGACAGAATTGGAAGAAGAGAAAAAAAACGAAAAATATATATAGCTGGAAATCTCATTTTGAAAAAGACATTGTGTTGAGGGGTTGGGGTTGAGATTTTGAATGTGAGGGTTGGGACACACACACACACACACACACACACACACACACACACACACACACACACACACACACACACACACACACACACCAACAAACAAAAGTTAAGCCTTGACTATTCAGTTGAGGATTCTGTGTTTGGGGTTCACAGATCTAAGAACGTCCCCCTTCACACACATTATATACTGTTATACACCTCGGAGTTGGCCCTCGAGTGTCCACAATGGTGTATAGTAGGAGGGAGTGAAGCGCCAACCCATTGCTCCCATTGCACACACACACACACACACACCAACAAACAAAAGTTAAGCCTTGACTATTCAGTTGAGGATTCTGTGTTTGGGGTTCACAGATCTAAGAACGTACCCCTTCACACACATTATATACTGTTATACACCTCGGACTTGGCCCTCGAATGTCCACAACGGTGTATAGTTGGAGGGAGTGAAGCGCCAACCCATTGCTCCCATGGATATTATCTGCTTAGTTTTTGTCTTTTGTAATTCCTGTGAATAAAATTAACCTAAAATCTCTTCCCCTTCTAAATCATATATCTTATAAGTCCAAGGAACCGTATCTATTACATAAACAATTTTAAAAAGTTCGATCGTCCATCGTTTAATATAACCTTTCTCAAAATGAGATTTCCACCTATATATTCTTATGATATCACCAACTTTGAACTTAGGTTTTCTGATATTAATCTCTTTTTCATATTTTAATTTTGTAAATGTTTGTGATGGTTTCATATTCGTTGACGTGTGAATAGTGTCATTATACTTATCCACAATATCCTGAATAAAAGATGACCATTGTTGTGAACCAAGTTGTGTGAATTTTTTATATAGTCTCTCTTTTAAGGTACGATTAAAACGTTCAACAACAACGGCCTTCCCTTCAATAAAGGTACTGTAGAATGTAATACTGTTATTTTTTAGAAAATTCATACATGTCTTGTTATAAAACTCTCGACCTTCATCAGTCCACAATTTTTTAGGTTTTCTCTTACTTTTATTAAATATCTGTTGAAAGGCTAACATAAGAGTATTACCTGTTTTGTTTTTTTAAAGGGACAACCCATGCATAACTACTCCTCAAATCAATAACGGTTAAAGCATACTTGTACCCCCTTATCATTATTGAGTTCAATCAAATCAGCGGACCAGATATAATCAACTTCCTTGGAATAAACCTTCCTTCTACGAAACTTTGTGAATATTGGTTTATGTAATTCATCAGCTAATTGCTCTTCAGTCTTAATGACATCATTAGAGCCTATAAGTTTTTTGAATTTCCAAGTTCAAGTTTCAATTTAGCACTGATCATCTTCTTCACGATGAATCGATCAACTTTTTCTCTCAAGGTTGGATTTTGTATCAGAGACAAATTATACAACATTTCTCTATCGGCTTCATGCTTTTCTTCCAAAGTTGTGGTATTCCCATAATCAATATCGTGTCTCATGCACACTTCATCAACTCTATTGATGGGTTTACTCCATGATTTAGGATTGTCTGCCTCATCTAATCTTTTATCCAAGTTTGTGCCTGGACCACAGAAAGAATACCCTGGTAGATGTAATTCCCCTGGTATTCCAGTAGTTGTAAATTTACTTCCCGATAAAAACTTTTGTATATCTCCTCCGAGTTTGTGTTTGGAGATAAATTGATTTTTTTTTGAACCACACACCAAACATATACCTTTTTGTATAACCCTGTTATTTTTACTTTTAATATATGAAATATTTTTAGTATTAGTTTTCTTTTTACATTTGAGACAATAACTCATTTATTTATGAGAAAAATTCCTGCAGAGTGCAAAAACCTTTTTAGTTTCCAACATGCACATTTGAATCTTAATTTTTAAAACAAAAAGAATCCTTAGAAATGCCTTCACTCTCTCCTCCATTTATTTAAGAAAAAAAATGAAAAACTTGAATTAAAATGAATATCTTGCCAATGTCAATAGTCTTGTCGAAAATATTGCAAATAGACTTGTCAATTCTTTGTTTTCCTCCTCGGTGGGTTGAGTTATTTTCTGTAATACCCCCAATCTTTTTTTAATCTCATCGGTTTCCATATTTTCATATTTATTTAGTCTCGCTCTTTCCTCCCTCTTATCCCTCTCCTTCTCTCTCTCTTCTCTCTCTCCTCCTTCTCTTTCTTCTCTTTCTTCTCTCTCTCCTCCTTATCTCTCTTCTCTCTTTCCCCCTTCTCTCTCTTCTCCTTTTCCTCCTCCTCTTTCTCTTCAACTCCTTCCTCGTCCCTTACTATCCTTGAATCGCTTACATCCCATAGAATATCATACATATATTCATCAGGATTTCTTGTTATTCCTGTATCCAAAATAATTTTTTTTACAACAGGAAACCAATAAAATTTCTTTTGAATTTCAAAAAGAGCCTCATCTTTTCTTAACTTTATAATTTTTTCATTATTTAACATTCTAATTAAATCTAAAGTTGTCGGTTTATCAACATCAGCATAATGCCAATCTTTTATTGAAAATACCTCATTCTTATGTTGTAGAACATATTTATTAAAATACCGAATACCCTTTTCTAGAAGGTATGCTTGGACACAGAAATGATAATTTTCTTGAAGCCTTCTTGCTGTCATTTATGTATTAGAAATATGTTAGAATAATATTATGGCACGAAACACCTCCCCATCTTCCCATAGTTAAATCATTTTGTATTTCCTTACTTATTATATATAATCCTGTTTTTTCTGTTTTCATGATATAAACTATGGCAAAACCATTATTGTATTTACCCTTATTAAATAATTTTATTTGTTGTTTACGAATCGTGCTTCCACAAAACTCATTCTCTATACCAAGTGGATAATATTCTTCCTTACGAGACTGATTTAATTGTTCCAGGTCTTCGAGGTCAATTTTAAATGACCAATTATACCCGAAATCATTCATATCATACCCCCATTGTTCTATTCTCATACAAACGATACGCCCTTCTTTATAAAAATTTATTTTAATTCGAACTGTGAATTCTGTATGACCTAGAGATAAAATCAACACTTCTGTATCTTTGGAATACATGGCCGTTTTATTTAAGGATACATATATTGTGATAAATCGCTTAATCTCACCAAGTCATTCGCATCAGTCGGGCTTGGATAATTTTTTAATTTATAAGCATTTTTCATATTAATATTTTTGGTTATATTATATTTATATCGTTCAGCCTGTGCCTTTGTGTAATAATTTTATAAATCAATATCCAGTTCTTGGGATACACCAAAGATAGAACCATCTTTACCAACATGTCATTTATATTAGATTAAAAATAATGTCATAAAATTTTTTATTTTTGTTGAGTTGAAATAACACATATAGACATAATTGACCACAACACTTGGAATTTAATTCTTGGACTTGAAATGTTTGATAAACACCATTCTGTAAGAATTTTATGACTTCAACAGGTGGTGGAAGACCAAAACTATCAAAATAATATTTGTCTTGACTATTAAAAATACAAACCCAATGAGAACCGTTCCCATTATTATCTTCAAAGTTCGTAATAATATTCTTTGTATGTTTAGGCACATCTGTTAATTCATCTCTCATACAAATAACCACATTATGAATTTTTAATTTCTTACAATATTTGACAAGTTGTAAATTTGATGTTGTATTCTTTCCAAATTCTTTAAACCACTCATCAATGCTCATTTATTTATTAGAAAGATATAATCCATTACCTCTTTTAGTTAATTTTACACCTGCTTGTGCGATAGAAGAAAGCACATCTCCACTAACAATCTCGCTTTATCAGGCAGACCTTCAAGTTTTCAGAAAAATCTACAATTACACCACTTCCACTAATTTGTTTCTCCAACTCTTTGTTATGTCTTTCCAATTCTTTTTGAGCCTGGAGTTGAGCCTTCCTTTCGTTGGCAGTTTTCACCGCTGTTGAAATACCACCCGTCAATGCTTCAACCGCACTTAAACCAGCAAATAAAGGAATTAGAAATGGGAGAAATCCTCCACTGGTCTCTCTTATTGAATATTTTTTCAACATTGGTTTTGTCATTTTAATTTTAAGTGAGCCAGTATCATTCAAGATTTTAACCTGTTCTCTTGTGAGCAAAACATCAATTCTTACTGCTCCTTTTCTCTGAATTGTATTAACGTTAATCGGACAAGGCTTTTGATTTTGAACACAAGATGATAGTTTATGACGATTGATTTGATTAACATATACCCCAGTTGGTACTTTGCCACTCGTTTATTTAACAAAAAATTACGTGAGACTAATCATAACACCATTATCTGTATTAATCTGCAATTCTGTTTCTTCCAAAAGCAAACAATATGTATCAACTTCTTCACTCTCTCCTCTTTCAATGTATAGGGAAGTATCCACTTGATTAGACTTCATAGTTTCCTTTTGAGCGCTCAGGTCAAACGCATAGATTGTATCCAAACTTTTAAATGCTGTCATATCCAAAATAGGTTCGTTATTTCCATTACTTTCACACACCTTTTGGTCAGACTTGTATGCTTCAGCAAAATCATTTTTTTCCCAATTAATTTCCAATCTATCTCATGGATAAAATGTTCCATCTAGAGAAACGCGAAGTTGTTTCACCTTAGCATTATCACTCAATGCATTATGCTTATCAGTCACAGTATCACCATCTGGCTTTTTCAAAATGATCCACAGATATCGTGGCTTTCCTTTCAGAACACCCAAATTCCACGTGTAAGTGGTTTGGTTGAGTTTAACGTGTTGACATCTTCTTTTGAGGTATGATCCACTGAGTGGTTTCTTTGAGTTGTCTTCTATTCAACATCTCTTCTGTTTTAAGACTCGGAGTATATTCACTAATATACCAACTCATTTCCTCAATTACAAATTTATTCTGATCACCAAAAGCACTGCCAATACAACACCAAAAAGCAATCTGTTTTCATTATCATTCCTTTGGAGTTGAAATCTAATTTTAAGACCATACAGAACTTTATCATGATCACAAAATCCAAATATACCTTTAAGAGGAACTGCCACAGTAAAACTATTAACTGCTTTTGTATCATCATTATACGCTCCTTTCCTTTGAGTAAATCCAGGGTCTGTGGTTGTTCCCGTTGACATATCAGGAATAAAACCTTCGACAGACCCCTTTCCCATTCTATCACTGAATGTATAGAGTGCAAATTTCATCATTTCAGATACAGCAGAGACATAATCAACCGCTTCAACTTCTTGTGTTCTAATGTACAAACAAACACTATCAAACATTTTCCAGAAGAAATCATTTACGAGTGTAGCGTTTGTGTTATTCCCAGCCTTAGTGAATGTAAATTTACACAACAAGAAACTTTCGGATAGATTCAAATGGGTTTGTTGATTATAATAATAAATAATTATTTATTTCAAAACTTTTTGTACCATTCGTATTCCAGTCTGTTCCAGTTATTGCATTTACCTTGAAGTAATCTTTTTTAGTGGAGTTTGAGATGACAATGGTATCATCCAAATCTAAGATACTATCAATTGCTTCCATACTTGTATTTATTTAGGAAAAAAGATGTTAAAACTTTTGAAACCCTGATCCAAGTATTCAAATTATTTTCTGTCGTTCTTGGGGGGCCAACTGAGTTTTGCCTTTCTTAATTTCTTTTATTGCTTGTAATTTATGAGATTCCTTATGGGCATCTTTTATGCTCTTTACAGCACCTGCAACATTTCCCACAGCAGAAGCAGTTGAACCAATTAGGTCTTTATGTTTAAGAATAGTTGAACCAATACCCATTAGAGTATCAATTATCCCATCTCCTCTAAATTGATGTCCAACACCCCTTTGTCTCTTAGGTTTATAGTATCCTCTACCAAGATACATACCTTCACCCTTGTAGTATGGGGAAAGGAACATCCCATCCCCTGTAATTATTTTATATTTTCCCAACTCGTGTTTCCTCACAATAACCATCGTATTTATTTATTGAAAAACTTCATGTAGGTGAATTCTGATGGATATAACTTCTCCATTGAAAGAAATCATACAATTATCTTGGTCGGTTATCCTAAAATTTACTCTGTGTATGGTTTTTCCTGACATAGGGAGATAAACCAAATTTTTGGGTTCCATATTGAATTTATAACCAATTGGGGTTGAGTATGCGCTGAATGAAAATATTGTATTTGTTTTTATTCCATCATTATAAGCACCATCAATCAAATCACAGTGAATTAACACCGAATTTATTCCTGAGGATATTTGAATGACATTATCACTGTAAAACGTCCCATAAGTTTCAATCTTTTTTGAGGAGAAACCCAATAACTCTCGAAATGAATTATCAATTGTGAAATCAACCTTGTAGTTATTTTTAGCTTTAATCGTTGATTTTGAAGTATGTTTTTGAATGTCTATAACAATATTTTTTGGTTCATCATCCTGTTCTTTCATCTTCTTCTTCCTCTTTCGGCTTGCTCCCGTTAGGGGTCGCCACAGCGGACCAACCGTCGTTTTGTTGTCCGCATAATGATTTGGCATAGGTTTTTACGCCGGATGCCCTTCCTGACGCAACCCTGGTTGCCTCTTACGACACACAGGGATATGGTACACCTATTCTAACCGGGGCATACACCGGGCCCAGTACAACTGGTGCTCATTTCGCCGACCTCGGAAGGATGGCAGGCTGAGTCAACCCCCTGGTGTTTTCGACTCGGTTTTATATATACATATATATATATATATATATATATATATATATATATATGTTTATATATATATATATATATATACATATATATATATATATATATATATACATATATATATATACACATTATAGAAATATATATCCCAACGGGGCTTGAACTCAGGACCTCTTGGGTCCCAAGCCACTGCCCTAACCACTGCGCCAACACCAGGCATCAACCACTGCGCCAACGCCAACATCATCCTGTTCTTTCATAAGATGAGCAATTTCGGAAGATATTTGAGAAACCTCATATGCTCCGGGTGAGACTGTTATCGTTTTGTATCCACTTCCGGGATTATAAGTAAACTTGTTATTTTTATCAGTGATATTAAATAAGGTATTATAAGTTTCCATGGACAATAAAGATGCCTCATATTCTTTTGTTGTGTCAAGTTGTAGTGGGTATGGGAATGAAGATGTGTGGTCGCTTGTTGTGAAATTAAAACTCAGGATTGTGCTTCTCATCTTATTTAATATGAGATAAAATGTCTTTATATTGAGATTTATTAATTATTTTCATGTTCATCAACTGGTCGAAAATGGCTGATGCTTCATTAAAACAATTATTTCCAGCCTTCTTACTACCTAACAACAAAAACAGTCCATTAACTAATTGCGATGAGTCATTTGGAAGAAAACTAATACCTGAACCAAGGATACTTAAAGCCTGAATAATGTGTTTCTCCTTCTCATTTTTTCTACTTTTACCAGAAATACTTACCCTATAATTAAGAGTGTTCAGCAGATCAATATATACTCTATCATCATTATTTTTCATATCCAATGGTTTATCAATATACTTTGATTCATCCCTCACAGTTGAACCTTGTCTTCCACCTTTTGTGAGAAGAAACATTAATCTCGGAGTTAGTTTAACAGGGGGTTGAGCAGAACCCAAGTACCTTAATTCATCATTAAATATCAATTCGTTTTCTTGAACAAGATGAAATATTGCTGGTTGTTTTGTTGGAATGAGTCCTGCTTTGGTTTTGAATCCGCTGAATATTCATTGTTTTGATGAGCATTCACAATATAATCAGGGGGTCGATTAATCTCTTCCAGTTGTTGAAATAAACCTTCATCATCATATTCTAATTCTCCTAAATGCTCTAATTCTTCCTCCGTCATTTGATCAAAATCTTTTAACATCTGAAGTTTTTTCGGAGTATATTCTACTGTGGGAACTGTGGAAATATCTTTCATTTTTATCTTGGGAAGTTTTTAAAAGTGTTTTAAAAATTTTCTCTTGTTTTCTTTCAAATGCTTCTTCACCCGTTAGTTTCTGTCTGCATTTCTTCTTTATGTCTTCCTGTTGTTTTACAACTTTTGAAACCAACTCTTGATGTTCCTTAAATCTTCTTGCTCTTTCTTTCGCATCCATTTATTTATTGGAAAATATCATTCAATGAATTGGAAAGATCAACAGGGAAATTTTCCTTTTCTTCATCATCCAAGTAGATGTGTTCAAATAAATCCTTTTCTTTAAATATTTCAACAAATTCTTTATTAACATTAATACGAGTTGTAATTTCTTCTTCACTCATACTTGCATCTCTGCTTTTCATACGTTTGCATTGAGTTTCTTCATCAACATCAAAACCGAATGATAAAATCTTCACTCCGCTCAGATGTTTAATAATTTGTCTCGTTCCTTCTGGATTAGTTTCTAATATCCCAAAACCACCAGATTTTAGTTTCCTCAACTCACTCTTACAATGTGAATATTTTGTTGCACCAAGAGAAACCTCCTCAAATATTTGACCTTCATTCCTCAATCACATATGTTCCTCCACTGAAATATAGTGATAATCTTCACCTTTTACTTCTCCAGGTCTTATTGCTCTCGTTGTTGTTGATACAATGCGTATCACGGGGTGTTTTTTTAAGTAAATTTACAATATTCTCATTTGTATTATACAAGAACCTTGATTTATGAAAGTTTTTTCCAGAAGCAGATTTACCCACAAGATTTATAATAATAGTTGTCATTTATATATGTAATTGTTTATAAAACAAAAAATATATCCCTTAATATCTCATCTTGTTTCACAACAATATATTTATATTTTTCAGTCGTGTGCTTCATGTAATCCCCAAATTCCTTTTTACTACATAATGTAGAACAATTATCTCTCCAAAAGTTATTTATATCTATTGAATTTAACTTGAATAAAACAAAAGTATTAGCATTGTTTCTGATGGAACGACGAGGAAGTTGAAAGTCTGATTGACTAAGATAAATACAATTACAAAAAGAATGTCTCCCTCTTGTGTAGTAGCTGTCCATTACTGTTTGGTTTCTCTCATTAACACAATCATCAAAGATAACGAGGTTCTTTTTTGATTTATCCAAATCTTGGGGAGACGGTATATCATCCGTATTATCACTAAGCATACAAGTTATCGGTTTTGATTTCTTTTTACATCTCTGTGTATCACAAAATAGTTGAATTATATCTTCAATGTTATAATCATTTAGGTTTTTTTGAAGTTTAAATAAACTGATTATATATTCTTTTTGAAGACCAGCATTAAAACCTTGTGAAAGTAGTTGATAATCTGGTTGAAAACTCGACTTTGTGAAAATTATTAAATTAACATAATCTAAAAAGTTGGGAGTCAGGAGCATCTTCAAAAGTAAGCAGGTTTTTCCACATCCGCTTGAACCAACTATGAGACATGTTAATGAATTTGGAAGATTTTTATGATTGTTAAATTTTATCTTATTTTCCCAAATGGGAAAAAATCATTCATTTATATATTTGGAAAACAGGTTATTTAATTTATTATTGGCTTTTTTAGAAACTCTATATTTTATCCTAAGTTCAGGTTTAATTTCAAGATAATCCATTATTTTATTTATGCAATATCTTGTGTTGATATTTCCCTGAAAATCACATCCATGAATAATATATAACAACAATCCTTTGAACATTTCTCTAATACGTTCAGTTTCTTCCCTTGTAAGGAAAGGTGTGTTATTACCCTCATACTTTACATTCATTTCTCTGATCAATCTTGTAAAGTAATTCATTTTTGGTGTAAATCTAAAAGAATTATTTTCCTTTTTAAAATTTTTCTTATCATTAATTAGAAGATAATCACAGAATATACATTGTTTATCGGCTTTTGACTCTGTGTTTAATCCCCGTCTTTCACACGCAGGACAATTCTCAAATTTGTCATATGGAGAATCAGGGAAGTCTAGCATATTTATAAAGTAAAACTTTACTTAAACTGAAATTCATCTTTACTTTCAGTTGCAAATTGACTCATATTTAATAATATTACCATCGATATCTATTTACTTTTTTTCATGACCAGATTCAACTACAACATTTTTTATATTAAAGGTAATTTTAAAATGATCCTTAACTACTATTGAACGAAATGTTATTTCACCTGATATATTAACATCCTTTATTTCATCAGGATTTACATCTTAAGGGTTGTTGAAAAAAATACAAATTAGAGATACTTTAATTGATGTTCTACCAGGTATACTAAAAGCCCTTCCACTGAAGGAAATTGAAGAACTCATCTTATCCACCATAATTGTTTTTATCCAATAGTTGTTATATTTATCTTTGTTCAATTTTACATCCTTGACATATTTCTCAGTATCTTTTACAAATGAAGAGATTGATTGAAACTTGTCTTTTGTGTCTTGAAACATTGTATTTATTGAGTGAAAAAGTTGGAGGATAAAATGGTTTTAAGCACAGATTCACCTATAAATTAAACGAAATTTTCATCAAGAAAATTTTTGTTTAAGCAAAGTTTTATTATATAAATATGGTGAATACAAAGTACTGCGTTGTTTGTAATCACGAATATAAACATTATAAAAAAACACCTTCGAACCAACAAACACACATTTAATCTATTTCATCAAATATCTCCTCTTGAGTTGGAAAGAAAACATTATGATATCTGCTCAAAGGATGTTTTGAAGAGTAGTTATAATAGTAGAAGATAGTAGAAGATGTTATAATAGACATCTTCAATCACAAAAACACAAGAAAAATGAGTTTAAAGTAAAGGGAGACTATTATATTGAAAACACTGATGGGGCATTTAAAGGGCATATAAAAATAAGGATTTTTCAATTTGGAGAACCCGGTCCTTCATCAATAGCTGAATCAATTGAAATAGTGAAACCTGATGTTGAAAAAGTTATTAGAAAGACATTAAAAGAAATGAAAACTTGAAAGTTTTATATGGGAGTGTAAATGAATATGAAAAGACAAGATGAAGAACAAACTCCTTATATGAGAACAGATCTTCATTTTATAACATCATTTCAAGTTTTTTGAATAGTGGGGTTTATGAAGAACTATCAAGACAAGAGGAGGATGTTGATAATACAGTGGTAGTAAGTGGATTTCATATTTTAAAAAATCATCTTTTTAGATATACACATTCTAAAATCAAACCCTCTTAAAGCTTCTTCTTATATTGAATTACCAAAAGAAATAAAACTAAAGAAGGCAGTTGTTAATATTAAGAACAATGATAATAAATGTTTTCTCTGGTCTGTTCTTGCTCACTTACATCCACAAAAATGTAATTCAGAAAGAGTAAAACAATATATGAAATATGAGAATACCTTGGACATTAAAGATTTTAAATTCCCAATGCCACTAACAGATATTCCTAAATTTGAGAAAAACAATAATCTTTCTATTAATGTATATGGATTAACAGATACAAACAAAGTTCAAAGATTAAAAATTTCAAACAACTATAAAAATGAAGAAACACACATTGATCTTTTATATTTTAGTGTTGGAAAGATTTCACATTATACTTCTTCTTCTTCTTCTTCTTCTTCTTCTTCTTTCGGCTGCTCCCGTTAGGGGTCGCCACAGCGGATCATCCGTATGATCCGCATAGTGATTTGGCACATGTTTTACGCCGGATGCCCGGCCTTCCTGACGCAATCCTGGTCGCCTCTTACGACAGAGGGATATGGTACACCTATTTTAACCGGGGTATACACCGGCCCAGTATACTGGTACTCATTTCGCCGACCTCGGAAGGATGACAGGCTGAGTCAACCCCCTGGTGTATTAATTCAGTGGCCCAACGGGGCTTGAACTCAGGACCTTTTGGATCCCAAGCCGCTGCCCTAACCACTGCGCCAACACCAGGCTTAATTCACATTATTCATACATCAATAATTTATCAAGATTAATCTCTTCTCAGATATTCAGAACAGCAAACAAAATATATCTTTGTAAGCGATGTCTTAATTCATTTCATACAAAAGAACGATTAGAACAACATTCAAAATATTGTAGTAATCATAAATCAGCTGTAATTACAATGCCAAAACCTGGTGAAAAGATTTCTTTTTAAGATTAAAATAAATCTATCATGCACCCATTTGTGATATATGCTGATTTTGAATGTATCCTAAAAAAGATATCTATGGAAGAAATACTTCTCAACGACACACACACAAATGCGAGTTTTTCACGTGTCCAATTTACTCTCCCCGAAGATTATTTATTTATTTATTTATTTTATCTCCAGTTCGCATGATACAACCTGAAAAGGAAAAAGAACAATAATTACCTCCTATTATCATATAATTATTCAACCTTGAGATCTGTCGCATCTTTTTACCACTACCTGTATATTTAAAAAAGAAACGTTTCTCATGTGTGTACAAAAATTCATCCGGATCCGTCCACATATCGTGTACACAAACAAACAGAAAGCCGGTAGGCGGACATGGGTAGTCGACTACCCAATAGAACCTGATACGATGGGCCCGTTCGATGGAGATTGACCTGAGGATTAAGCACAAGAAAATTCATGATTCTCGCTTCAACTGTTAATGCTGCAGATTGTTTTTTCGTTAAAATACCCCCACATTTAGAGGTTTTTCGGCCGTTGCTAAGCAACAGCGGGGTCCATAGCAACGGTTCTTTCTCACAAATAACTAGGACATACCATGAACCTACCATACCAGTTTCATGTATATCTGACTCATAGTCTCTGAGATATAACGAACTTCGTTTTTATCTTGCCAAAACGAAGTTTTTGCAAGATATGTGAGTCAGCTTGTATGTTTTTAATTTTTTTTGTTTGTTTGTTTGTTTGTCTGTAATCACGTATAAAAAAATTCTGCAGAGCACAGTTATTGGAAATTTTTGTAACTTCGCATATCAGAGGCCTATAGAGGTCCCTTTCAGCGCATAAAATTTTGAAGGTCAAGGTCAAAGGTCAAGGTCACTTTGTCGCAAATCAGGAGAGTCGACGAAACCCTTATTTTTTGAGTAATTTTGATCGGATCATCTTCAAACTTCATTGGAATATAGTTCATGGTCGGGCGCTCAGCTGATTAATTTTTGGTGGCGATTGGCCTTGACCTTCATGGTTAATGCCTAAGGTCAAACATATTTGACCCCAAGGTCAAATTTTCAAGTTTTAGGAACCATATCGTGTAGTACCTCAAATTTAACACCTCGATGAGTGCTTTCTAGATATGTCAAGCTTGAGACATTATGACATCATTTGGTGACGTTATGAGGCAAACATATTTTTCATGGTTACTCTGTAGAACGATTCTCATCGGAATCTCTCGTGGGCAGATATTCCTCAAGAAGTCGCTCCTGGCGGATAGCAGCTCTGTTCACCTCAGTGTGACCTTAAAGAAGTCACACGTGGTCACCTTTTGGCAAGATATGGGTCACCCTGCCGGTGACATTGGTTTATTTTATTGTTTTCGACCAGGGTTCATTCAGTCTATCTTCTCCGACAGTTTTCATAGGATTCGGCTGGAAATTTTTGACAATATGGCTGAATGTACTGCCCAGTCGCTCGTGGCCCGATTTTTGATTTTTGAAAAAATAATTTTTTTTATGATTTTCCAAAAATTTCAAAGTCCCGTTGCTAGGCAATGGATGGGTCCATAGCAACGGTTCTCATTTGCACATAACTAGGTCATGGTATGAACCTACCAACCAAGTTTCATCAAAATCGCCATTGTATTAACTGAAATCGCCATTCTAAATACTGATAATAAGGGTAGAACAAATCTCAAATAAAATTTTTTTTTTCGACGAGATCGACTACCCAACATATCGACGGAAATACTGATAATAAGGGTAGATCCCCCCCCCCCCAAATTTTTTTTTCGACTGGATCGACTACCCAACAGAAGGGTGAAAACATAACCTCCTTCTCCTTCAGAGGTAGAGAAAGGTAGAGAGTTAGAGGTAGCGGTAGAGGTAGAGGTAGAACCAACAGCAGGGTTAAGGATAAAAGAGAGGGACACTTGGACAAACCATGCGGTGGGCAAGATGGATACAGAAGGAAACTCTCAGGAGGGAAAAACTGGAAATTTGGAAGGAGGTGAGCTTTGGTTGGAGGGGCGTTAACGGGGATAGGAAAGATCATAGTTTACAGTTTGTCAAAGGTACATCAGGCCTTGCACATCACCTGCTTCGTGATTGTCAACAAACGTATACACTCAACGTGCTGTATTAGAATTGACAAGCAGGCATGATTCTTGTTCTTAGTAAATCTACTGTATGCAGTGCAAGGAGCAGGGTAGCGTTGTTGACTGAGGGCGTAGCGGTGCCGTACCGCTGATGCAGTGCCCTCTGTAGGTTTGGGCAGGAATTTGTAATTTGTCCAGGCTGCCGGTGATAACTCGCATACTCTTCGCGAAGGACACCGTGGGATCTTTAACATCCACCAACTAATGGCAGCCGACGGGCCACCCAGTTTAGCGTCCTTCCGAGGGACGGCACCACACATTGACGAATCACCCTACTGTGAACCAGTTTATAGCGGAGTCGGGATTCAAACCCAGGCTAAAAGAGCTTCGAGTCTCGTGTGCGTTTCTCGAGGAGTGCACGCCATCCTCGTAGGCATGCTAAACACCGATGTGTTGCATCGTATAACTCGCATAACATCGGACACGCTTTTTTGACATACGACGGTTAACTACACGTGCGCATATTCCCCCTCCCGAATAACTCAACGTTCGGGTGTAAAATTCCGCAGGATTCTCCTCGACGAGAAATACAGCCGCTTATCGTGTTCAGCCAGATTTGTAGCTCGGATCGATAGCACCAAGCGCATCTCCGATAAGGCACAATGGGGCATTGTCAGGAGCGCGCCTTTGGCTCTGACCCCACACGTGCCGCGCATTTCCTCCTCCACCCGCGGCGCTCCGTCTTTCTGCTCCCTTTTAGATTCTGCCTTTTGGCGTCACTTCATTACAAGGCACAAAATTGGAGCGCAGTTCTCGGCGAACGTGAGTTATAAAGCTGTCGGGGCTTGCTGAGTGAGGGTCGAGAACGTTTTCAGCTGCGTGTGTACCTGGAAATAGCGCGCGGTTCGTCTCTCCACGTTTGGCCGAAACGCTGCACAAACCCCGAGCAAGACGTCTGTGCAATTATTGTTTGCACCGAGTCGCAGGCGTGTCACGTGTGAATCGTCTTTTTGGAAAGCTTCGTCTGCAGTCTTGTTCTGGAACACACATCATACACATCCAGGGAAATCATATCGGTGCTTCGCAAGAAGGGGGTTACGTTACAAGATTAGTCCATTTGCCAGAGAAGTAGCCTTGTTGTCCTCAAAAGTGTATGGTTTTATGGTGGTTTCTTGTTCACAGGCATGCATAGACAAAATTAAGCTTGGTTGCCCAGATGGCAACCATGGGGAAATCTGTTATTTTTGCGCAAATACAAGATGGCCGTCATCGACCGGGCTGAAAATATAACTTTTTAGGTAATGAACTTAAAATTACACATGAGACATCTTTTCCATATAATTTTGGCACGAGGAATTGATATTTAACCTTATTTTTGTGATTGGAAGTAAATTTGAGGTCAATGTTCGAGTTCCTGGCAATTGTTTGCCGTGTGAGATACATTTTGAATGACAACAAGGTCACTATTCTGACAACTGGACGCTCACATACGGCATTAATGCGAGTTACTAATTCATTGTTATCTTGCCAAAACGAAGTTTTTGCAAGATATGTTAGTCAGCTTGTATGTTTTCATTTTTTTTTTTGTTTGTCTGTAATCACGTATAAAAAATTCTGCAGAGCACAGTTATCATTGGAAATTTTTGTAACTTCGCATATCAGAGGCCTATAGAGGTCCCTTTCAGCGCATAAAATTTTGAAGGTCAAGGTCAAAGGTCAAAGTCACTTTGTCGCAAATCAGGGGAGTCGACGAAACCCTTATTTTTTGAGTAATTTTGATCGGATCGTCTTCAAACTTCATGGGAATATAGTTCATGGTCTGGCGCTCAGCTGATTAATTTTTGGTGGCGATTGGCCTTGACCTTCATGGTTAGCGCCTAAGGTCAAACATATTTGACCCCAAGGTCAAATTTTCAAGTTTTAGGAACCATATCGTGTAGTACCTCAAATTGAACACCTCAATGAGTGCTTTCTAGATATGTCAAGCTTGAGACATTATGACGTCATTTGGTGACGTTATGAGGAAAACGCATATTTTTCATGGTTACTCTGTAGAACGATTCTCATCGGAATCTCTCGTAGGCGGATATTCCTCAAGGAGTCGCTCCTGGTGGATAGCAGCTCTGTTCACCTCAGTGTGACCTTAAAGAAGTCACACGTGGTCACCTTTTGGCAAGATACGGGTCACCCTGTGGGTGACATTCGTTTATTTTGTTTGTTACTAACCAATTCAACTTCTTTGTTGCTGGTCATCATCACGATGCCCGTTACATCACCCATCACCTTCTGGAGATGCACTATCTGCTGCCACCAGATGCCAAGTCAGAGCTCATATCAGGTGCTTTGGTGTGTCGTCACCAGGAAGGCATTTGGAATAGTGTGAGCTCTGATCAGTCCGGTGAACAAACTGCTATTAGAATTGGCAAGGGTGACCTCAAGGGTATGACTCTTTCTCCAGAGATGGTAGCAGAGTGGATCGATTCCTTTCCTGTCACTGCCTACATCTCAGATACAATGGAGCACATCTACCCTGCCTCCTCAAACAAAGACAATGAAGACCAAGTGAGAGAAAAGGACACAAGAATCAGACCACGTCACATGGAGGAGGGGAAGAAGAGGAGAGAACTTGATGCAGATGATAGGCGCCGGATTTTACTTGAATTGTCGAATGTGTCTCATCCTCTTGAGAATCACTCATCACATCTGTACAACATTGCCAACGGTCGAATTGCTCCCCGAGAAGCTGAAGTGAATGTTGAGGATTCTGTGGTTATAGGTCAGAAAATGGTTGCAGAGTTCCATGCATCCCTTCCAGGTGGATTCCATGCAACCATCTCATGCCCCATCAAGACAATGGAGCACTTACAGAAAGGAGTGAAAATTGGGGACAAGACAATCTTTGATCTAGAAACCATCTTCCTCAGGCTGCTGACTATTGGACAGCAAAGACAAATGGAGCTAGGACCTATCTTCCAGTTTGAGCTCTGTGTAGTACCCCCCTCACTGATTGATGAATATGGGTGCTTAAGGAAAGGCAACAAAGCACCACTGGCACACAAACTCTGGGTTCAGGCACAACAGCCTCTGCAACCAGATGTTACCATTGTTGACGCGAGCCAACTTCTCCATCATATTGTCTGGCCTTTCAGGGGAACTGTGTCAGTCTTAGTTGAGTCCATCAAGACAAGGCTGTCTACCATTGCTGGTCAGAAGATCTTGGTCTTTGACAAATATTATAATGTTTCTGCAAAGGACATTGAACGAGTGAGACATGCTGGCATTGGTTCCATCAACTATGACCTCACAATAAACACACCCCTGCCTAGTCGAGACGCCCTCCTGAAAAACAAGCAGAACAAGTTGCAGCTGTCCAAGGTTTTGAGTACCTATAAATTTGGTGAAGGAGTTACTGTGGAGAGCCGTAGCCATGGTGCGTTCAACCATGATGAAGCAAACATTACATTGATCTCACACCTGCTCATGGCTGCTGAATGTAATGCAAGAGTGATACATATCCTCTCTGATGACACTGATGTTTTTGTATTGATGGTTTACTGGGTTTACCAGCGCAACATCCAGGCCACAGTGCAGATGGAAAGGTGGGATGGAGCAATTTTGGATATCAACACCACCTGTGACCAGCTTGGCCCCAAGTGTCTGCAGCTTTTGGGAATGCACTACATCACTGGCTCAGATACCATGTCATACCCATACGGCAAGGGCAAAGTGTCAGCCCTGAAGACACTGAGAGCTGGCAACTTCCCTGGTTTGTACTCCGCACTTGGCGAGCTGAACGCAAGCCATGAACAGCTCATGGAAGCAGGGCGGACATTCTTCTGTGCCCTGTGTGGTCAGTCAGAAGGTACCACGATGAGTGAGATGAGGTACTAAATATACACAAGGAGGTCTGGCAAGCCCCTCAAGCTCATGGCATTACCTCCAACTGAGATCAATCTCTTCCTACATATTTTGCGTGCACATCTACAGACAGTACTTGCAAAATCAGCTGATCAGCAGGCCCCACCTGAACTTGACATTACAAAATATGGATGGGACATCAGAGATGCAATCCCAGTGCCAGCAACTTCTGCTACTCCACCAGCCCCTTTGGACTTCATGGATGTTGTGCGGTGTGGATGCAAAGCAGAGGGGAAGGCCTGCAGTACTGCAAGATGCAGTTGTCACCATGCAAAGATCTCCTGCATGCTATACTGCACTTGTGGTTGCAGTGACAAGTGCTTCAACCCACACAAGACTGTGGAGGACAGTGAAAGGGAAGTGGAAGAAGGGAGTGTCGAAGCAGAACTGGAAAGAGACGAGGATACGGAAGGGGATGAGTTCAATGAATGGGAATGAACAATACGTAAGTTGTCAACTAGGCTCGATGTCCTCTGTTCCTAAGACGTCCAATATGATGACATGACAATGTGTATGCTTTCTGATTATCAACATACTGTTGTGAACCATTCATGACTTCACTTTTGCATTGGTGTAGCATAATTTTCAGCAGAAAATAGTCAAGGACATTTCATGTGAACCTCTATTTATTCGTGAACATAAAAAATAACCCCAGAATTGAATTCCTCATGTCAAAATCATATGGAAAAGAGGTATTACACAGGATTATATGTTGACCGATTAAAAACTTAGCCCCATCGTCTGACCTGTAGCGGCCATCTTGAATTTATGCAAATTACAGGAGTTCCCCAAGGTCGCCACCCTGGCAACCAACCTGAATTTTATTAATGGACCCATGTTAGTCCAAAACAATCATAAAACCATACACTTTCCACATCAACAAGGTTGACAATGGAACACATAATAACGGCAAATGGACTCGATACTGTATGTCGGCAATCGGATGCATCATAAGCTGGGTGTCCCATCTACTAGCATTAGTTGGTTGACATTCAAGACTCAACTGTGCATTTTACAAAGAGAATGGACGAGTTATTGTGGGAAACCTGAACGAAATACAAATTCCTGCCCAAATCACCTTCAGTCTAACGTGGAGCCTGGCCAACCGGTTCGTGAAAGACTTGGGCCAAAAACATCCCCTCGGACAACCCCACACAAAAGTGGGAATGATCGGAGCCATTAAATAAGTAGTAGTAGTCGAAGTAGTTGTGTTAGTAGTATTGCTCAATAACCATTCCCCCTATGCTGGTGAAACACAGCCCCCTCTTCTGGCGAAAAACAATGTCGCCAAGAGAATACCATGCCTGACCTGTTGGTTTCATCGACTGGCAGTGCACAATGTGCAGTTAGATTCTAAACTGTTTAAGTAATTTTCGACTGTATATAAAGCAATTAAATTACATGCCAATATCTCCAACATCCTCAGGTCACTCAGCTTTTGTGTTTGGAACAAAAAGTTGTGTTTAACCGTTTGGAAAACACATGGGGGGGGGGGGAGGGTGTGGATGTTGGAGCAATGGAGACAAAATGAAGTCACATTTAGAGCGAACATAAATTATGTTCATGGTATTACCTGATAGCGGCAACCTCAAGTCATCAACTTCAGGCAATAACATTGCACATGGTAAATACAGAGAAAAATACATCAATATTGTTATGAATTCGCGCCCGCCGGCGTGGGATCGGCCGCTTTCGACTTATAGCAACCGCGTCGCCCACCGGATGGACATTTCAGTCGTGACTTTCCGGAGCTAACGCCGGAACCCTGTCACGGGTGGGTCTTCAACCTCACCACGGCCATGCCAATTGTCTACCCGCGCAAGATAGGGTACCGGGCGACCGTACCTCGACGCAGGTTGGCTTGGGACACGAACCGCTTAAGCGGTCCGTTCCATTCTGCAGCGATAACCGAGCGGGTATTATCGCCGACCTCGCCGGATCCGATTCTATTTACCGGGTATTTAAAACCCAACTATTTATTCCGCGATGCAAGATGGCATTTCAATGGGGTGAAAGGAGGACGCAACGAACGGGGTACCTTTAGACCAGCACATTTATTATACAACACGTAAGCAGGAAAATAGAAACAGGCAAGCACGTATACAGGCAAATAGAAACAAAAGCAGGCAAACAAAAGCAAGGGAAAGCACTACGACCGAATATAATTAATAAATGTACAGTCACTTAGGCAGTTTTACTTGACAGACGGCGCCACAACAACATTCATTCAAAAACCCAAAAGAAACACAAGAAAAGACCCCCTCACAGGCAAGACCCCCTCACAGACAAGAGGGTCAAAAGACCTCAAAGACTGAACCACCACGAAGACGTCCACCACAAGAAGACCTCGACCTCCAGAAGGCTATGAACCACAGGACCAGAAGGCAATGAACCACAGGACCAGAAGGTGATGAACCACAAGACCCCACCCCCAAGAAAGACAGACACAGGCCACCCCGAAGACCAAGACACAAAGCTCGCGTGCTGTCCGCCTTATATCCCCTGGGGCTCAGCGCTTCACCCTCCCCGTTTTCGGCTCCGCCTCCCTTCGAGAAGCTTCTCGAAAAGGGACGCTCCTCAGCTCCGAGCGCCTCATTCCTCGTATCCACCAATCGCGAGCGAGCTGCCTCGCCCCTTCCACTCACACCAAACGCAGAGAAAAAAAGGCGGGAAAATCCGCGCGTCATCGCAGTTCCTTCCTTGGTCCCTTTACTTGGCGCTCTCGGATGGCTTTCGACGTGGAAAGGGTTGTCGCGTGGTTTGTGGAGGATGGTGTTTGATAGCTGGCGTAGCGGCGGAGATGGCTAGATGGTGGCGTACTTGTGGCGATTGTAGCGTGGTTGGTGGTGGTTGCGATCGTGGTTGTGGTGATTCGGTTGTTGTTGGCGTTGTGGTTGTTTGGGGGGCGAAGCTGGTTGCTGTAATGGTGGTCGTGGTATGGTCGGTTCAAAATAACGATAAAATAAAAAAAACCGACCTCAAAGGGTCACAGCCCGGTGAACATGAAGAAATTCCCATTAAACAACGCTGGGGAAATCTAACTGAACACAGACTAACCGGTCTAACTGATCTAAGGAACCTTTATGGTGTTCTGCGAATTTCCACAGCCGTAACTATATATATATATATATATATATATATATATATATATATATATATATATATATATATATATATATATATATATATATATACATATATATATATATATATATATATATATATATATATATATACATACATATATATATATATATATATATATATATATATATATATATATATATATACATACATATATGAGTGTATATTAGGGTGTCCCAAAAGTAACCCAGGATTTAGAAATTAAATAACATTTGTTTTTGAATAATTTATTTTTCTTTTCTTTTCAGAATTTAGATTAACATTTGGAAATGACCCATGGAAAAATTCACAACTGAACAAGGAACCAAAATCGTGGAATTTTAATTTTAAATTTCATTGATCAATTATTCTCACCCAAAGAGCATGGACACTGAATAATTTCGCAAAATTCAGAAATTTCTTGGCCATCACGTTCTCCTGATTTGACATCTCCCGATTATTTTCTGTGGGGTTACCGAAAGGAGCGTGCATACATCAATAAGCCCCATACAATTCAGCAGCTCAAGGACATCTGTGCAGAAATTTGAGAGCTGCAGCCAGTTATTGTTCGCTGTTATGGAAAATGCTGTCGAAAGAGCCCCTCTCTGCGAAGCCGAAAATGGAAGACATCTAAGCTGCATCATTTTTCATAAATAAAGTAAATTTATCTCTATTTTGTAATTTTTGTTTTTGTATAAAAATAATCATAAATTATTATTTAAAAAATAGAAATGTTATTTAATTTCTAAATCCCAAGGTTACTTTTAGGACACCCTGTATGGATATATATATATATATATATATATATATATATATATATATATATATATACTAGCATATACCCGTGCTCCGCATGGAGTTGAATGGGTGACAAAAGGTGGATGAAACATAATAGTTGATGTTATGGGAAGCTGGGGAGGGTGTCATTAGGGATGTGATGCACTATGGTTACCTGTCCTTATTTTTCTAAAGGACCTCCCTGAAGATGACATTTTGGGTGAGTGTCTTGTTGCTGAATAGTCCTTGTGAGGAATTATTGTCCACTTTGATAGATATATAGGAGTAACCTCTTGCACGTGAAAATGCAACATATAGTTGGCCATGGGAGAACACAGGGGCTGGGAGGTATATTCCGAGTTTGTCAAATGTTTGGCCCTGGGATTTGTTTATGGTCATCGAGTATGTGAGTCTGATGGGAAATTGCATCCTCTGCAGTGTGACTGGAAGGTTGGCGTCTGTCTGATGGGGAAAGTTTAACATGATATAGGCCAAGCCCTAGACTGAACAGGAGCAGTGGAGGGTGACCGAGAATCAGAATGCAAATGTCAATGAACAGCACTTTTTTGCGCACATCCGACGATTGAACACCGCTTGGACGCTTTAATTTGAAGACCACACAAGCAAGACACAACACAGGTAACGATGGCGGTTGAGAAATGTCAAATTACACGCAGACGTTAACAGAAATAATATTTTTAAAAAATAAATCTTTACTTTAAATACAATGTTTCTTGTTACATTTTTTGTGTAAAATTCACCTTCTGAGGTAGTCAGCATGTGCAGAAGAGGGTTTTACACTGCAGACGCTGTTTTCTAGGAGTGGCATTACGCCTCTCGGCGGTGACGGTCTGTCGACGACAGACGTAATGACGTCAGCGAATGACCGATGATGTCATGATGGAATTACGCCTCTCAGCAGTGACGTCACACGTCACCATGCAAACGAACGTAAAATATAGAAAAATATAACAATATCTTTCACCAGGCCCAGATGTGCTATTTACTTCTTATTGTAAATAAACCATTATTAGAAATGTTCCTAGTTCATTTCCGTCCTTTCTTTCATTGGTCCAGCATGGTTCGGATCTGAGTTTTAGCCTGGTCTTTGTTCCCGTTAATCTGCTCACCCAAGCCGGCACGGCTTTGGCAGCTCCGCTCGACTGCACCCGAACCGGAGTTGGTAGTCGGTAGTTGGAACTCTACCGCAGTCAGTTGAGTGAACCGATTTGAGCAAGACGTGCCGAGAGCGTGGATCCCCGGTAGCCGAGACCGCGTGGCTACTTATGTAAATTGGTTCCAGACAAAAAGACCCTACGCCACACGGTCAAGATATTGGCATTCCACGGTCGGTTCAGCGACCCGCCGGCTCACGGAATTATCCGAGAGCGACGACCTACAATTCCGGGGAGTCTGGTGGGAGACGACGTAACCTCCCCCACCTAGTGGTCGTTCTCGCCAACGGACCCCGGCCCTCAACAGTATTAAGGTGTATGTAATAGTAGATGTGGTTTCGGAATGTGGCATCACCCGATATTCCTCAGACCACAGCTGATGTTGACCACAGTGCCGAACATGGAACTGATTTGTACCATTCCATTTGTTCCCATGGTGGATGATTTATGATTAACGAATTACCAGAATCATTTGCCATTGAAGATGCTTCTTTTCTCCGAACCATTTATGAACCCAAAGTGGAAAAGTATCCCAAGTTTCAGATAATACAGAGTTCCTATCATTCTGTTTGAATTTGGCACTCAGTCTGTTTTCAAGACTCAAGAAAATGCCTTTTTGACCATGGGGAATTCTTCAGGGTATATAATAGGCATCAAATGTGTTGGAGAAGAAATCTTTGTTTTGAGTAATTCACACAGTCGAGATGATGAAGACAAATGTTCAGCTGATGGAAAAACTGTAACTCTGAAGGTAACTTCCATGTCAGATCTTGTCAGAGACATTTATTTGTTTTGATCATCATGTTATTTGTTTCATTCCATGCAATGTCTGCTTTTCATTTAATTGGATTTTTATAATGAGACAATAGTTAAAATAAATGTTGAGTTTTGAGCAACAGTCTTTTTCATTCGACCATTTCTTTTCAAGTGTATTAGGGCATTTTTTTCCTATATTTAGAATAATCTTTAGAATTTATGACAAAAAGAAACACCCACAAAAATGTTCCCCTCGCTCTGCTCAGGAAAATTATCTTTTTCAGTGCAATGTAAATGTTTGCCCTCCACCCTCCTCCGACCTAAGATCATGGATCTGCGCCTGACCACACTTGGCAAATGGCTGAAGAGCTCTGCAAAGGCGATTTGGTGGCACAATTCAGTTAAAAGAGTTGTTGGAGGGAGTTCATTGAGCTTGTAATTGTAGTTAAAGAAACCAAGAATCAGCCTTGTACAAGTGCATCAGTCTGGAGTCACAATCAGAGAGGAGCAAATTCGCATTGATCAAGAAGATTATTTTTAAAATTAGTAATAGGCGACCCAACCATCCTTGAGTATGTTGGGGAACATTGGCCGAGGCCCCCACCTTTTCACCTATATTTGGTTTAAATTCGTTTTTTCTGCAACCGCTTGAGCGATTGACATGATACTTCAACATTTGAACGCCTACCCAATAAAACATTTTTTTTTGACAAAGTTACATGATGATTGGATGGAAAATGCGACCGGCATTTCAAAAAGTCTGTTTTCTGTAGGTATGAGTTGCAGGCTGTTTCACCACTTTCACTTCCCAGGAACTAGCCAAGAGTACTCCACGTTACCTGGTGCTGTTCTAATCCTGTTGGCATTTTGAAGAAATCAGATTTTGGTTTTTTTCTGGGATTTTTTTTTGTGTGGGCCGAAAACAATTCCCTACACCCACTAAGGAATGGGGTCGGGGATCATTTACTATTACCTTTCATGTCGCTACAAAGGTTTAGGTACCATAGAGCAATAGATAAATAAAAAATCCCACTTTTTTTTTCAAAATTTTACAAAAAATCTTTTTGCCTAAAACACAACCCAGCATTCAATGATGAATCTCTGAAAGTTTGAAGAAGGTCCATTTGGCCATCTTTGAGAAAAATGGCCAAAGAGACAGAAAAATGACTTTTATAGTCCTGTATAGAGACAAACACTTTCGATCTCACTTCGCTCAGCCTTGGCGGAGTAATCGAACTAAAACTTTTTAATCCAGACCTAAAACCTAAAGATCATCTTCAACCCATAAACAACTCTAACATGCCATTAAAAAAACATAAATAGATTGTATGTTCAATTGTAGAAGGGGGAACATATTATTTTGAAGCGGAATACTCGTGTACACAAGGGTGTGCGCGGCACGTGACATCTGCTGGGCGTCGAACCAATCAAATCGCATTACTAACGGGAGGATGAACTAGACGAATTGGAGGTCAGGCATTTAGGAAATTAAATGCAAGCTTTCGGTGCGCGCCCCATCTGCCCACCCGTATAAGTCGTGATTGATTCGCGAAGATGAAGCAACATGTTGCACCTGATGTGCGGGGTCCGCATTACGTTCAGCGCAGCACGCCATCGCACAGACGAACGTTTCTAAACTTACCGTAATTGAAATACTTCGTAATGTGATTAAATACGAACAGCTGTGAAAATGCTCCACTTTAAAATATTGTTTGTTCAGGTGATGCAGCTGTAAATGAAAATAATCACCGTGGACTATTAATGGTGATCAAAATCTAATTGAGCTCGTTTGTTGGGTGGACAGGTAGTGTGGTGGAGGGAACCTACTTTAAACTTTAAAGGCTATTTCATACTGGCAAACTGAGAACTTCAGTTATAACTGGAATACCTGGAAGAGTAGCGGACACATAAAACTCATGAAGCAAATTTGAATGACAGTTGTAGCTTAGCTGCTGTTTGTTTTAAAGTGTTTGGCATCATTGCATTAAATCAAAACTGCCAAAAGGTTCTGCCATCTGGTGCTTTCAAACGTTCCAAACAGCAATTGTATGAACGAGAGTTTTATTTTGTGGTGCATTGTCGGCCACACTCGCCTCTAAGCTGCCTAACCTGGGTTTGAATCCCGACACACCTATATGAACTCTCATTCTGGTATTTCACAAGCAGGGTGATTCATCAATGTGTGTGCTGTCCCACAGATGGACGTTAAACAAGCCGTACCAACTGCTGGCATTAATTCGTGGATGTTAAAGATCCCATGGTTTCTTTCGTGAAGAATAGGTGAGCTACCACCGGTACCTTCAACAAATTCCAATTTCCTGCTTGAACTACCTGAATTGAAGTGGTGACCCGACCAGGATTGTAGCCTAGTAATGTAATAGTTTCAGTCACATTAATGCTCCACATATAGCATGGCACATGATGATGATAGTGCCAGCTCAGGGTATTGCCAGCGGAGCAGCCCAGCTTTGGAAAGGCCAAGATTTAGTGAACCCTGCTGCAAATATTATTACAAATTCAGTTGTTTTTTTTTCGCGAGACAATAAAACACCCAACATTATTAATTGAATCTCAGAAGTGCATTAGCTTTATTCAGTTTCAATGGATTTCTCACCCAACCGCCCCAAATGTTCATGTTATTAGCCCATGCATGAAGTGAAGAGTGGGGTTTAGCAATTTATTCAGTTGTCTGTCAATCTGTGATCGAGGAACTACTTGATTTCAAATGAATGTTATATTTCTAATAATGTAGAACACAAATGGGAGCATGAATTGGAACACGAACCTGCAGTTTAGCAGAACGTTGGTTCTGAATTTGGCACATTGTATGGAAACTTCACGTTTTTAGGGATGTCCCTTCAGATGGGTGCCTGGAATGTCCTATCCCGAAGAGAGGATGATCACCTGTGTCTATGATCATCTGAGCTCATGTGTTTGAACATCGGTACTGCAGCAAACTCTGAGGTTCAGAGACGGGAGAGTGGTGAGATCATGGCGGGTGGTTACACCTACTATTGGTCTGATCGCTCTGATGGTTACAATGCCAAAGGAGTTACTTTAGCTGTGTCCAATAAGCTGACTCCAATGATAATTGAGGCAACACCGGTCAACGAGTGTATTATGAGATGAAAGATTCGTCACTTCTTGAGTGTCATTTCTCTAGTCTCTGGATATGTTCCGACTAAGGTGAGTGATCTCACCATGAAGGATGCATTCTATGCCACGCTCGAGTCTGTGGTTGATCAGTGCCCCAGCTGAGATACTCTTCTAGTTTTGGGAGATTTCAATGCATCGACTGAAACTGATAGGGATGGTTATGAGATGTGTGTTGGTCCCCATGGGTCTGGAACTGTGAACTAGAATAGCACTAAGTTCCTTGACTTTGCAAGCAGTCACGGACTTATGGTGGCTGGTTCATGGTTTCAGTGTCCAAAGGCTCATCGCTGGACTTGGTATTCCAATGCTGGTGGTGTGGCAAAGGAGATTGACCATGTGCTCATTGATGGTCAATGGAGGATGATTCAGAACTGCAGGGTATACCAGAGTGCTCAGTTCCTCAATACAGACCACAGGCTTGTTGTAGCAACTCTGAAGTTGCAGCATAAATCCAGGAGAATGGTACCTTCACAGCCAAGGCTGGATGTTGGCAAGCTCAAGGATAGGAGGGTCACTGAGGAAATTGCGAACAGGCTGAGTGGAGATTTGGGGGGGTGTGGGTGTTTTGGGGAATCCTGAAGAGTTGTGGAGTGCCTTCAACACCACCGTCCTTGATGTTGCCAGTGGATGTCTTGGAACTTTAAACTGTCGGGAACCGTTGGGCGAAGAAGAATTTTGTCGCTCAAATGACACTGGATACTATTGACCAGAGTCGCAGGGCCAGGCTGAATGGCAGAGTTGAGCTGTTCAGGGAGCTGAGGCATAAAACTGCACTTGTGCTGAGGTTGGACAAGGAGGCCTGTTTGCGAGGAATCTGTGAGGGGTCAGAGCATCACCTTTGGTCAAGTGATTCTCGTCCTGCTTACAGGGGAATTCATGCATTGCGTTCCTCCAAGCCAGTCCCTTGGTGCACTGCAGTTAAAGCAGTGGGAGGTGGGCTCTTAACAGAGGAGTCCGAAGTGAAGGCCTGCTGGGTCGGTTACTTTGAGCGACTGTACCAGGCTGGTTAACTGCTGTCGAGTTGGATGTCAGGGGTGATACTATCCCTTTTGCTGACCCTCCAATCAACTGTTGTCCACCTTCGCTTGTGGAAACACAGACTGTGGTGAAATGGGATAAAGCTCCTGGGATCTGCAGCATCCATGCTGAACTTCTCAAGGCTGGTGGAAATGCTGTACTCATGTCATTTCCTGCGGTTCTGTGCTCTGACTGGAACACAGGCATCATCCCAACTGACTGGAAGAGGGGCCTTGTTGTCCCTCCCTCTCTGGAAAGGGAAGGGTGATCGCCAAGACTGCAACAACTACTGAGGGGTGACGCTACTCTCAGTGCTGGGCAAGGTCTTTGCTCAGGTAATTCTTGATTGGGTTTGCTTCAGCACCAGCGTACAGAGCAGTCAGGCTTTACACCAAAGAGGTCAACAATTGACCGTATCCTTGCTCTTCGGGTCCTCACCAAACGCAGATGAGAGTTTTGGCAGGGAATGCTTACAGGCTATGTTGATCTCTGTAAAGCATTTGATTCAGTGAATCGGGATGCCTTCTGGAGGATTCTTGGTCTTCGTGGGGTGCCACCAAAACTGATCAATTTGATGTCTGAACTATACTCTGGTACTGAGAGTGCTGTGATATGTGGTGGTACCATCTCTGATTTATTTTCAGTTGTTACTGGAGTTCATCAGGGGTGTCTACTGGCCCCTACACTTTTCAGCACTTGTATGGACTGCATTCTGGGGAGGATGTCAGAGAAATCAAGCTGCGGTGCATTGTTTGGGAATGTCAAGATCCTTGACCTTGATTTAGCAGATGATGCAGTCATCTTTGCGGAGACTCTAGATAACCTTTTGCGGGCCCTCGAGGTACTGAATGAGGAGTCAGAGCCACTGGGATTACGAATTTCCTGGGTCAAAACTAAGATCGAGGCTTTCAATGACATCTTGGATATGCTATCTTGTCTGTACCTGTTTGTGGCGAGGAAGTTCAGGTCACAGAGAGATTCATTTACCTTCGCAGTGATATACATGTCTCTGCTGGCTGTGAGCCAGAGATCATCAGATGTCTGGTTTGGGCCTGGGGAGTCATGGACTTTCTGGATCATGGGGTGTGGCGCTGCCGGTACCTGTGTAGGAGGACGAAAGTCTGAGTCTTCAGGTCCTTATTGCTTCCAGTCTTGCTCTACAGACGTGAGACTTGGACTCTGACCAGGGATCTGAGACAGAAACTTAATTCCTTTGGTACCAGGTCTCTTTGAAGAATCCTTGGCTATCGCTGGTCGGACTTTGTGTCCAATGAGCAGTTGCTGAGAGAAACTCAAATGAGATTTGTTACCTGTATAGCCCATGAGCATCAGCTGTGGCTGTATGGACATGTGGCTCGTTTTCCTGATGCTGATCCTGCTCACCAGATTCTCTCAGCGAGGGAGCCTCATGAGTGGAGGAGGCCAATGGGTCAAGCACGTGCCTCATGGTTGCAGCAGGTTGATCAGCATCTCAAGGAGATGGGGATGGGCCAGTCATCTGCTTGGGGGATGGCCAGAATGAGGCCACTGGAGTATCGGCGGAAACTGGATGCAGCGACGCACTGCTCTGGCGCATGCTCCCACACCTGACCTGACCTGATGTGAAGATGATCGTGATGCAAAATATAATTTTCACAACATTATGGCCTCGTTGTGGAAAACTCATCCACAATGTTTGAGATATCATGCTATATATCCATTTTGGCCTCCATCTCTAAAAGGTGAAGAAACACTTTAAAAAGTGAAAAAAATTCTCGGATCTGGATTCAGATCTTCACCAAAATCAAATCAATTCTTCCTTGTCACACACCCAACCTGACCACCAAATTTCGTCCAAATCCGTTCCTAACTTTTTGAGATATCCTGCACACAAACAGACAAACAAACAGACGAACAGACAGGGGTGAAAACACTATGCCCATCCATCACAGATGGCAGAGCTAAATTTGGTAAAACGGCAAACTTGTCTTCCGATTTATGTCCGAATGTTATTCAAAATATAACATTCAATATAAATAAACTGTTGCTCGATCATAAACTGACGATCACCAACCGATCAGATAGACGGACGGATGGACATGAACCAATTGCTTAAACACGCTTTTTGCTTCACGTGCGTGGGGTAATAATGGCTGGCTCAATCTCCACCACATTTTGCAAATGTGCTGGAGGTATCCAGGTTCAGGTCATGTGCACAAACTCCCCCCACCCCAACAGGGAAATTATCTGTGTGTTTGTCCATCTGAAAATCAAGAAACTGACCTGAAACAAGGAAATGAAGTAATTTGGTCAAACATTGCCATGGTGCACTCTTGGGTTCATTTTAACCCGCACACACAAAGTGAAAAGCGGGGTTAAGCGATTGGTTCACTTCTGTCTGTCTATCCATCTGTCCATCCATCGACAAACATTGGCTTGTGATCAAGGACCAAATTAATTTCAATTCAATGTTATATGTTGAACACGAATTGGAACATGAATCAGAAAACAAACCTGTAGTTTAGCAGTACTTTGTCTCTGAATTTGTACTTTGACTCTGAAAGAGGAGCAAGATACTTTTTTTTCACTCTGTCTGCCTGCCTGGCAGTCAAGCAAAATTGAAAATCATTACAAACAGGAAACTTACTGTTTCAAAGATGTCATAAAGGACACAAACAACAGGGATGAAGAACAAATGTAAAGTGTTAAATAGGTGATGTAAAAAGATTTTTTTTCTTCAATGACCTTTAAAGTCTCTATCACGGTGTATGGTAGTACTCCATATAGAAGAGTGATATGACTATTATTTCAATTGAATTATGTTGTTATGGGTTCAGAGTGGGGGGGGGGGGAGAGTTCTTGAGGGAAGTTATCAGACCCACTTCCTGGCTGATGACCTTGAAGCCAATGAACTGCGGATAACTCTGTAGCACGGCGGGTAGCCAAGCAACCACAGACATTGTCTGAGACCCTTAATTTAGGAAGGGTCCAGCGTCCAAATCCTGCTTTACTTCCCTGCAAATTAATCACCCCAGATAAGGTCTGTGCTTCCAAATGCTCCAATATTATTAATCAAAATGGTCGAGCGATACCGTAAGTTGAACGTTGCCTAATGTCTAACCATTAGAAATGGTGGGGATGAACTCCGTCACAAATTACACACTATGTCTAACCAATGGAAAGAGATGATCGGGCAGTTTGGAAAATGCTTTATAAGGGTTAATTATCAAAAAGCCACGTATATATAAGGTAAGCAGTCACAAAAGAAAGCTCTTACCCCTCGCACTAAAGCCACTTAATCAGTCAACTCAGTCACAGGGTCGAAACCCACAGGTGCCTCAGTCATCCTGGGAGAAACGAGATAAGAAGGAGTGATAGACAGAGAGGAGAGAAGAAGAGGAGGCATATTGGCAGCACCTCGCTCACCCGATGCAAGCTGGTGGACTTACATGATTCCCAACAAAAGAAAGGGGAGGGGGAGAAAGAAGAAAATGTAGTGGTAAAGAATGTAGTGTGCAGTGTAGGGAGAGGTGCAGGTGAATGCCTGTAGTGCTTTAGAGGAAAGCGTGAGATGCAAGTCAGTAACCCAGCCATAAAAAGGATGAGGGCTCATTGTTTAAAGCTCTTGTGCATTTAAAGTGAACGAATTAAAAGTAGGGAAAGCAAGAATAGTCAATTATATAACAGCGCGATGTCGCCGTGCTGTAATAACCACTTCTGTCACCAAAAAAAGAGGAAGAAATCACCTCCACTAGACGTTTTAAAAACACTTCTGGTGAAAAACAATGAAGAACGAGAGTTACAACGCTGCGCGTTAACAACTAACGGAACAGGAAGATTATCACTTCCTGCTCAGAAAATCAACTTCCGGCGTCACTCAGAAAACGATTCAGCACAAAAAACGTCGCTCTTCTGCATTAACCCCGCCCACAATTCACCCGGCAATCTCTGCCCACATCACACCCAACAATAAGTGTGACAGAAGACACAAGACACAATAGCCAATTATATAACAGCGCGATGTCGCCGCGCTGTAATAATCTGCGCCAGTCTGTCCATCTGTCCATTTGGGGCGGGGCTTCTCCCATTTAGGGAGGGGCTTCAACATCAAATCGCTGTCATTTTGTTCGCTCAACATACCCTCTTTTGTAAGGCTCGTACTTTCTGACACTCTCACGGGTTTATCTTAACTTTAATTCGATATTTGATTTCTTTCTTTTTTTGTAGTCGCTAAGATTGTGTAAGTTTCTGATGCAAAAAAAAAACAGGAAGAAAATTTGCGTTTTTAGACAAAAATTCATTTTAAGTTAAATTAAGGCTTGTAAAATAAAGTCTTAAATCTAATTCACCTTTTGATTTCATTGTTTTTTGTCGTCGTTAAGATGGTTCAAGTTTCAGTTTCAGCAAAAGGTGAGAAAATAGGACGAACATTGGCGTTCATACACAAAATGCATTCTAATAGCCGTTTTGAATGTATCTGGTCAGACGCAATGTGGGGAGGTGGAGTTATCATTAAGTTACCTTTTTATCATTGTTACCTTTTGAAGAAACAGACATATTCGTTTGAGTACCACGATAGCATTGTTTCTATGGAGACCGCCATGTTGTTAAGCGGTGCCGAGCGCCTCGTTCCGTTGGAGTGCTTGCTTGAGCGCTGTGAATCAAGCAATCCGTTTGGCAAGCGATAGCAAGCCGCCTGGTAACGGAACACACTGCCAAGTTACATTGAACCCTCAAACGAATTCGGTGGATAAAACGAATAAATAATTTAATACCAAGGTAAAATTCAAGCGATAATTGAAATCCTAAAGTTACGATCGATCTAAAGTTCCAAATCATGGTTGTTATTACATTACCACATTTATCATGATTTAATGTGAGAAACAAAGGAAAATGAAGAGAATGTATTTCACATCGACCTTACCGAGTATTTTTTTTTCAGTCGATCGAGTGGAAACAAACCGGACTGAGGCGCTGAGACCACAGAGCGCGGGCGCGACGCCGGACTGAGGCGCAGATCGCGCGCCCTGATTCTGAGGAGATCGATCGAGGCGCCGGATAAAGTCGGTATTCCTAAAATTGTCTTTCAAACGAAAAATTTGTAAATAATAATAATCGTTAAGAAATATCGTTGCAAAGTTTTAGTGGTCGGAGTAATAATACGAGCAATAATAATAATGCTAATTATAATAGTAACAACAATCAGGACTGAAACGTATATTATTATTATTATTATTAAAATAGTTTTACGAAATGATTGTAAATGTTAATGACGATGTATTATGGATTTTAAAGCCGCCAGGGGGCGCTCTTCGAGCTTTGATTGTTCGGTTCAGATGCCTGGAACGATGGCCGTGAATTCGAGCGAGCAGTGCGGCGCCACTCGAGCTGCTTTCCTTGGCCACAATGAAGGCAAGAGCTGTTCGTAGCGCGTTTGTACTCTTTATCGGACTCTGATAGCGGCGAATCGTTCTTCGGTGAGCGGTCGCGGCCTACGGGCGTCGAGCGCTGCTCGACTAGTGGCCGTGCGAGTTTGGAACTTTAGTAGGCCTTTCGCGCAGCAAGTCGAGAGGCCGTGGCGATTATTTGGCCTATGTTTGTCATTCGTCGACTTTTTTTTACTACTGATATAAATTGGATTTTTGTCAGTGATTCGTGTTTTGAAACGATGCGCTTACCCAGTGGTGAATTTGACCACGAAGTATCCCGACGCAGTCATTTTCACCTGGAGGGTTTGCCTCGCTTTCAGTGTTTTATCATTAACGAGCGGCTCAAGTTATCCGGTTATATACGTGAAATACCTGGACTGCCAATTGTGTATGGTACCTGTTATTCGACAGGTGTGGTATTTGCTTCACGGTTTGGAGACTTGATTAATTGCTTCAAAACACTTGATCACATTGTGACGATGCAATCGATACGTGATTCCCTGTATTGGGATCATTACCTTCGCTACCGAAGGTGGATAGATATTATGTTTATTATGTGTGACATTATTGGTGTTCCATTTACCTTTCAGCTGTCGAGTATGGGTTCGATTCCCAACCCAATTATGAACTGTTAGATTTGTGTTTCGGGAAGTCCCTCGGATGGCGCTAAACTGGGAGATCCGTCTGATGACAATTACTTATTAGATATCAAAGATCCCATGGTGTCGGCTGCAAAGATTAGGCGAGTTGTTGCCGGCACACTGAACAATTTGCCAATTCCTGCGTGGACTTGTGGGTAAGCACGTGGTTTGGTCGTCTTGGACATCCAATATGTCACCATCCACTTCTTACTATATCAGAGTGCGGTTGCTTTGTCCGCAGCAACTCTGACACTATAAATAAATTAATTTGTCCAGGTGTCTACATGTCAGTTGTGACCAGTCATCTTCGTCTATAAAGGACAGCCATAATTATATAATAAAAAAACAAAAAGTAGAATGTCTGCCAAATGTGCATACTTTTGGAGGAAAATGTGCTTCTCCCCACCCCCCCTCCCTCATCGGTGTTTGTACCCAAGGGTGTGGATAACCAACGTCCTGTGGGATAAACATTGCTTGGAGCAATATACTCCAGGGCAGGCCTCCCGGCTCATGTTGGAAATCGATTAAGTCACCGCTTGGTATTGTGGCAGATTACTTATATGATCTCCCGAAATGGGTTTATGAGTTTTTGTTGTTGCTTTAATCTTCAATTATCTTTTTCCTAGTGGATCTTGATTTTTCTTGGGAGCCTCCGTCAGAGGCAGAGGCAAAAGTCATGGAGGCACGGCGTGAGCGACAGGACAAGATCAGCAATCTGATGGGAGAATATATTCTCAAGGGTTACCGATTGCTGAGTGACTCCTGTGAGGAATGTGGGGTGAGTTCATCAGTCGGATGAAGGAGAGTTAGCCATTGACATGATCCCTTCATATATATGGTATGTTTGCATGAACATTAAATAGCATACATTCTTCTCATCTGATGTCCCATCTGAACTCATGGCCCATGATGCATGGAACCAAGTTTCAAATACCGTGTGTTTGTCCTCTATCTACTCTCCTTGTAGTTCAAGTACATTGATGTCCACTTATAGTCTACGAGCCAGTTGGGTTGGTCGGTACCATCTGGGGGGAATAATTCTCATAGTGATTTTTGGCAAGGTATACAACCCTAGAGTTAGAAAATATGTGATGGCATTGCATCGGTGGTAGTAGACCAGGATCCCAGGGGGTTCAGCCTAGCTGGAAAGTTAACCAATTTTCATGTATATAGTAATGGTCCATGTGCATGTCCATATAAGGAAATGGACATCTGCCAGGCACATTCTGGTGGGTGTGGTCAAAAGGGCCATTAGAAAGGGACCCCAAAATGGAGCTAGATCAACTCTGCGAGTTGACCTGATGAAACCTAGTTGAAAATGTTCGGCATAGTCCCAAATATCATGTATGACCACTGCCAGACATTTTCAGTGGTGGTTTGTGCCTGCCAGATTACATAACTGGAACACAAAATTTAGCTTGATCAGCTCGTGAGTTAACCTGATGACACCTGCTGGAAAATGTTCGGCATGGTCCCGAATATCATGTATGACCACTGCCAGACATTTTCAGTGGTGGGGTGTGCCCGACAGAAACTCCCGAATGCCCCCATCCCCAAAATTGAGCTCGATCAGCTCGTGAGTTAACCCGGTGAAACCTACTGGAAAATGTTCGGCATAGTCCATGGTATCATGAATGGCCATTGCCAGACATTTTCAGTGGTGGGATGTGTCCGCCAGACACCCCTGAATGCCACCACCCCAAAATTGAGCTCGATCAGCTTGTGATTTAACCTGATGAGAATAACATTGAGAATAAAATACAATGGAATAACAGCAACATAACTTTTGAAAAGGAGATGTTTTATTTCAAGTCATGGGAAAAGAAGGGATTTCTAAGGTATAACACGTCATTTGACGTGGGTGTTGTAAAGACGCTGACGTTATCTGTTAAATGTAATACATTACCGAAACTATTATTTCCCTTTAAGTTCGTAAAATTAAAGCAAGCGTTTCAGAGATTATTGTTGGATAAATTGCGTACTGCAGAAACAGGTATGGATTAATCAGGGGAACAATTTATAGAAATTTAAATTTACAGTAGATGCTATCAATGTTTTAAACATAAAAACAAAACACTTCTACTCATTGATTGTAGCGAGAAAAAAAAAAGCAGATAGAACCTGATGTCTAATCTTTGGCAACAACGATGAGCTTTGGTACTAAAACGCATGCCAGAGCTCTTTTGCACGAGTTGAAATAGGAAGTTTTTTTTTATTTTTTTTTTTAAAACAGTAAACCAAATGAAAGAAATGACAGAAGCCAGGTAGAAAGATTGTTTGACATGCTACGGTACAGAATTTGATTTCATTTGTCTGTACATTTATGTTTTGTAGTGTGATTATCATATGATGAAACAATAAAGTCCTTCGAATGAGGCAAAGAAAGAAAGAAAGTAAAAAAAATGAATGACCTCTTGACATTTTCTGTAGTGGAGTATGCCTGCCAGACACCTGGAACCCAAAATACAAAACTACAAAATACAGAACTAGATCTGAGCTCATGAGTTGCCAATCCCGATGAAAGTGACTGAAAATGTTCAGCATAATACGGTACTGTATAGCCCATATGAATGACCAGAAGCAGATGTCAGCCATTCATTCAAACAAATTCAAATTCTCTAGAGTGGTCTCCTTTCAGTAATCCCCATCTTCCTCCTCTGATTCTGAGTCTTCACTCCATGCTTGGCCATCTGAATCTCTCAATAATCCATCAATACTTTCTACTTCCAACTTCGACTCACTGTCACCTTCGACCTCCATGTCCTCTGCGTTGTTACTGCCATTCGCAAACAAACTGTCTGGTATGGCTGGCCCTTCAAACCAGGTTATCTTCAGGATATTGTCATTCACAGACCATCCATAATCGGTTGGTGACAAACCGTCCCCAGGAGATGCTGTCACAGCATGTGTCCACAATGCTGTTACATACTGCATTCGTCGAATCTTCATGTCAAGAGTCCGACGAGAAGGTGGCAGCAGCGCACAGTCGATCCGTTTGATGTTTGCTAATGGATTCTCCTGAATGTCAATGAAAGGCATGATTAGAGATGTTGTAAGGTATTCGAATTTTATAATGATGATCATATTCTCAGTTTCTCGTCCCTCAATTACCTGATCAACTTTGCCAGTCATTTGCATCAGTTTGTTGTATCGTGCTTCATTGACATCTCAAGTCTTGCTTTGTCCATACATGCGGCAGACAAACTCTGATGCGACATCCGGATCAACACTACCATCCACCTCACCCCTATACTTAGAGAGCCCAGTGACGTTTAATTAAAGTATTGAGCACGAAAGGTTTGAAGGTGTCACTTGATGGCCCATGGCATGAAAAACTAAATAAACCATTTCTTGAGTTCGGCCACCATGGCCTTCAAGGGTTTTTGGTCCCTGAAAAAGGCCCCTTTTGTACTTTTAATCAAACTATTGAGCACGAGAAAAACGAAAATTTAAATCATCGATTTATTGAACTGAAATCATGAAATGACCACTCAATGAAAATACGCAGGCTTGGCTGAACAAGAAGAGCCCAAAAAGGGCCCCCAGTTTGTTTTTATAAAACTTTTAAGCACGAACTCCAAAGTGGTCTTAGAATACTCCTATAATGCCCAAATCATCAAAAACACCGTTCAAGAAAAAAAATTACCTTGGTTCGTCGAGACAAGAAGGGCCCAAATTAGAGGAGGTGTGGAAAAAGGGCCCAAATTGGATACTTGAAAAGAACAAGTGTATGCTGTCATTAAGCAGTGTCATCGCTATCATCAATGTCATCCAAGTCGTCCTCATCTTCAAACAAAGCACTTTCATCTATTTGTTCGTTTTCATCATCACCATCACTATTTTCATCGTCTTCCTTCTGCTTTTCTGGAATAACATCGTCTGGAAGTTGGTCACCTTCAAACCACACAAAACGATAAGTGCCGTCAATCAACTCCCAACCCTTACTCGGTATTTTGGTCACACTGTTAAGGTGAGTATCATGCCAGTATTTCGCCACAAACGCAATTCTTTCAATTTGCTGTCTCACCTCTGCCTCGCAAGGTGGTAAGCTATTCGCGTCAACACCTTTCATTTTTGCGAATGGTTTGGCAGGGTCCTTAGGAGCGTACGCTATTTCAAATACACGGTGTCTGTATTTGTTCAGCGCCATGAGCTTTTTGGCACCGTACAACAAACGCGTGAAGTCTTCAATGGGTTGCACCACGGTCTCATCGGGCGCTTCTCCACCTAGTTCTGTGAAGACTTTCTGGTAACGTTGATCTTTCTCCAGAATAGCAAGTGGGCGCTTTTTCCCCTTTTGTGAGAAGGCTGGAGTGAAATCGCACCCCGTGAATGAATGGAATGCAGGGAGCATGGCGCATGACAAGGGTCCACATCCTCTGCGATCTGGGATACGTTCACATATCTTCTGTCACCTCGACCTGACGTGCCAACTTCCATCCATACACCGAGGGTTGTTTCGTGAACGTGATGGAGGAGTATGACGAGGATATCAGTGTCCGATGCCCTGATCACCACGCTATCGTTATCCGACAGCCGTGACTCGTTGATGTGCATAAGGTGCTGGCAGATTCTCGTGTCTCCTTCAGGATGATTGCTGCATAATTCTCCAACTATCGACTTATGGATCTGTTCGCCCTCCAAAGCGAAGTGTGCACAGACATCGTCAACTCCAATATAAACTTCCTTGTCACGGAGCGCATGGGCATGACGTTGGTCTTCCTAATCTTTCAGAAGGAATCGCGGTAGCTGGCTTTTGAATGACGTAGATTTCAGAGCCTTATTCAAATCCTTAGGGCGGATTTGATCTGGACCAGTGATCGTGTAGCATACATCTTCAGCGCCGCATCTTTCCCGTTCACAGTCTTTAATCCAATACAAGGTTGTTCATAGGTGTTGAAGACTATATCAACCCTCGTGGATGGGTACGCACCAACAGTGTGAAGAATTGATTGTGATAACCATCCATAAGTTGGTGGGAGTGACGGTGGGAGGAGTCGGAGCTGGTAGTTACCGTCAATAACGTGCACATCAAGAGCTGGAGGACTTCCATGCTGTGATACTTTTTGTTCAAGTACAGAGAAAAGGGTGCTCTTTTCTGTGTGCATTATTGTTCCGTCTGTTTTGCATATTGTGAAGGTACTGGCGTCAGAGGGTGAGAAAGCAGGTACTCTAGATCGACTTTCTTTTGTGACGCGACAATGGCTATTCTGCCGAACATGTCTCTGGTACACCGAAGCTGTCTGACGATGGGATTTTGTGCCCTTGGGTTCTTCGCTCCCTGATTTGAAAATGTCTTGAGTTTGTTTATCTTGATTGGCTTCTCAAATCTGTCAGCCTCTTCAGCGCATTCTTGGATGAATGAAATGTGTCACTTGCGACCTTCATTAGCGATATTTAGAAGTGACTCGGTGATTTCAGAGGTCGCACTTTTTCCCGTACTGACGTTGATCAGATCAAGAGTATCGAGTTTGAATGGGTATGCAGATGTCTGGATACTCTTCATCAGTTTCTGTAGATCGGTATTATCTTTCCGTATGCGGCTTGCAGACAGTTCTGCCTGTGCATCGTTTGTTCGTAGCATCCCGACCATATCGAATAAAATGCTGATGAGCGTGGCTCGAGTCCCTTTCGTGACGCTCCACTGGAGGCGCCCGCTGTAACTGTTGGTTGATGCCGTAAATCCCGTCTGCCTTGAAGATGCATCACAATTGACCGTCTGCTCGAGGGTCAGGTCTATGGGCAGTCAGCTGAACTGGTTCTCTGTTCTGCGACACGAAAACAGCCCTTGCCGTAGCATCTCCATCAGTCCAGGGTGTGTAAACTCGATATTCAGTAAATCAAGCTGATATTTCGTCATCCATCTTCAGTAATAGTGGCAGTTTGTGGCAAAGAAGACATCAGTCACCTATGTAATGACCCGGATGAACAGGTCAATGTCATTCATTTCCGTCAGGTCTGTCCATGATTAGAAACAAACCCACGTCGCCAACGTACTGCAACCAAAACTGCGTGGATTTGCCGAACTCGCCATCTCGTGTGCTCTGCACCAACTTCGCCTACTCATCTAGTACTGCATTAATGACCCGAGATTCAGCCATTGTGTCCATTGACTGGGCATTGGTCATATCCACGGAATGAATCAGAGTAACCAATTCGTCGAAGTTCTCGTATGTGGTCAGAAATTCTCTGAAGTGAAGAACGCGCAAGGCTAAAGCAAACATTGGGTGCAGACGTTTGCAGCGGTTGTAGTTGGTGCATTCGATGAAGCCACGTACTGAGCCAGATGCAAGGACGTCTGCATCAACCAGGAGCTGTGGTCCTCCAGATTCACTGATTAGCTTTCCTATTGCTCTGAATAGACGTATTGAGATATGGAAAACACCAAACAGGATGATTAAATCATCAAATGTTGGACTTCCAGTGGATTAGATTTTCAAAGCATTCTTTGCCACATCCAAGTCGTAAGTCAGAACTCTGTACCTCTGCCCGAGCTCGGCAGCGCATGCCTGCGTCACTTTGAGGGTCTGGACAACGACATCTTTGCTCGTAGGCGGCTCCAGAATGTTTTTCATGTAGAGGGCATGTTGTTTAGGGAGGTGGTCAACATAGAAACGACCCATGAAGCTGGCCCACATTGGAATATTTTCCATCTCGAGAGCATGTGCAGGCATCCAGATAAAGTCCAACTTTCTAGCGTTTTAAGACTTATCAGCTAGACTAAATACACCCATGTTTTCGTACGTGAAGCAGTCCATGCGAGGTTTCTTCCGGTATGGCTCCAGTGCCGCACTTTGGACATTTACTTTTCGTCTTGCCGCCGTTTGTGGGACGACACAGTGGGCATCGACTCCTCCGGAAACACTTCTTCAAGGGGTACTCATATCCAGGTGGGAATGGTTTGATAAAAGATACCCATGGTATCATGCAATGTGTTTGCTCCAGAAAGGGTGTGTATGACCTCGTCGTAATTGTCAAACGCCAGACCCGCCAGTTCATCCACCTCAGCTCCATCCGGGCAATTGAGCTTCCTGTCGAGAATGGAATACGCTAATTCGGTCTCCAGCTGCTCGGTTGCCGTGTAGTTGATATGGTATCCGAGCCGATTCAAGATGGTCAATTCACGGCGACTTCCGGTGCGTGACTTCAGCACCATGGCGATTAGAATATGCTTGACAGGTTTCATGGTGGCCCCTGATACAATGAAGAGCGCATCTTGACTGGCGGCATTAGCTCGGCGTTTAACAGCTTCTGAATGCTTTTTGACATCGGGACCACCAAATAGGACCCTGTAAAATGTCTCGACCAATTCAGGTGGATTACCTTCACCCTTTTTCAGTGAGTCAATTGTGAACGGATCGGTGAGAGGCTCTTTCTTCACTGACTTCAGCGCCTTCCGCATCACTAAAGCGGCTTCGTTACCTGCCCTTCGGGTGATGACTTGAAATCGTAAACTGTTTCCACTGACGAATAATCAATGGCCGCGCTATGGACTATCACACCATATATTTTGCTGGCTGATGAATTCATTATCAGTTGGCCTACAAATCTCTTCTTCAGCACTTCGCCAAAGTACTGATTCACGGTGATGTGATTTTGCAACTTGAATTCTTCACACAGATCCAGATATCGATCGAAAATCGATTTCAGATGTTCCGGTCGTTTCCTTTACATGTTCTTCAACGTATGCATATATTAATTCCAAGACATCCTTCGAGACTTGCTTTTCAGTAGGTATATCCTCCTTCATTGCGCTCACTCTGTCAACGGCTTTAATTTTCTCGGATCGGCATGAATGATTTACTTTGGCTTCTTTCGCAATCAGATCCACCCCTGATATCTTCACCAAGACATTTTGCAACTTGAGAATTGTTGATATTTCTCGTATCTTCTTCTCGGCCTGTTTTGTCTCAATCCTACCCAGTTTCTCTTTACTACAATTTGGTCGGCATTTGATGTTCTTATTACAAAACAGACATTCGTCACCAAAAATACCAGCAGTGGACGTTGATGATGTTGGAGAAGTGACGCGACGTAACTGTATGTTGCGTTAATCACTGACATTTTGGTTGGTAATGGTAACTGGAAATTTCGATAATACAGCGGTGAAGTTTTTGTAACACTTTCTGTGATACCCGTCGGTATCTAACAGGAATTCTGGTAAATGTTCGACCACGCTACAATATTTGGATAAACTGAAGTTTTTCAGCAAGCGTCTGGAATTGGCTGAACTTCTTATCACCTTCAATTTGTCAGGCGTCAATTCTAGGATATTACCGCAGGACCCTGCAGGACACACAGGAATAATGCAGCGTGTCGGCGGGGTTGCCTCAGATGCTCCTCCTGGAAGACATATGTGGGACACTGTAAATCCTAGGGCAGGAAGTCGTGAAACGATCGCTACAAAGGTGCATATCCATTGGGCTTGTCTGAAATATGAACATGAACTTAAAAACAAAACAATCGGACTGGAATTAAATTTATCTGTTCTTCGGAATGATGTTGTATACCGGGTTACCTGATTGCGGAGTAACTACAATGGATCCTTCGTTGTCTTTTTTCCCCCTTCTGTTTCCACTGAGCTCATTTCTGGCACCGGGTCTGTGAACGGCAGGTACCTGTCTGGAAGATGTTGTGCATTCCTGTCGTCACTCTGTGATGAAGATTGATTATTGAACTCCGAGTAACTGGGATCCATTTGTTGTTCTGAATCCATGTTCGAGTGTCCAAACACAGCACTACTAGTACGAAAATCGAATCCGATTCCTCCCCTTCACGAGACTTGTGCAGTGCTACACAGCACTACGAATATATTCTCAGTGCTGTGATGCACAGTTGGAGCTAAAAGAGAAACTAAGTCTACTCTCAGGAATGAGAACTTTGGAAATACCACAAAAAATACCAAACTGCTGTTCTGAAAACGTTTAGGTTAGTTTCGTTTTTAGGTCATCTCTACTGAGATGACCTAATAAAGCCGGACCAAATGTCCGTCCGTCCGTCAATTTTTCTTTCCGATCTCGATGAAACTTAGTATGTGTGTAGAGGTCGATGAGTGTTGCACAACGATATAACTTTTGTCCAGGTTCAAGGTCAGCGTCAAGGTCACGAGGTCACGTAACTTATAAAAATCGCCATTTTCAAAACCTATCTCATCTGCCATTCTACAAGATATTCGGCAACTGTTTATTGATTATGATAGTAAAGAATATTATCTTGTATCTAACTAGAGAGATTTTTGAATGTCCGTCCCGTTTGGCCACCACGTAACCAGGAAGATGGTCAAAAACACCTCCTGGTACAAAGAAAACTTTTTACTTCCGATCTTGATGAAATTTGGTATGTGGGTAGAGGTCGATGAGTGATACCCAACGACATATTTTTTTTCCCGGATTTGAGGTCAGGGTCAAGGTCACGAGGCCACGAAAGTTGTGAAAGTCGGCATTTTCAAAACCTATCTAGTCTGTCATTTTAGGACATATCTGGAAACGGTTCATCGATTATGATAGTAAAAAAACATTATAGAGATGACCGTCACCTCCACACGGGGGTAATTTTCTTTTTTCCAATTGGGTGCCCTTTTTGGGCCCTTCTTGTTGAACCAAGCATGTGTGTTTTATTTGAGTTGGCATTTTAAGATGGCAGTAACCCGATTCAGTCATTGAGCCCGTGCGCGTTCTTTTCAAGTGTGCGATTTGGGCCCTTTTCAGCACCTCCTCTAATTTGGGCCCTTCTTGTCTCGACGGGCCAAGGTAATTTTTTTCTTGAGCAGTGTTTTTGTTGATTTGGATATTATAGGAGTATTCCAAGACCACTTTGGAGTTCGTGCTTAAAAGTTTTACTAAAACAAACTGGGGGCCCTTTTTGGGGCCTTCTTGTTCTGCCTTCATTCTTGAGTTGTCATTTCATGATTTCAGTTCAATAAATCGATGATATCAATTTTCGTTTTTCTCGTGCTCGATAGTTTGATTAAAAGTACAAATGGGGCCTTTTTCAGGGACCTAAAACCTTTGAAAGCCATGGTGGCCGAACTGAACAAACGGTTTATTTAGTTTTTCATGCCATGGGCCATCAAATGACACCTTGAAACCTTTCGTGCTCAATACTTTGATTAAACGTCACTGGGATCTCACACTAATACTGATGAAGAGGGTGACGTAACAGCTAGTTTTGTCCTCAACGAAGTCGAGGGGTTTACTTTTGCCTTTCCTGAAAAATCAAGTACAAATTCCAAATGTAACCATTCAACCACTGCTCCAATGATTTTACTTTAATAGAGACATTTTATTGAAACGCAAATATCTTTTGCCTACCTGTAAAAGGCCGAGGGGAAGTCACATCTGTACTGTACTGGGATGGGAGATGCTTAGCAGGCAGACACGAAGCGGAGAAACAGTCGAGCCGGGCTGTGTTGCACGAGTGCGAGCCAGAGCGTACTGTGCCCGCGGCTCTCCTTTATTCCGTATGCGGTACACTCACGAGCCGGCCGACTCCAGTATTACTACGACACCTCAGACGGCGTGCACACCTCATATCCCTCGCCGAACCCCACGGCCACACCTCCACCATCACGCCCATCATGCATCATCATCATGCCCCTCCCCGTGGGCCTGACTACACCACACTCCTCCCTCCTAAAAGTATGATTATTAAATGATCAGTATTATAAGAAGCATGCAGAACACGAAGGATTTCGTATAATAATCATGGAAATAAAATGAAAATAACAAAGTATAATAGCACACCACATCATATAATGTGTCGATGCGACGAGTGGAGCATTAAAGGTCAGGTCTGACCGCGTTACCGATATGAAGCAGCAAATGAGAAGCACAGCGGCATTATGCAGCAAAACGCCCCCCAGGTGGCCCATGCTGACATGACCCTGGCCAAGGTCGTAATGACCTCTCGAGCTAACCTCCTCCGGCCCCATCAAACGCCTCCGGCCCACTCCCCAGGCAGACCCGACGTAGATAAACATCCCGAGGCCGGCAGCCCGCTATCTGGAAGCTGTGGCGCCAGCCCTAGACCTTGGCCGGGGCGCTGAACAGCGCTGCTGGCTGCATGCATTTAATGCGCCAAAACAACTCACGCACCACAATCAGTCGAGACGCCAACGCCCGTCCCAACGGCCTTGAGCGAACACAGCGAGTTGTGCTCGCAATCAGAGGTGGGGGTAACCAGGGCACCAGTCTTGGTTCCGAGTCGATCTCCGAGACCCACACGGCCGCTAGACGGAGCAACTCCACTTAAACCACACTGCAATCATAGGCTCGTTATAAATCATTACGAATAACATTCGAAGCATCGCAGAATTCATTTTTCCGTACAGCGCGCTTTTTTGATAAAATCCCAGCACATGACAAAGTAATTACCTGCGGTCTGGAGCAACTGGAGGCTAACAAACCTTCTTTATTCGCCCCCACATCACATTGACCATAATTCAACTCCCATTGACTAATCTCCGCCACATCCACTTTTATATGAGAACTGCTGGCATTTATTTCAACAACGTTAAACTGCATCACTAGAGCAAGGAAAAACACATATGCCATGAACAACAACCCACAACCCGCATCACGAGTCCGCTCCTTGGTTGTCGACTCGATGCTGCGACTCGCGACTCCCTTTAACGCCACGGGCCCACCGCCACCTGTTGAAGCTGCCTGAACCACACCGATGCGCATTGCCTCTCGAACCTTGCCACAGCGCGGGAACTCATCGCGAGAGCTGATACGGCTCTCACCGCCCGCCAGAGCCTCGCCCTCGGTACTCGATGAAGGCCTCAAGAGAGTACCGGCACATCTGGAGGTACGAACCGGAGACCCAGTCCGAGGTGCGCAAGCCAGTCTCGACCCAACAGGGGGGGCCCCTCCCCTCGTACAACGAACACCGAGAGCCGGGCGCGTCGATCTCGGTAGCGCACTGAGACGTCGGCCCTCGCAAGCGGTGCACCGCTTCACCGGTGTACGTGTATAACGACAAGGCCGTCTTGACCAGGCGAATACCGCGCGAAGACCACGAGCCGCCCGCTCACCCATGACCGACACCGCAGCCCCGGTATCCACGCAAAACACAGTAGGTTGGCCATTCACTTCGACTTCAACCGTGAAAGGCGTCGTTATCTCCGAACCAACGGAAAAACAGACTCAACCGTGGTTGCATCTCCCGCTCTGGTTCGCCGGCATTGTCAGGCCCCGGTTGCAGGCCGATCTCCAGGTCACTGGGGTCCTCTCGCACCTCGTCACCCAAGACCCCAACGGAGGCTCCCGCCATCCGACACACGCGCTTCAAATGTCCCACCTTGTGACAATGCAAACACACGGTGTTCTTATACGGGCACATTTGTCGCAGGTGCGGACCCCCACACCCCCAGCAGCCGCGGAAAGTCCCTTCGCTCCAGGCGCGACCGTGCTGCGGTGCCCCTCGCTCCAGGCGCGACCGTGCTGCGGTGCCCCCTCGCTCCCGGTGCGACTGTGCTGCGGTGCCCCTTCGCTCCCGGTGCGATCGTGCTGCGGTGCCCCTCGTCCCGCACCGCCAGGCGCGCGTGCGACCTGCGCACTTGAGCCACCGCTCGGACTCCGGGCTGCGTGACTCGCGGCACTTGTGCGATTACACGCATACTGACTTCGGGATTAGCTGCCATACTCCAGCTGGAGCTACTCATTGCGTCCTGGCCAGCAATGGCACGGACATCCGTGAGCGTCTGTTCGACAGACGAAGCAGTCACGACCGCCGAGTCGAATGTGATGTCGGTCAATCGCAGGATAGCCGCTACCATCTTTGCGTCTCGCAGACCAGAAATAAAACGATCTCTGAGCCTTGTTGGACGCTCCTCTGCCGTGAATTTGCAAGGCACAGCCGAATGCTTCACTCGTGCCCACGAAGTCCGCAACGCGCTCCTCGCCACCCTTAGCGAGATGATCGAACTGGAACCGCGCGAGATGTAACGACTTCTCCGGCGCCAAGTGGGTCTTCATTTTCGTCACGATGTCCTGAAAGGATAGCATATCATCACTGGGTCTATTTGGAGCCACCAAATCACTCAGCAGGCGGTAGTGCTCCGTTGATAGCGAGGCGAGCAAGATCGCCTTGCGTTTCTCTTCATCCTCTACATCATTTGCCCGAAAGTAGCAAACCCAACTGTTCAGAAAACAACTCGAACTCATCTCCCCCGAACACGGGTACACGTCCGTGTGCCGTGCCGCGACCTTCCGCCATGTTCCGTGAGACACTTGGTTCCGTAGCTTGGAACCGCCCTTACACACGCCGATCCGCCGATCCTCGTCGCCACTGTACTGTACTGGGATGGGAGATGCTTAGCAGGCAGACACGAAGCGGAGAAACAGTCGAGCCGGGCTGTGTTGCACGAGTGCGAGCCAGAGCGTACTGTGCCCGCGGCTCTCCTTTATTCCGTATGCGGTACACTCACGAGCCGGCCGACTCCAGTATTACTACGACACCTCAGACGGCGTGCACACCTCATATCCCTCGCCGAACCCCACGGCCACACCTCCACCATCACGCCCATCATGCATCATCATCATGCCCCTCCCCGTGGGCCTGACTACACCACAACATCCAGTGAAGGCATGGTATCAGGGCAGTACTCTGGGAAGTCCCGGTTTGCGCTCTTCAAGGACGTCAGCAATGTTGGTCACATTGATATACCTCCTGCTGTTTCCCATCCCGCAGTCCATGATGTTGGCCATCGACCGGACTTCTCTGCGTTGCTGTCCAAGGGCACCAATCGGTGTCGGATGCCATCACCATGACATTCCCTGCCATAATATTTGCGATATGGAAAGCTAGATTTGGCAAAGTTGATCAGGTAATTAAGGCACGAGAAACTGAGAATATGATAATCATTATAAAATTAGAATACCTTACAACATCTCTAATCATGCCTTTCTTTTTTATGTTGTTTGTTAAGATCAGTAGAGCAGACAATGTCACCCCACCCCACCCCCCCCCCCAAATGAAAAAATACCTAATTTGGATGGATTTATGTAGTTTGGTCAATGTCATGATATTTTCCCTGTTATTGAAGGATACTTTCCAAGAATCAAACAAAGGTAAATGATAGCATGTTCATGAACAAGATTCATGTTTTTTTTCCCCTGTAATTTCTCAAAAAATACAGAATTTCAGCGATTTAGATACGGCTAAGCGCATGCAAGTGGTTACCACCCCTATTTTAGGGCATACCCTGACTTGAGTGGCATTTTTGAAAGTCACAAAGACTACTACTGGTCATGAAATTTGGTTCATTGCACAGACAGTGTTCCATAGGACCTTAAAATATGTAGGTTCATGGGTCTATGATGTATATTACTGAATCTACAGGATTTTTATTGAATATACATGCCCAGTATTGGCCTTTTTTTCTTGTTTCACCTTAAAATATGACATATATTAGACCATGCAAAAATACAACATATAAAACATTCTATAAGAAATTTCTCATCTAATCAAAAGGTTGTCACCCACCGTCTCAAAAAATCAGCATTTGTGTCGGTCAGTGGTGGATTCGCATGATATATGCACATTCTGGCATATTTTTATTTTTTTCTTGTTTTATTGCCCTTTTAGAGCCTGGGACTATGAAATCCCCTCACAAAATGACTAGTTTATCAATAACTCATATTTACGTGTCCTAAATTATTCAACTTGTTACCAATAATCAATGTAAAAAAATTGAGATGATCCGGGTGGATACTTAATTACAGCGGCTTGACCGATCTTTCCAACCCAAATGTCCGACTGCACGTCACATTTTTTTAAAAAAATGCTTTTATTCTTCTGTGCATCAGATTATTTTCACTAAAATTTATTTACAAATGGGGCACAGTGATATAGATATAATAGTATTAAAAAAATATTGAAAACATGCATGGCTTTGGTTTAGAGTAATTATCTTTCCAAAACGAAGTTTTTGCAAGATATGTTAGTCAGCTTGTATTTTTTTTTTGTCTGTAATCACGTATCGATCACTCTGCAGAGCACAGTTATCATTGGAAATATTTGTAACTTCGCATATCAGAGTCCTATAGAGGTCCCTTTCAGCACATAAAATTTTCAAGGTCAAAGGTCAAGGTCACTTTGTCGCAAATCAGGGGAGTCGACGAAACCCTTATTTTTGAGTAATTTTGATCGGATCGTCTTCAAACTTCATGGGAATATAGTTCATGGTCTGGCGCTCAGCTGATTTAATTTTTGGTGGCGATCGGCCTTGACCTTCATGGTTAACGCTGGAGGTCGAAAGTTTTGACCCCAAGGTCAAATTTTGAAATCTTAGGTACCATATCGTGTAATACCTCAAATTGAACACCTCGATGAGTGCTTTCTAGATATGTCAAGCTTGAGACATTATGATGTCATTTGGTGACGTTATGAGGCAAACGCATATTTTTCATGGTTACTCTGTAGAACGATTCTCATCGGAATCTCTCGTAGGCAGATATTCCTCAAGGAGTCGCTCCTAGTGGATAGCAGCTCTGTTTACCTCAGTGTGACCTTAAATAAGTCACACGTCGTCACCTTTTGGCAAGATACGGGTCTTATTTTGCATTTTTGTCCGACTGCACGTCACACTTTTTTGAATATGATTAAAAAATTAATTTTCTTTCAAACAATTTTAAATATTTTTCCAGGTATTTAAAAAATATTTTATTAATTTAGAAGGCAGTTAAAACAGTTTTGGAGAATTTAGAGAGCTTTTTGTTACTCCCAGAATTGATTTAATTGAAAATTTACGTCCAATAATTTGTTCGATAAATCTTCTCTTTTAGTGCTTTTCAGTATCTGACAGTCACTGAATAGAGCAGTAATAAAAAAAAGGTATGTATTATTTCTTAATAATCCCAGAAATTGGTATTTTGATTATTAGATTAGTTGCTAGAATAAGTTACATACTATGACCTTCATTTATTTTGCCCAAAAATAAAAATTAGGTAATTTCATTGAAAACTCGCAAAACAATCAGAATAGGTGCCCCTTCTTCAAAGTATCATATTTCGGTATATATATGTAATTGAGCTATACGTTTTTTTGTTCTGAACTCAGTTAGACTTACACTTTCAGGAAAATGTAGTGAGAAGGCAATGGAACAAACTTCATTTTTTGACATTTTTGAAAGAGTGGTAACCACTTACATGCGCTTAGCCATACTCAATAATGCACATATGAAGGTATCAAACACCTGTATTACAAAATATCAACCAATAACACAGTAGAAAGATGGTTAATCATTTGCAATCTGATGATTGAGTCGAAAGTGAAAATGAAACACAATCTTCTGTTGGAGGGCATAAAATTACAGAATAGAAACACAAATGTGCTGTTCCACACTAACAAGACCATTACCTTGGCCCAATGTGTTGCTGATAAAGTCTTATGAACCAAAGATGGGTCATTTATAGTTTCTGAGATATCTCTGATTATATGCACTCATTGTAAGTGATATAAAATGTTCAAGATGAACTTTAAAATCATAATAATTATCCAGTTCTTCAATATCCTCATCTAAAGTTCCCCCATCGTCTGACTCAAAGATGGATGCCTGGTTCTCACAGTCTGGCAGTCTGCACATAGTGCATTTCAGTCCGTTTGACAAACACACACATTTTGGTATTGAACACTTTTACAATTTCAGGCCAATAAATCAAGGACCGCCTCAGGTGCTGGCTGACCAACTCCATCCAGTGCACCACCAACTGTTCAACTCCTTCCATCCTCGGCCAACAGGACTTGGTCATTTAAATCGTACATAAAATCATGAACCTTCAAATCATTTAAGATGTTTTTATCAATGTAATTTTTTTAGCCTGTATGCAAGAAAAACTAAAAGGTACAAATTTTCCTTGATTTGTGGTATTTTTCGTTTTGGGGGGGGGGGTGGGGTAACAATAACATTTAAAATGTACATCCAACTTAAAATATATTTTGTTATTTTAGTTTATGATTAAATTTTCTTCAAATTCACGTATTTAAACATGGTGTCCATTAATTAGGGTATGGGCAAAAATCTTCTGTACCAATTTTTATGAAAACAAAATCATATGTTCTGCAATGTATCAGCACTGGACTATCAGTGCCTGTAATTGCAAACACTAAATACGAGTTAGTTTTAACAGCTGTTTTGAAAAGCAAATAACATGAGCTACGTGCCTAACAATTTTGAAGAAGATATAGCCTATAATAAGAGAGACCCATTAGTTTTAAATAGAATGTCTTCTTCTGTCTTATGCTGGTTTCAGAAAAGTTTATTTTGGGATGGGGTTACTAAACAGCTAATAACCCACAAAAGGCTCCTACCAATGCAATGCTATCACATAGTTTCTGACTGAAGAGATGTATACCCTGCCAAAAATTACAATGAGCATGATTCCCCTTGGATGGTACCGGTGGCCAAAAATTACTGGGTCTGGCTCATGGCTGATTGTCTTTCTGCATGAAGTTCAAGTTTTTCGAAGTTCCTTCATGAGCCTTGGATTGCTGTAAAAATAAAAATAAATTTAAAAAATTTGTTCTACCTTTCAGTTCATCAAATCCCAAACATTAACTTTGTCAGAATGATTCGGGCATAAGTAAGCTGCTCTTTTTTTTCTGCACAAGTGAGCTGTTGCTGAGTACGTGTATCTTTCCTCCAGACGGTCCTGCTTCAGGACCGGCAAAGGAAAAACTATTGTGTAGCCTGCATGGAACTGGATTCTGATGTTGACAAAGATAATCCTGGTATGTCTATTGAAAGTTTTGGGTATAATCTTTCACTTTCAACATGCTACTGCTTACTGATCTCCCCTACCTTTGGTGCTCCACCAATTATTTTGCAATATCTTTGCGACCCAAAAATTGTGACATCATTGTGGTGAAACCCATGCAAATGTTAGTGTGAAATGATTGTTATGTGGTGGGATTTATGGGGGGGGGTATTTTTATTTTATCATTTTTGGTGAAAAACAAAAAGTTTGCAGGCACTGTGCAGTATTGTTCTGCTTCTGAGAAGTGAAATGATGGGGAGAGGCTCGGACTGAAGAGACAGGGAGGTGGACACTCGAAGCAGGAAGCATTTATTTAAGCTTTTAACTTTGTACATGTAATAGAAACATCAATGAACAAGAAGGCACATGGTAGAGTGCATACCTCTGCGAGGCTGAACATTTTGCATTTTGTATCCCACTGATAGGTTGGATCTCCATCTGGACCTGAACCAAAATCTAATCGGGTTGTTCATGTCACTTAACCAACTCATCCACCCAAGTTTTGTCATAACCTGTCCATAGCTTTTTGAGATATCCTGCTCACAGACAAACAAACAAACAGACAGGCAGGGATGAATACACAAACTCTGTCTACCTTCGGTGGTGGAGGTAATTAATTATTCCAAAGAGTAATGTGAATGACTGAGCATGAAGAAACCAGTGCATTATTAGTTCAAAGTAGTGATTTCTGCAGGGAAAGGGCAGAGTGGGGAGAGGGGAGTTGGTGGGGTTGTATTCACGACCATTCAAGCGAGTAACGTTATTTCCAATAATTTCATGTTTCTGTTGCTTCACAAAACCTGGTTTGCCACTTCACAATTGTGGCAGATGACTTGTATGCTCTCCCTAAATGCGTTTGAGTTTTTGTTGTTGCTTTAATTCTTCAAATCTAAACATGAAGTGACCTCGTTCACAAAAAAGGTTATTTTGATTTAACGTCAGTTCATTTTCAAGGTTTGAGCAATACATGTGAGTGAAAGAAGATGGAAGAATAAAAATCTTCCATTAATCTTGCTAATAATATGAATGGAAGAATAATAATCTACAATAAAACTCTTCATTCATCTTATAGAGTGGATTGACAAACGTAGGTGCAGGTAAAGGAGGATTTGTTTAAAACGGTGAAAGGTCACAGTCGGTGTCTGCTAGAAGCAGGCCTGAGGAAATGGTGTGCATTGTAAGGTAGCTGGGACCTGGAGATGACACTGGAAATGCTGCACAAGTGTACAGTCATTGTTCCTGCACCCATAACATGAGAGCAAACTTATGAACCAACTCTGGGGTAAATGGCCACATCCCTTGCCCCACAAAGTACAATCCCTATGTTGACCAAAATTTGTGTGTGCATGTATGTGTGCACCTGCCTTCTACACACTCCTCAACTGTTGGCCCATATATTTCTTGTCAAGGCCGATATATCTCTGATTATTGTAAAGGAGCAACCTCAATGACGCAGGATACTGCTGTTTACGCAAGCCACCAAGCAGGACTTCAATCTGCCCTCTCATGAAAGAATGGGGCCACCATCTCCACAGCTGATATTTGTTCTGCCTGGGAATATTTTCATAAAAGTCTCCTTTCTGTCATGCCCCATCCCATCTGTGACTTTTCTATCCCTCCTCTCAACCATGGTACACCAAATCCTCTGTTCTCAGCTTGGAAATCTAACCCGACTGTGGGTAACTTAGTTAATTCCATAAGGCTCACAATGAGTGTGTGTCCATCCTGAGGCAAACCGGAAAACATCTTACAAATCACAAGGCTGACCTCTCCAACCAATCGCCTTCCTCAAAGTCATGGTGGCATTTTGTCAAATCTGTCGCTGGTGTTTGCTCCCCTCCATTCCATCCCTTGCCTCAAATGGCATAACCGCACACTCTGCCCAAGAGACAGAGCTTAGAATGTCGAAGCTCTGTCTTTGCATCCAAATTGTGTGTACCCAACCAATCCTCTTTTGTCTCCATCTTACGCTGACGTACCAACTCTCTACTGGACTCTGTGTCCTCACTCAAGATGGTACGTAAGGTTCTGTCTGGTCTTGCCTCTGCTTTCACGATGGACCCGGATAGCATCAGTGCCCATGTTCTCAAAATCTGCTTTGCCATTCTTGCTTTCCTCTTTGTCTGCCAAATTTAGCTGGTCTTTCTCTTTTGGCAGCCTTCTCTCTACATGGAAGTCAGCAAACCTCACTCCCATCTACATGAAGGGTGCATAAACTCTACCAACTATAGGGCAGTGAGCTTGTTTTCAATTGCAAGGAAAGTCATGGGATCCATCATTGCTTCCATTGTCAAATCTTTTTTTTGGGGGGGGGGGGTTTGTACAGTATACATAGTTGAGGCTCATGGAAGAGCTATTAGTAGACACTGAATGGATTAGGATGTAGCACAACAAAATAAGCAGTGGAGAGAGGAAGGGAGACCAAAGGCAGAGTTGAAGGCCAAAATACAGGGAGATGGGCAAACAGGTGTCGGGAGGAATGGGGGGCAGGAGAGGATGCATTGGGTAGACAAGATTGATGCAGAAGGAAACTCTCAGGAAGGAGAACTGGAAATTTGGAAGCAGGGATTGGGAGGGGGGAGGTTAATAAGAGTAGAAAAGATCATGGTTTTTGATTGGTGGTGATCTGAGATGGTGAACAGCTGTCTTGAACACCTGGAGGGAAGAAAGAGATTGGAGAGAATGTGGAATTTAGGTCCAGAGGTGGGGAAAAAAGAGGAACAAATGAGTGGAGGTGAGCACAGTGATCCTGGATTGAGTTAGTTTCACCAGAAGAGGATTGGTGGTGGACTATGTGTGTGCCCTGCACAAAACTGGTAGTGAACTTGATTCTCTTGAACTTCTAGTTCCCACCATCAGACATGACCTTGCCTTGGAAAATCAGAGCTACTCACAGTCTACAAAGCCTTTGTCCATAGCTCAATGGAGTACTGCTCTCTGCTATGGTTGGTGCCCCTAACATCACATCTGTCTTTCCTAGATTCTGTGGAATATAAAACTCAATATTATTGTAATTCTCCGGCCTTTATGAGGCCAGAGCATAAGGTCTGTTGTTCTCACATTGCAGGTGGGTTGGTGGTGGTGTTTTTTTGTTTTGTTTTGTTTTACCGTTTATTCTCTAAATTGCTCCCTCTGCTTTCCCAGTCCTCTGACCCTCCCCAGCAACTCCAGGATGCATGCTTTCTTCCAGTAACCTCATCCTTTTTGAGCTTCCAAAATCCAGGCTGATGACACACTTCATCTTTTATTCCTCACTTTTCCCATCTATTGAACCATCTTCTTGAAGCTGTTCTGTATCTTCCCTCTGTGACTTGAAACAAACAGTGCACTGCTATCTCTTGTCATCCCCACTTCTGACCTATGATCTTTATTACCCCATTAACCTTTCCTAACTCCATTTTACTTGCTAGTTTCTGTTCCCCCTCCTGCTCCTTCTCCTAACTTCCTCTTCGTTCATTCCCTTGATGTTTGTCCCACTGTCAGTTCTACCTTGCTCTTTCATGAGTCTCATTCTGTAAAGAAAAATAGAACTAGAAAATAGAAATTGACTTGAATGTGTCTGGATATGCCTTCACCCACTTCAGAGGTCAACCCACTGTTATGTTTGACCTCAATTTGAGGTAACATGATAAATTAGAGAGAGATAGATAGAGATGGGTAGAAGAGAGACCTCAAATGCTTCTAACTCAAGATTAGGGTCTGCAAAATGATTTTAAAAGGGTACATGACCTTTGCCCTGTTGAATCCAAAATTGAAGCGGCTCATCTTTGCATTACTGTCCATACTTGTGCCAAGTTTTGTTGAAATCCCTTCAATGGTTCATAAGTTTTTGTGGCAACAAAAAAACCAATAGCAGGTACATGCACGGACAGTCCGGAGGACAATAGGAAAACAATGCCTTCGGCTGCAGAGGCAAAAAAAAAAGGCTATAAGCAGCACCAAAGTTGTCAGACAGAATACAAACTGCTCTTGTCATGTTAGATTCTTAGCTTTGATTCTTTTCAGTTTGAACTGAAGCCTAAACCACTCCAACCGATTTTGTTCTTTCATGAGGGAACTGGTTAGTTTTGTCAGAGAAAATTGGTGTAGGCGGCTGGTCGTGTAAAACTGCATTGCTTTGCATCGCCAGGCCCCGTCGGACCGTTTGAACATGTTCGAGCTTGGTTGGTCGTAGTTTGTATTCATCGGTTCGTACGGATGCCTTCACAACACGACTGGATGAACGTGCTTCTGCTGAGCCAATCAGAGAGTAGCACAACCTGATACTTTCTTCCTGAACGAAAGGGCAAAATTCTGGACTGAACAACGTGATGAGCTGATTCAGCTATGGCACGATAAACCTGCTTTGGTGATATAATGTCCAAAGCCGATGCAAACCGTATTTCTAAAACGAAGGCCACAGATGCCACTGGCAGATCCACAGCTTCCCCTTATTACTCTGACACTTTTTTTTGCGCCTCCGCCAGACTAGCAAACCATGAAAATAGCAAGACTCTTCTTCCGGCGAGATTTTGACCATGTCATTTCATTCTTCTCTTGTTACTGTACTTTTGACGCACACCAGAGGGACCAATTATTGCTCGTCTGATTGCTTTTTTTGGAGAAACCCATGACAGCCAGTCCTCTGGCGTCAGTTTGTTTGGCCTGGTGCCTCAGAGCCATGGGAACTTTCTAAGATTATCCGACGACTAAGATGCATCACATTGAAAGAAATTGGTTGGCGTGGCCTAGGCTTTACTTGTCCCATTTTTTTTTAAGGATGCCCTCCTATTTCCTAATTCTTTGTCTTCCCCAGCATTGAACGCTCAAGCTGCACGATCTCAGGTTCGTGAACGCCAAATGAAAGGGGAGCCCGAGGCGGCAATCGATGGTGCCGAGGAGCGAGCACCACGACCAGCAGGTCCTCGGGCTGAACCAGCTGGCCTCGCCCTTCCTGATATCCGTCCTGGTCCTTCTCCTGGTCAGGGTGCTCCTGTGGGAGCTACTGCACCACCGCCAGCCAGCAGTTTGGCAGGGATGTCACAGGTGTGAACTGTATCCAAGTTTTTTTTTTATTTTGTTGAATATGCAATGGAACAATAATACATTTTATGGTTAACACAAGTTGAAGTGCTCAGTGTTGTTGTTATTGCGTGTAGACTGCCACAACAGTTGGAAGCCTTTCGCAAGCCAGCGCTATGATTGGGGACTGTCCCACAGCCCGGGGCCTGGATGCAGCCGAGCAGGCGGTGTTGGCAAAGTTGCAGTGGGCATCACGTGAACTCGCCCAGGCTGCTTCTGTCGAAGCAAGCACACAGCTATGCTGCCTCGTCAAGGCTTGTGCCGACTCGCTACTCAGCTTGCGCAAGCTCATGTGATGCAACGGGAGGTGCAGACGTAAGGGCACCCAAAAGGGCCGGGAGTAGTTTGAGGAGACCAGGAGGGTTTTGTGAACAGTAGGAGGTGGGTGGGAAGGGTGTGAGGAGCATGTATGAAATGATTCTTTGCAGGGTGTGGCTGCAGTTCATTACTCTTGCATCAATTTAGTACCAGAATCACCATTTACAAGGCTCGATTACATTACATTGATGAAGTTGGGACTCGTGCATTTGATGTACATTTTGGGGAAAATAATGGAACAGGAAAGGGAGAGTATGGAAGTTAAGAAGAAAAAATTGGCAATAAATAGTAGGCAAAGGAGGAAAGTGGAATGTAATTTGTAGGTATTATGTAAATAATCTCTTTGGGCTTTATTACAAGTATTAAGGAACAACTTTCTAAAGGAGGAGAGTTTTACTGAGCAGAAAAGATTCAAATGGACTTCTTTGATTGCTCAATGGCAGAAATGTGTCTATTTACATAATTTGCCATAATGTATCCAGCAGCCTTGTAAACATGCAGATTTTTTAGGAGGGTGGGTTCACAGGAAAACCGTTGTGAATCAAGAATTGTCCAGATTTATTCTTGCTAAACAGTTAGTTACTTTAAGTGGTTGGAATTGCTGAAAGTTAAGCAGTCTGGTTGGTGTTGCGTGCTTTGCAGGAAGCGAGCCAAGTGAAGTAAACGAAGCTCATTGAGAAATGAATGGATTCATCCAGACAATTTGAATGTGGGATGGGAAAAATAATAATAATAATTAACCCATTGTTCGCTCATGTCCTGCAAACAAATTCCAAAGATACCAAGTATCACCCAAGATCAAATGTAACAAACACCTGTAATTTTGGACCGACATGCAACTTGTCTCAACAATGCCAAGACATTTACATTTGGTCATCGGTGAAAGGCGGTCGGTTAAATATTGGTGTTTGCCACCAAAACTTCAAGGTTGCTATTCGAGATTAATTGGGAAAACGGCCTCAAAGTTTGAATGAAATCGCTGCCATGAACCTCATGATATATCGGCATTCTCAGTTGCATGCTGCTTGTTCAGTGTGGTTGTTTATCAACAATTACTTTGCTTAACTACTCAACAGCTATTGCTCCAGGAGAATGTTGAAACGGTTTGTAAGCTTAACCTTTATGCTGGGAGGCTAGCATCTGGTAGTGTTCAAAGGTCAATCGAAGCGAGCAGTCAAAAGCCATCGTTCCTGCCACAAACTCGAAAAAAAGTTGTTTTTTTTTACATCTCGCTTAGTGTTTCTTTGTTATGTTTTAAGCAGTCGGGCAGTGATCGTTAATTTTATGCTTCTCTTCGAATCGGAAACCTCTGTTGGCATTCGAGCAGACATTATGAAGTTTATAATTTTCAATTATTTTATGTCATTCCGTTTGTGAGAGTAGAACCTTCAAGTGCATGCCTCTTTTGAGTACTGTAAGTTTGCACACTTTAGTTATTTTAACATTTTCAGCAAGAGTGTTGATGTTGGCATCTGGGTCGTGTTGCGTTGGTGGCTATGTTAGCAAATGGGGTGTGTACGGTGGCAGTGCCATCACACAATTCCGTCTATACTTTGGTCACTGCCAGTATCCATTCCAGAGCTGGGTGTGATGGATCCATTTTAAAATGTTGGTACGTGCAAGGAGCTTTCTTTATTTTGTACCATGTTGAATGCCATGTCTGTGCCGGGTTATGCACGTGACTTGAAGTGTGCACCTTTCATGAAACTTTATATTGCAAAGAAACACGATTGTATTATAGTCCATCGTTACATTTGTGATGCAGTTTCCACTCGGATGTTTGCCTCCTTCAAACGGGGCTTCGTGAAATTGCATTCGCATCCGTATGGATCTGTCCGAGTCTTTGAATTATCCCTCAAGCAGTTGTAAACAATAGAAATAAAACTTATTTCCATTTGATGTTTCAACCTCTACTTTTCCTTTTTTTTTCTTTTTTTCTGTCACTGAAAGCAAGTCACTAAAACGTTTGGAAGTTACGTGTGTGGTGATATGGAATGATGCTTTCACAAGTATAAGCTTTTACTTATTAATACATTGCTGTGCAAAAGATTTGGACAATTTGCATTTTTCAATTCTGATACAAAATGAAACAAACTTTATTTTATGCAAATACATCTTTATGAATGTGACATAAATGCCTGGTGTTGGCGCAGTGGTTAGGGCAGCGGCTTGGGATACAAAAGGTCCTGAGTTCAAGCCCCGTTGGGCCACTGAATTAATACACCAGGGGGTTGACTCAGCCTGTCATCCTTCCAAGGTCTGTGAAGTGAGTACCAGTGTACTGGGCCGGTGTATACCCTGGTTAAAATAGGTGTACCATATCCCTGTGTCGTAAGAGGCGACCAGGGTTGCGTCAGGAAGGGCATCCGGCGTAAAACATGTGCCAAATCACTATGCGGATCATACGGATGATCCGCTGTGGCGAACCCGAACGGGAGCAACCGAAAGAAGAAGAAGAAGAAATCTTTATGAAAAAAAAATCTTATTCAAATCAAATTTATACACAATCTACCTTGATATAAACTAATGAGTATGTGCACACTTCCTTCAAAACCCTATAATAGGCTTGAGCTCATCTTGCATCTGTGAGGAAGTCAGCAAATATCACTGCATTTACATAAACAAGGTGTAAAAACTGATCCCCTTAACTACAGACCTATCAGCTTCGAATCAACAAGGTCGTGGAATTAAGTTAATGTTATGTCCTTGGGCTGGCAGGATGGCCTTGAGGTTCGCACACATGCCTTTAAGCTCTCTAACTTGGGTTTGAGTCTTGATCCAGCTATAAACTCATCCTGGTGTTTCACAGGCAGGGATTCATGAATGTGTCTGGCGGACCTCGGATAGATGTTAAGCGGGCATCTCATCTCCAGGCATTAGTTGGTGGATGCTAAAGATCCCACTGTGTCCGTTGCAAAGAGTAGTTGAGTAATCGATTGTTTAAACAAAATTCCAGCAGAGTGTTTTGGATCATTATCTTGCTGTAATATGAATTGGACTAATGTGTCTTTCACCACTGGGTATAGCATGGTAGATTAGAATTTGTTTGTACCTTGCTGCAGTCAATATATCAGCAATTTTCTAACACCACTAACCCCAAACTTGAATGGAACTTCCTCCATGCTCAATTGTTGGTTTCAAGCAGGGCTCTTTATTAGAAGTCCCAATTTTTTTTTATTCATCTCACATACTATCTTCGATTCCATCCAAATAACTGAAACATTGACTCATCTGTCCAAAGCACCTTTGACTATTGTTCCATAATCCAATTTCTCTGTTCTTGTCCATATTTTCCCCTTTTGGTCTTGTTCCCCTTTCTTAATTGAGGTTTTCTTACTGCAACGCATCCTTTTAGTCCTGATTTCAAAAGTCATTTTCGTGCTGTTGATGTATAAGGACACGAGCATTTTGCCAGTTCTGTTGTCGTTGTCAGCATGACAGAGGTAAAGGGGATGCTGTAAGTGTAGAGTGCAGAGACAGCAATGACAGCTAGGAATGAACTTCCTGAAGCTAGTGATGAAGTCAAGTGTGGTTAAACTATCACCATGAAATTTCAAGATGGAAAAGACAAATATGTCAAAGTTCACTGGAAATGTACATCTTTCCAAAATATTTCAGGCATATTGTAGATTCCAGGTACAGCATCACACTGCTCTGCACCTATGGATATGGAAAACCACTCAAGCTGATAAAGGGCATCGAATCAGATTACGAAGTATTTGGATTCCATATACGGAGATCCGAAGTTCGTTGCTGAGACAATAACATACGGTATCACCAGTGTTCAAGACACTTCGAAACTGTGAAGATGGAAGATTTTGTGGACTGGTTGACTTGGTAAAGCAAAGCTTCAATATGTTGAAAGAAGTCAGCTGTCCAAACGACATGGTCAAATGCTTACTATGATCGAGAGGAAAATGAATAATGATGGTCGGAAGCTTTGGTTTCGGCCCTGGAGTGAGAACAGACATCAGCAAGTCTGCAGATGTTAATGAAGTGAATGATGACCGCAATGAAGTTCAGACTCAGGACAACTGCAACAGTGTGCTGTGATGCAAGGATCCACAGGTGCTGTTAATCACGTTGCCAAGACTGAAGATGAGAAACCTGTTCATAAGTGTTGGATTTGCCAATCTTCCAGTCACTGGATTGACAAACGTGAGAAGTTGATGATTATGACAACCGAAGCGACTGAAAATGATCAAGGATAATTCTGCATGTTACAGCTGTCTGAAGAAGGCTTCAAGGAAGACTGGATGTCCACATGTAAGAAAGCGAGATGCCTGTGTTTTGAGCAGTTCAACTGTGTGCAGTGCAAATATTTTCACAATCCTCTTCTGCATCCTACAAATCAGATTGGCACTGTTGAAGTGTTGGTGTTACACTTGTGAGCAGCAAGTAATTCATGCTGCCCATCATTGTGGAGATTATGGGATGACAGGACAGATGTCAGTGAGGAAACTTGCTTCTGGATTCAGGTGCACAGATTAAACTGGCCATTCTTTCCATTCCAGAAGAACTAAAGCTGAAAGGGAATGATGTCAGCAGCATCATAACCAAGGTTGGTGGTGAAGAAGAGTTGCAGACAAAGCTGTACCAGGTGTACATCCATTCACTGGATAGTACTAACCAAAGCTATGCTATTTAGGCTGTGGAAAGACCCTGCATCAAATATGACATTGCCATAGTTCAGAGGAATGAATTCACCAAGTATTTTGGACGTCGAGACTGAAGAAGGGGTTCATTTGACCTGCTCGTTGGCATCAAACATGCTTAAATGTACAGGGGCAGAGAAGGACAAGAGAATTTTGAAATTTGGTAGTGTGGCAGTCCCCCTTGGATTGGATAAGATTTGGAGCTACATCTAGATATTAGCTTCAAGCCAAGAAAATACTACATGTGAAGTTTTCAACACCAGTTGACATTTCAGCCTTCTGGATTACAGTTTTACTTTGTCTTTTAATATAGTAGATACAAACCAGACTCTGGAAAGAGGATTATTTAATTCTTTCAATTCTTTGTAAACAAGAATATGGAAAAGAGTGCTATGCCTTGGAAACTTTTGGAGTTCCAAATCTATCAATGTTCCTCTGTTGGATGGTGCTTGATGAGATTGAAAAGATGAGATTGAGATGGTGTTTGATGAGATGAGATTGAGACTTGATTGAAAAGTAAAATAATCAAAGAATATAACATTTAATTAGATATATTTATCTTTTCAGCAATACCACCACAGTGCTGGGAAGAACTGAGTTCCTTGAATCCCTCCTTTGTTTGTCGAAGCACTTCAGCTATCGATCTACATCATGTAGAAGATTAAAGAAGAACTGGAAAAAACACTGACTAAAACTATTATTGAACTAAAAAGAAAATGTTTATTTAAAACACTTTAGTTTGTGGGTTTGAAATGTTTGTGGGGGTATGGAATATGGGTTTGGGTTATGACAACCAGCCCTCAGCAGATGCTCTCTGTTGTAATCGCCCTTGGTTTAGTCCTCGAATGCTCAATGGGGTCTTAACAACAGGACGAACCACCAACCTCTTGCCTTTAAGAACAATCTGTTGAGAGGTTTGGGTTTAGGATTCATTATTTATCTTGCTTATTTGTGAATTTTGGTTTCTGGAGTTCATGAATAAAATGAACCTAGTCTCTTCTACATTCAAAATCTATAATTGTAAGTCCATGGAATATAGACCACAGTGAGAAAACTTTTTTAACCTTTATTAAAATATTGAATTTTTTATTTTTTTAAAGAAAGCCTTTTAACCCACACTGCAGGTGATCTTGTTCCAAGCATGCAACACATTAAGACAACCCTTTATTTGGGCAGTGTATACGCAACAGACCGCTGCCTCGATTGTTCTCGAAAATAAATATAACCGGGTTACATACATTACATGGCCAAAAGTATGTGGACACCTGCTTGTCCAACATCTCATTCTAAAATTATAGGCATTAATATAGAGTTGGTCCCCCCTTTGTTGCTTTAACAGCCTCCACTCTTCTGGGAAAGCTTTCCACGAGATGTTGGAACATTGCTGCGGGGATTTGCTTCCATTCAGCCACAAGAACATTAGTGAGGTTGGGCACTGATCTTGGGCGATTAGGTCTGGCTCGCAGTTGGTGTTCCAATTCATCCCAAAGGTGTTCAATGAGGTTGAGGTCAGGGCTCTGTGCAGGCCAGTCCAAGTTCTTCTGCACCGATCTCGAGAAACTATTTCTGTATGGGACTTCGCTTTGTACATGGGGGCATTGTGTCATGCTGAAACAGGAAATAGCCTTCCCTAAACTGTTTCCACAAAGTTAGGAGCACATAATCGTCTATAATGTCATTGTATGCTGTAGTGTTAAGATTTCCCTTCACTGGAACTAGGGGGCCCAGCCTGAACCATGAAAAACAGCCACAGACCATTATTCCTCCTCCACCAAATTTTACAGTTGGCACAATGCATTCGGGCAGGTGGTGTTCTGGCATCCGCCAAAGCCAGATTCATCTGTCAGACTGCCAGATGGTGAAGCGTGATTCATCACTCCAGAGAAAGCGTTTCCACTGCTCCAGAGTCCAATGGCGGTGAGCTTTACACCACTCCAGTTGACACTTGGCATTGCAGATGGTGATCTTAGGCTTGTGTGCGGCTGCTCAGCCATGGAAACCCATTTCATGAAGCTCTCGACGAACAGTGTTTGTGCCGACTTTGCTTCCAGAGGCAGTTTGGAACTTGTCAGTGAGCGATGCAACCGACGACAGATGATTTTTTTTTTCCGTGATGTGCACTTCGGCACTTGCCGGTCCTGTTCTGTGAGCTTGTGTGGCCTACCACTTTGTGGCTGAGCTGTTGTTGCTCCAAGATGTTTACACTTCACAATAATGGCACCTACAGTTGACCGGGGCAGCCCGAGCAGGGCAGAAATTTGATGAACTGACTCGTTGGAAAGGTGGCATCCTATGACTATGTTATGTTGAAAGTCATTGAGCTCTTCATTATGGCCCATTCCACTGCCAATGTTTGTCTACGGAGATTGCATGGCTGTGTTCTTGATTATATACACCCATCAGCAATGGGTGTGGCTGAAATAGACAAATCCACTAATTAGGAGTGTCCACATACTCTTGGTTATGTCGTGTATATGAAGCAAAAACATGCACACGTCATAATCATTTTACAGCCATTTCCATGCTTGCATGTGTATATAAGGAATGCTTAGATAGATAGTATCATGTTTTTTTGAGCTAAGATAATTCCAATTGCACCCCAACCTTCCCCTCTCCCCACAGGAAGAAAATGCCAAGATGGGTGAAATTTTTTATTTTAAACTTGATGGAATCAAACAAAAAACTTGCACAGGCACAATTTTAGGGTGCCTTCATTAATTCCTGAAAGTTTCAGCTTCAATTCAAATCCTCTCAGAGTAGATGAAACCTACATATACAACGTAACTCCATTATATATAGATAGATTAGAATGGCACTTGGTAAAGTGCATACCTCCACCCCACTGAACAGTTTACATTTTGTATTCCACTGAGCAGCCAGAACAGAACTAAAATCAAATCGGCTTGTTCTCATCCACCAAGTTTTATCATAACTGATCCATCTTTCAATGGTGAAGAATCACTTAAATATAGCATCCAGATCTTCAAAATCGAATCAATTCGGCCTTTACGCACACCATCAACTCATCCACCTTCAGTGGCAAAGGTAATAATCCTATTAATTTGCAATTGGTCACCAGCTTTGACATCAACAAATTTTTATTACATACCCTCAGCATCAAAAAGCTAGATATAATCGAACAGTTTCAAATGTAGCACTTCGCTGCCATTAGAGCATTTGAATTGCATCAGATGTGGCAATAAATGTGAATTGTTGCTCCCGGATTGCCGGTTAGATAACAGAAGACGCCATTTGCATTTTTGCCGCCTTCATCCCTACCGCGTTTCGAATCTCGTGGCTCGGGCAACTTGCTAGTTTGAGGTAATGTACAAGGTTGGGAACCAATACCTGTAAGGACATGTTTACTGCATTAATGAAAAGAAAAAAAAAATCAAGATGATGGCTGATGAAACAGCAAACATAACAGTGTAGTCACTGAGATCATCATTCGAGATTTACAGAACACAATGCACAATATATTTATTGCTAGTCAAAGTGATGTGCAAGTTTCAAACAGAGTCCAAGTCAACTTTGACCCACTGAGTTCAATATGGAATGGTCATCTGGTGAGATGTTCAGTGATGGATAAATGATTTAAAAGCAATCCCAATCACAAATTGTTTACTCTTACAAAACTAGATCTTAAAAGCCCGATGGTAAAACTACACAAATGTACAACTGACTGCTCTTGATCATACATGATGCAAAGAATGAATTAAATATCTTTCTGAATTTGCTACCATCTCACAACATCAAATTGGTATCGATGAGTGAGACAGGGTAAAATGTTTGGAGAAATAAGTTTTCATTTCTTATAACCTCTTATTTATTTATTTTTCAGGAATTTCTTGGATTCTCCAACTATGCACAGCTTGATTATGAGAGATGAGCAATGAGCAATGAACAACGGACTTTATGGGAAAACAGGCGAGTCCTTTTCACCAAACGTTAATATGGCGGCATTGTATAAAGTGCACAAATGCATGTGTGCCTCTACCCCACTGTCCTTTTCCACTGAACAAACACATTACATGCTATATACAGTACATACAAAGGATAAATCAAAATTCAGCTCCCCCCCCAAACAAAATCCTTTATTGCAACTCCATAGAAGCTGTATGAAAATTAAAGTACATAATTACATTTCAATCAATTGAATTCAAAACTAACTTCCCTCCACCAAACCCCCACATCAAAATATTGGCATGTTTTTCCAGCAAATAAATTTTTATACATGTACAGTAATATATATTATTATAATAATATATTATAATATTATATTATAATAATATATTATAATATTATTATATTAATTATAATATATAATATATTATAATATATAATATATCATAATATATTATATTATAATATATAGTATAATATATGATATAATATAATATATTATAATATATGTTATAATATAATATATTATAATATAATATATATTATAATATATATTATGATATAATATTATAATATAAAATATAATATATATTATAATATAATATATAATATAAAAGAGCCTGGTGTTGGCGCAGTGGTTAGGGCAGCGGCTTGGGATCCAAAAGGTCCCGAGTTCAAGCCCCGTTGGGCCACTGAATTAATACACCAGGGGGTTGACTCAGCCTGTCATCCTTCCGAGGTCGGCGAAATGAGTACCAGTATACTGGGCCGGTGTATACCCTGGTTAAAATTGGTGTACCATATCCCTGTGTTGTAAGAGGCGACCAGGGTTGCGTCAGGAAGGGCATCCGGCGTAAAACATGTGCCAAATCACGATGCGGATCATATGGATGATCCGCTGTGGCGACCCCTAACGGGAGCAGCCGAAAGAAGAAGAAGAAGAATATATTATATTATATATTATATTATATTATAATATATTATAATAATATATTATAATATATATTATATTATAATATATATTATATTATAATATATATTATAATATTGGGAGGTAAGTATATTATATTATAATATATTATATTATAATATATATTACATTATAATATATAATATATATTATATTATAATATTTTATAATACATAATATATATTATATTATAATATATTTTATATTATAATATATTTTATATTATAATATATATTTTCACAATCCTCTTCTGCATCCTACAAATCAGATTGGCACTGTTGAAGTGTTGGTGTTACACTTGTGAGCAGCAAGTAATTCATGCTGCCCATCATCATTGTGGAGATTATGGGATGACAGGACAGATGTCAGTGAGGAAACTTGCTTCTGGATTCAGGTGCACAGATTGTATATATTATATTATAATATATTGTATTATAATATATTGTATTATAATATATTGTATTATAATATATTGTATTATAATATATTGTATTATAATATATTGTATTATAATATATTGTATTATAATATATTGTATTATAATATATTGTATTATAATATATTGTATTATAATATATTGTATTATAATATATTGTATTATAATATATATTATATAATATGTATTATATTATATTATAATATATTATTATATTATAATATATTATATATATATATTATATAATATATATTATATTATATTATAATATATATTATATAATATATATTATATAATATATATTATATTATAATATATATTATATTATATTATATTATAATATATATTATATAATATATATTATATAATATATATTATATAATATATATTATATTATAATATATATTATATATTATATAATATATATTATATTATAATTTATATTATATTTTAATATAATATATTATATAATATATTATATAATATATTATATTATATTATAATATATATTATATTATAATTTATATTATATAATATATAATATATATTATATAATATATAATTTATATTATATAATTTATATTATATTATATATTTATATTATATATTATATATATATATATATAATATATATTATATATATATATATATTATATATATATATAATATATATATATATATATATTATATTATATATATATATATATAGTTATAATATATATTATAGTTATAATATATATTATATTATATAATATATTATATTATAATATATATTATATAATATATATTATATAATATATATTATATAATATATATTATATAATATATATTATATAATATATATTATATAATATATATTATATAATATATATTATATAATATATATTATATAATATATATTATATAATATATATTATATAATATATATTATATAATATATATTATATAATATATATTATATAATATATATTATATAATATATATATATATATATATATATATATATATATATATAATATATATTATATAATATATATTATATAATATATATTATATAATATATATTATATAATATATATTATATAATATATATTATATAATATATATTATATAATATATATTATATAATATATATTATATAATATATATTATATAATATATATTATATAATATATATTATATAATATATATTATATAATATATATTATATAATATATATTATAATATAAGTCTATATATTATAATATATATTATAATATATTATATATTATAAAATATATTATAATATATATTATATATATTCCCATGTCTTACCTCCCAATATTCAATGACTAAATATAATAAATTAACTATTGCTCTTGAAAGAATAATGATAATAAATAAGACAATTTTCATTGTTCAGAATCCTATCACCAACAGAGGTATTTCCACAGCTTCGATACACATCCAGGAATAGTTCGTGGGTCAGATTGCATCAGGATTATTTAATTAAATGGTGCGACATCCCGATGAACAGCAGGCAGCTACCGTTAACACTCCTCCAGCTGACGGCACAATCACGTGATCTGCAGAATAAAAACCGGTCAGAATACGACTCCTTCGATGCACCGCAGCAGCAAATGCTCCCAAGTTTGGTAGCAAACGTGTGCACGAATCACCTGTCGAGGTGGGACGTTGCTTCTTAAGGAAGGGGAAGATTTGCCGGAAAGGGTTCGACCACAAGACATGTTCAGAGTGAAGGAGGAAAAAAAACAAAAAAAAAACAACTCCATCTGCTTCGGCATTCGTAGAAGGAAGTATCAGATGTATTCCCAGTGTTTAGTGTCCAACTGCTCGTGATGTTTCTCATCTCGCGAACACACCACCAAAAAAGAATCATAACAACAATAAAATAATAATTTAAAAAAACGAGGAACAGGCTGGTTATTTCTATGGCATTCAAATTCCAAGCCGACATTTGGCTACATTAACAAGAAAGTTTCTCGACCGCATTTCCCATGTTTTCAACACGTTAAAAAACTAAAAAAAAAAAAAAAAGAGAAGACAGCTAATGATACTTTTTACCTGCAGTAGTCTATCAAAAGTACAAACATTTTGTAATACTGGTATCCAAAAAGGTCTGCAAATCGCACCAAGGTGACTTCCCCCACATGCGGATTGGCATCAATAAAACAAGTCTTTGGGTCACCTTAAATAAAATTGTACAGGTGTGTGACAAGACAAGAAAGAGACTCAATTAGGTTCTAAAACTTGCATTGCTGTAGATAAGTCATGCATACATACATCATGAGGATATCCAAAGGAAAGAGAGGGAAAAAAATTCAGTTAGGCCTTCTGCCTCCATTTCCACCTGTCGTACTTGATAAAAGATCTTAAGAGGGTGAGAAGGTGGTGGTTTTTGATAAAGTAAGAGTGGCCGTTGGAGAGTTGTAGGTGAACGGAGTGAAAGGCAAAAGTGCAGGAGGATGTTGGGAGTGGGAAAGAAAAGGAATAGGGGGAAAGGCAACAAAGAGGCCACCGCAAAAGTGCATGTGCTGGATAATTTATTACTTCAAATGTCGAGTAAGAAAATTTTTGAACCGTCCCTGTTAATGTTGAAGCTGAGTCTCCTGCTTCGTGTCAAAAGTGTGAGCCACGTGGGTGTTTGTACTCGAGCAGGCTGGGCCATTAATCGAGTGGGCCCTGAAAAATCAGTCGCACAAAGGGGCGCTCTGCACCAGGGTCCGAACCCAGCGCCGTGTTGCAGAAAGGACAAATGGCATGGAAACCGTGTGTGCCGTACGGCAGCGGCATACGTGCCCAGTAACGTGCAGTGCCCTCCGAGCATATGTGCCCACATGGCGAAAATGCATACATGGGTGTGCCTGCGTCCACACAGCTGTCAGCCTCGCGCCCCATCGACAGGGCCACATATGGGCCTACAGTGCGGCACATGGGACATTCACGTGCTTTGTCCCCATGAGTGCCAACGCCCCAATCATGCCTTCCGTGCACATGCCCACAAACCAAGTACACCCAGGGTTGATTGTCCTCCATGGTATCTTTCAGCACGGGACCTGGTCCCCGGTATCGACTGAAGCTGGGGAACGCAAGAGTGTTGAGGCCCACGGGACACTGTGGCCGAGTCGCGTTCATCTTCTGTCGCAATGCCTCGAGACCCGAGACAGTGGGCGCATTCTTCAGGCCTTCCGCTGTGCGCCAAAGCAGTGTCGCACCACAAAGGTCTATGAGCGAGCCATCACGCAAGACATTGGTTTCATTCGCCACCTAGGTGCGCACGTACACACACACACACACACACACACACACACACACACACACACACAATCTTATTCACACAGCCTCAATTTGTGTCCCTGCCTTACCCTTTCTGTTGTGGAAGGTGATGTGTTCTGGAAACTCCAGATCAACAGTTTGATTTCACAATCAAACAACAAATTGCATATCAAACTTTACTTTAACAACACGGTCAGTTTGCAATGATACAACTCAATCAATGCATTATCAAAGCTCAGTTTAGATGCTTTTAAAGCAAGCTGGCTTCACAATATAATTTCCAACAACAATCTTTTGAAACACAAGGGATGGGAAGAGAAAGCAGTTTAAATCTCTGCAATACTGAATGCCAGATTTATCCTATCAATTCTCTTTCATATGGGGCCTCAACCCCAAAAAAATTTTTTAGAAACCAATTGAGCAACAATCAGACTTTTGGCATTGAGCAAGCAGGGGCAAAATGTGCAGGCACGAGACCCAAGCGTAGAGGTTGTGCAAAGCCAATGTAGGCGCATCAAAGCCCCTTCACAAGTCTTGGGTGGGAGGAGAACTTGTCAGAACAAAGCTCCAGCTTGGTTTCAGAGATTGCGAGGATAGATATATATTTTTTGTTGTTGTTGGTGTTGGTTTGTTATTAACAGTAATAAGGCACTGCAAGTACTTATGTGTGTAGCTCAACAGTGTTTATTTTCATGCAAAAAATAAAAATGAGTCACTTGGCAAGTCACGTGATTTGAAATGCAAATGTTCGTATTGCTACATCATCATTTCCAGTTATTAGTTTGTACAGAATAAGTATGCAGTGAGGGAGAGGGGGTGGAGACAGAGAGAAAGAGAGACAGAGAGACAGAGAGACAGAGAGACAGAGACAGAGAGAAAGAGAGACAGAGACAGAGAGAAAGAGAGACAGAGAGAAAGAGAGACAGAGAGAAAGAGAGACAGAGAGAAAGAGAGACAGAGAGAAAGAGAGACAGAGAGAAAGAGAGACAGAGAGAAAGAGAGACAGAGAGAAAGAGAGACAGAGAGAAAGAGAGACAGAGAGAAAGAGAGACAGAGGTCAATTTATATGGAAAGTCCAAGGAATGCAATAAGAACATTTGGACATTTCGTTGATGCAGGTTGCTCATCAACCACAAATTACAAAAGCATTATTAGACGGTGAACAAAATCAAGATAGTACATATATGGGATTTGAAGTTGTGGTCCACATCACGAGACAAGCATTCAAACCAGAAAACAAAAAATAGAAATTCCTTCCAACATAATCCTCCAACATCAGAAATAGCTGGCCTTGGGTTAAATTACACCTGTTTAGCCTAATATATTTTTCTTTTTTAAACTGGCTTTGATAGAAAGTGCAAAATGAAATGTCTACAAAGTAGTAAATGGCTAAACAGTTCAATAATTCTTACAATGGAAACAAACTAGGATGAATCATTGCTTTCACAACTTAAAAGATTACCAGAAACCAAGAGAAGGAAGAGGAAGAACAAGAAGTAGTAATAGAAGAAGAGAGTTAACATCACAATCACACAGGACTGGGAATGAGATGCATCATCATTTTACTCACCCTGGGACACAAGTTCGGAATATTAAAAATAGTTTGCACATCACAGGGTGTTTCAAAAAGATTGATACAACTTTGACTTCCTGCCATTTCTTTGTTTTTTGACCGATACCGTTTTCCTTTTTGACGTTTTGTGGTGTTATTGTGGTATTTGTTCCCTGGGATTTCTAGCTCCATAGCTCAACTATGCCATTGACAGTGAAGCAGAAGACAAAAGTGGTGGCTCTGTGGTATGAGACAAAATCATGTGTAGACACCCACCAGAAAATGTTGTGGTTGTTGATGGCATTGTTCAAGTAGAAATGGGCTTCATCACTGAACCAGATCAGGTTGATCCAGCTTGGGTACCACTCCATCCTGTCACTGAGCCAGTTGCACATATCAAGTCTCCTTCTCATGTCATCTTGACTCAGTTTATGCCTAATCGAGATGATGTATGGGAAAAGCTTCAGTTCCTTAGTGAGGATACACCAGACTGATGTTGGTTTGATGCCTAGCTCCCAGGAGCACCGGCGGTGAGACTTCTTGGGACTGTCCACTGCAGAATCCTGCATGGCGTCGATGTCGGCTTGGCTCTTGGTTACTGATGCTGGCCTGCCACTGTTGCCCTTGCTCTGGCTGTGCACTGTACCCTTGTGCTCAAAATGTTTCACAATATGTTGAATGGCACAATTTGAGGGTCCATCATATGTTCTGAGGTCATATTCCCAGCAGAACCACCGGTGGGTGAGCTGAAATCCAACCCTGTACTTTCTACTTTCAAAACTCAGTCACACCATTTGTACATCTGACTGAATGACTATAACTAAAACTTATTTTAACAGTCACAATTAATCCCACGTCAATGTTGGGGCAGCTGAGGGAGTAGTTAGGCCTGAGCCTTTCACGGTCAGCTTGCAAGATCCGACCCTCAACTGGAGTTGATTTGAGTAGGAATTTGTAACTTGTTCAGGGTGTTGGCAATAACTAGCCGACTCTCCAGAAAAGAGACACCGTGGGATCTTCAACGTCCACCAACTATGAGCAGGTGGGACACCCAGATTAATGATAAACACCAATCTGAGTGACGGCACACTCTGACGTAACACCCTGCCTGCAAAGCTCCAATCTGACAATTTATAGTCAGATTGGGAATCGAACAACTAGACAGCTCAAAGATAAGCGTGCTGCATCTGTACCATCTTGTCAGAGAAATATCTGACTGAAACAACTAATAAAATACGTACACATCTTGTTCCTCGATTTAAAAAAAAAATTCAAATAGATACCATGTTATCCAGCAAAAAGAAGAGAGTTATTGATAACTATGGCTAAATTATGTGTTTGCCGTTGAAACAAAGCAGATGACAAGTACTCCGAGTGGATCATCTGGACCTTATACCATTCCAAAAACCAAAATGGATTTTGAAACATTTCCTTTGACGGAAAGCCAGAATGAATCGATGGGACATGGGGGTCAGAATTTTGGTGGCAGAGTGACGCACCGAGCAGGGGGAACTAACCTTGTGGAGGGGAGTCTAAGGAACACACATTAAATCAAATTCTCCTGCTGGGACTTTTTGTTGGGAAGATTAATCTTTTTCTTTATGAAGAAGTCTAGGCCCAGGCCCAGAAAGTAACAAAATGACAGAAGGCAACAAGTTTACAGACTGACAGAATAAAGGGGGATTTGGCAGACAAAAGCACATGGGAAAAAGCAAAATGGGAAATTGATTGGCAGAAATGAGAGGGAAAAAAAGAAAAGGGGGAGGGCAGCAATGAGAGTGCAAGAGATCAAGGGAGGGTATGGGAGAAAGCACGAGGTGATGATGGATGGCATGCTTGAAAGACTGTAAGGAAGAGCATAAGGCAACAGACATGGGGAGTCGGTTCCACAGATGAGAGAACAGAGATGAAGGGGTGGTGAGCTTAGATTTAGGGAGGGAAACCAGGTGTGGATTTCTGGAAGAACACATGCAACCATGGAAGGAGGAGTGACGGGGGGGGGGGGGGGTGACAAAGTGAAGAGAGGGTGAGTCGAGCAAGGCCAAAAGTGAGGCAGTGGAAAACTGAGCATCTTCCACTCAGTTCGGTTTGCTTTCCAGGTGCAGAACACAACCTGTCTTTTGGCAAAAAATTCACAACATGTATGTTGAATTAAACAGATGGACACGTGAACAAGTAAACTGGAGAAGGCGAGAAAGTAGTCCGTCGAGGAAGGAACAGTAATCTGTAATGGTCATGGGTCTTCAGTCGTCACGCCGTCAAGTGGGTATGGGGAAAAAAAAGAATCTCCGCATCCACCCACATAATTTGGGCATGAATCGCCATCTCAGACACATGACCATGGTGAATTAACCTGACAGAAGTGGCCAACAAGCAGAAAAAGGCAATTCGTTTTTATAGAGCCTCAACGCACAGTCCCCAAACTGCCTGTTCGTGTTTATTTCCAATTCTCCATGCATTAGGGAGTTAGTGTTTCCCAATGACCACAATTTTCATCAAAATCAAGGATTTATTGACAATAAAATGGGATAAAGAAGAAGAAAAAGGAGGAGAAGGAAGAGGAGGAGGAGGAGGAGGAGGAGGTGGAGGAGGAGGAGGAGGAGGAGGAGGAGGAGGAGGAGGAGGAGGAGGAGGAGGAGGACAATCTCCCTTTGGTGAAACTATCAAATGAAACTAAAACAAATACCCCCATGCTCTCGGAACCAGGATGGAACATAAATTACTGAAGGCCTTAATGCATCCACACGGGGTAACGAGATAGACAGAGAGAGAAGAGAAGATAGAGAGGGGATGGAAGCTGTCCTTCATGCCAATCCTCACCAGCAGTGTTTGCGAAGGACCATGTCTGGCTGACCATTAAGCATACAAACAGGGGGTGATGGGTTTTGCACAACGAATTAGTCCTTCCTGCATGCTGCAGTTCGGTGCGACTTGTCCTTGCCACGAGTCACAACCAGCGTGAGGAGCGGCAGGGCAATGCGAAACACCATGCATCATGGGGGGGGGGGGCAATGCATCATGAGGTGGGGTGAGGGGGCAGACAGCAGAAGCGCCTGAGCGTGCCTTTTACAGAGAGGATCGGGCCTTTGATCCCCACCCCGAGTGTGCCAGCGAGAGACCCCCCCCGCCCCCCCCCCCATAGGTCATGCTTGGGATTTTTATAATTCTGCATGACGAGGCACATGTACTGCTTAATGCCACATCAATATTGGCCACACTGTATACCTCCCCAGCTCATCAAGCTACATTGCCTTACATGTCCATCTCCCACTCGAGCCACTGACTTGTACGTGGTTCTTCCGCTTGAGCCATGTGGCCTTGTATATTTGTCTCCCACTTGGGCCATGTGGACTTTTAGCTGCTGCAGGACAGCAATTTAAAGTTTACATTGCATCGGTGCAAATGTTTTTTTGTTATACATGCTCTCGGCTCGTGGAAGAGCTATGACGCAGAACAAAATCAGGACAACACAACAAAGGGAACAGCAGGAGAAAGGGGAAACACCAACAGCAGGGCAGAGGGAGAAAGTACATAGAGATGGACAAACAAGAGATGCAGGTAATGATGAGGGGTAAGTTAAAACACAAAGGGTGGACAATATGGATACATAAGCAAAATTTTGGGAGGGGTGCAGGGTGGTTTAATGGGTGAAGGAAAGATCATGAGTTTGGATGGGGGATGAATTGAGATGGTGGTGAACAACTGTCTTGAAGACCTGCAGAGAAGAATGAGATTGAAGAGAGTAAGGAAGGCGGTTTAACAGGCCGGGGGAGGGGGAGAGGAATAAATGAATGGAGGTGAGCAGCGATTCTCACGAGAAGGTTGGTTGTGAACCACATGCATCTTGCAGATACCTGGGGGGGGGACGGGGACAAAGCATGGAGAAGGCAGAGGATGCAAGTTCAGAAATGAGAATACAGAGACCACACCTGTTGGCGATGGCCAAGTGATAGGCCCATGGACTCGGCTTCATCACAAGAGGTTCTAATGATATTGAAAGCCTTTGTTTCCTTGGCATCAAGCCGAGCAAGATGTGATACAGGGGAGCCAGCCCAGATGGGAGAGCAGTACTCTGTCAAACTGTGGATGAAAGCATTGCAGGTGTATCGGAGCTCAGGTGTGCAAAAGAAGGATTTTGCACGACGGAGAATGCCCAGTCGGTGTCTGGTGTTGGAGGGCAATTTTAAAATTTGGTTTGCCGAAGAGAGATCATGGCTGAGAGTGAGACCCATGGGTTTGAGTGACTGAACCTCAAGAGGGTTGTTGAGAAAGTATATGGGAGGATTTGCGGTTCGGACCCTTCAGAGAGCGTGTGTGTGGGATTTCTCAGGATTGAAAGATATATTCCAAGTGTTTGACCAGTTTTTAATTTTGTCAAGGTCTAAGGAAAGGGAAGAGGCTGCTGTCTGTCTGTCAGAAGGACAAAAGATGTCACGGCAGAGAGTCGAGTAATCAGCAAATAGATAAAGAGGATTTTCCAGAGAGTCAGCGAGATCACTGATGAAGATTAGGAATAGGATGGGACCCAGAACACTGCCTTGTGGTACTCGAGCCTTGACAGGGAGAGGAGTTGAAAGGGTTCTGTTGAGAGCCACACTTTGACTACGACAGTGGAGGAAGTCAATAATCCAAGAGTACAGTCAGCCCATGGATTCCATAGGCAGACAGTTTGGAGAGCAAGACAGGATGCCAGACTCTATCAAAAGCTCGAGATATGTCCAGAGACGGCCCTGATCTGACATTGAGGACCTCCATCCATTGTTAGTAGAGACAGCATGTCCAAGGTAGAGTGACCAAGTCTGAATCCAAATTGATGATCTGAGATGAGCTTGTTGGAGAAAAGGAATGATTATATGTCAACTGCGATGATGGATTATATAACCTTGCTGATGATTGGAAGTAAGATAACTGGCCTGTAGTTAGGGGGATCCGTTTTTGCCTTTTGATGCAATGCTGTAATGTTGGCCTATTTCCAAGCAAATGGAAGATGGCACATGGTAAATGACAAGGTGAAAAGGGCAGGAAGAGGAAGTGCAAGTAACAGAGGTTGCAGAATGTAAGGAAGGGGGGGGGGTGGGGGAGAGATGGGGCTTCGACACAAACACTGGGACAGGGAATATGAGAGCTTTATAAACACTGAACTCAACACCATCTCTTTAATTAATTGCAGTAATGACATCACGCTTATGCGAACATGCACTATGAAATAACTATTCGAATGTATCCCCATTTTACACCATAAGTCAGATCCATATCACAATATATATATATATATATATATATATATATATATATATATATATATATATATATATATATATATATATATATATATATATATATATATAGTTGCGAATTCGCGTGCAATCGGCCGCTCGACTCGAATGGCGGCCGCCTCGCCCACCGGACGAACAATTCAGTCGTGACCCTCTCGGACCAACGCCAGGAGCTAGTCACGGGTGGGGGTTTAACCTCACCACGATCGTGCCAATTGTCCACCCGCGCAGGATAGGGTCGCTCGCCAAATTCGATCTACCGAAGTACCTGCGCGAATGGTCGACCGGGTGATCGCACCTCGCTGCAGGTCGACTCCGGACACGGGCCGCTTGGGCGGCCCATTCCGTGCTATCGGGATAACCAAACGGTGTTATCGCCGACCGAGACGGTTCAGATTAATTACCGGGCGTTTTAAGCCCACTACGAACCCTTGACGTGAAGCAGGATGGAGGGTCAATAAAGAAAAGGGGAAGCGAAACGGGAAATTCGTGGTATTCGTGTCCCCAAAATAATTAACCTGAGGTCTGAGTAACTAACTTAACAAACCCACTCACTCAGACGACTTAAATAAAATTGCCGGCGCTAGACAGACATGCTGGGGGCGCACTCATATGTACAGTACATCTTAACCTTAACTTACAAATTTTACACTAAACCATGGCCCAGGATCAATGGACTCTGCAAAGAGAAAAGCAGTTAGCAGGGAGCCAGGCTGCTCGCATGCAGTCTCTGGCTCAAGCAATGCAGGTGACAGGGAACGTGGCCGGCTGCTCACACGCAGTCCTAGGCCTCCCCCTTTTATATGGGCACAGCGAACAATGGAGCATGGGCTGCGCAAATGCAGTCTCCTTGTGCGGCTGCCTACAGGGCAGTCCCTGCAGTACGCGCGACGATCTGACGCAGCAAACAACGTTGCACGGGCCGCCAAAGCGGTCCCATGATGCGGCTGCCTACAGGGCAGTCCCTGCAGTACGCGCGACCATCTGACGCAGCAAACAACGTTGCATGGGCCGCCAATGCGGTCCCATGATGCGGCTGCCTACAGGGCAGTCCCTGCAGCTTGCAAAACTGTTACGACGATCCTGGCGCACATGGCAATGAACAAGGGGGGGCAAAGCAAAATTGAACGGGGGCAAACTGATGATGTGGGAAGTGGGCATGGCATGGCAAAAGCAGCAGGCATACAAAGCCGGCAGAACAGGGCCGCTGCAGGCGAACACAGCCGGCGGACGATCCGACCGGCACAGGCCTTGAAGCACAGCAGCTGCAGACGATCCGGCCGGTACAGGCCTCGCAGCAAAACAACAGCCGATAAAGTTGGCCGGCCTTTGCCTTTCAGTGGAGGTTGTTGGAGGGAGGGCGGTGGTGCTGGCCACTCGGAAGGCGGGCTCGGACCTACCCTGCAGTCTCCCTCCCAACCTATCGCCTTTGCCTGTCACTGTCCATACCCACTCCCTTAATTTGTAAAACCCAATTTAGCTCCAACTTTTTTTTGTTGTTTTTATTTTTACTTCCCCACTATAAATCGTCCCTGAACCCCCTTTACTGTCTCTGTTCAGCTAACTTATTGTCCCCTAGCCTACTCTCAACCCCTACGTTCCCTTCCCGGAGGGGAATAAGGGAGAGCTAGCGTCCTGTGTCGAGGCCCAACTCAAGCCTCAGGATGGCCTCCCCAGACTTCAGCGATCTTTAACCCAAAGTGGGTCCAGTGGCCCACAACGAGAGCGAAGGGATGGATGGTGCGGAGGGGTACACTTCCTAATCTACCCTAACCATGAACCTTTAAACTACCCCGGGGCTTTCAACAAGCGCCTCGTGCTGAAACTATTGGTTCTAACAACCCAGATTCCCGTCGCCCGTGTTGGTGTCCTCACAATTTCGGGCCTCGCCCCCCAATTTTCTTTCCGTGCCCTCACACGGTTTCATGGCTGGGACGCGTGGCTCCCCTTGGCAGGCACGACCCTCTGCCGATTCTCCGACGATGGCACCCCCGGGCACTACACTGCCTCCGAGCCTACCAGCTCCCTAAACACTGGGGAGTGTCCTCCCTGGCGACTCCCCTGAAACGCTCACGTGGCAGGCTGGCTTCCCGGGCCCCTTTCCGAGGGTCACCCGTGTGCACAACACTGCCCACGCGGCTAATGGCGCCCCGGGCCCCCGCACCATGTGGGCGCACCCGTGCCCACTACGCTATCCCGGCCCCCCATGTGCCCTTGGCCTACTACGGCCGACTAGCCTGGTGCCCGGGGTACCCACTCAGCGATACTCACCTTTCGCAGTCACGCTCCCAGCCCGTCAACAGGGCTCCTGCACCCCTCCAAACGGGTTTCGAGCCTACTTTCCCACCAACAACAAAACGACCTCCATTTTGTCAATTTAACTAATCCAGCTAACTCACTTTACACTGACCCTGGGGTCCCTTGGGCGGGAAGCACTCCTCCCCCCAATCACTCATCACACCATGCATTCCACATTCGCTCCATTCACACAGACCCGCTGGCCTCACTCACTCACCAAGCACATGTTTTCACTCAACTCACAACTCACTGCTGAATCCTGCCATCCTGCTGACTACATCGCCGAACTAACTCGTGCTCCCACGTCGTCCCTTAAACTACAGCATGTTCCATTTAACACTACGTAGCGAAGCTACGTCCCCACGACACATCCACAAGTCTGTCACTGTCCTCCAAATCCTCAAATCATTTCCCAACCTAAAGCTCAACTACAATCCCTCGAACTAATCCATTCCATGGGCCCCATGAGGACTTACCCCTGCCCCATGGAGCCGGTCTAGCTAAGCTAACCTTTCCCCCTTGCTAGTTCCTTCCTGTGCCCTGGCAGGGGGGTCTTCCACCCCATGCCCGGGAATCCTGTTCACCCGAAAGCGAGGCTTGCTTTCGTTAATTTAAAAAAAAAAATTCAAATTTTGCGCAGCACCAGCGCGGCAACTCGCAACCTGCGCGGCAATTCACGGTCGCGCACCTTTGGCGTGACGTCATGGCAGCTGTTCGTGTCCCTCGTCCCTTTTGGACGGTACCATCCGGCAGGGATTCACCCTCCTGCCGGATTCCAACCATACACGCAGCCATGACGTCACCCGGCGCATAAAAAAAAACTAAGTCTCACGTCTCGAGGGGTTCCCCACGCGAACACATGTGCTCTGCCCGTTGGGGCTTAACACACACGCTCGCGTGGAGAACCCATCCGGTCCAAATCCGTTTACCTGCCTAAACTTTGTCCGTCACGGGATCGGCAACATTCACCGCGCTCGTTTCCAGACTGGGTTTCACTCCCACAAGCGCGCACGTGGCGGCCTCGTGCTTTGCATAGCACGGACCTCGCGCTCGCCGCTGGGTGAACCTGGCGCAGTGCTCAAAATAGCTACGGCCGCTACGCGGCCCTTGGCTATCTGTCGCCGTCGTCGTCGCCATTCCATCCATGCACACCTGCGTGTTACGACGCTCACTCTCCACTCCATTACATTCACACCGGGAGAGGCGGCTGCATGCTCACGCATGCCGACCAACATCTCCCTTACATACCGCTCTCTCACACACATGGTCTCCCTTGCACTCGGCCGCTCACTCACTCGTGCCGTTTCCCTCACACACACACCATACCACTCACACACGCGGGGGCACTCACCCATGGTGTCTCACTCACATACCGTGCCTCACTCCCACACGGCGTGCTGGGAAGCACGCACTTCGGCACACTTGCCACCACACCACTCACACACGGGGCCGCACTCCCACTCGGCTGTTCGCACACACGCGCCGTTTCCCTCACACACACCATACCACTCACACACGCGGGGGCACTCACCCGCGGTACCTCATCCACACACGGTGTCCCACTCACACCTTGCACCACACACACCGGGACAACCACACTGGGGATTCGTGTCCCCACAAGGGGTTCCGGGGCCTCTATACCCCCCAAGCTGCACATGCACTTGTCCGCAGCACTCCTCCCCTCGAACTCGCTAGACACGACTGAACCCACCTGGTGGTGAGTCGCCTCAAGGGGGCATATTCTCTCCCCTCGTTCCTGGAGGAGGCCATCCAGCTGCCCGCACCGGGTCTCTAACCAGTCCGCCAGCTCCCCCTCATCGTCCTCCACTAACTCTGTGTGTGTGCTCGTCACTAACCCCGTCTTCATCGTGTAATCTCCCCTTTACTGTTTCTACCTCCCGTGTCTCTGTTATTTCTGTCTCTTCGTGTCTATTAGTCTCTGCTTCTTTCTGGCGTCTTTCCCTTATCTTTACGTAGGTCAACCTTGCTTTCTCCTTAAGTCGCTCCCGTCCTTCCCTCTGTTTCACTCCTTGCTCTTTCACGATCTCCGCGTACCTCATCCTTGCTTTCCGTCTTAATTGTTCTTTTCTCTCCCTCCCAATTCCTTTCACCTCGTCTCTTATCTCCCTCGTGCACGTCTCCGTCACCCTAATTAGTTTTTCCCTCTCGGTCACCGTCACGCTTCTCGCCCAACACGTCCCCTGAATTATTTTCTCCTCACCCGCCTTCGTTGCGGGCCTGACAGCCGTTGGACTCCCTCCCAGCTCGTTTGCTTCCACACGTGGCGTCGCCATTTTGAGCTCCCCTGTTGTTGCCTTCATACCCGCCTGCAGGCTTCGGCCTATTTGCTGCATCTCACCCCGCATTTTTTCCATTTCTTCTTTCATTCCGTTTTGCATTTGTTGCGCATTCGTTTTCACTTCATTTATGGCTTGCAAAATCATTTTGAGTGCACTCGGCTGAGCCGATTCGGCACGGATCGGGGGTTTTGGTGGAGAGGGGGAGGGGAGGTGTCATACACCGCGGCCTCTGCCGCTGCGCCCATTTCGGGCTCTGGGTTCGGTTGGAGGAGTGCTTGTTCCTGCACAACCAACATTTCCTGCTCGGGGTCTCCATCCTGGGCCATGGATTCTAACACTTCTACATCCATTTCTACTAGCCCCAGCTCCCGCTCGCCTTGAGACGCCATGTTATTTCTCGTAATGGGTTTAATTTGGCCTGCTCGTAATTTGGAGGGAATCGGGGGTCGCTCCTCTCACCCCTGGACCGATTCCCCGTGAATTTAGCTTGGAGACGGGAGAGTTTGTTTCCCGCTCTCTGACACCAGTATTGCGAATTCGCGCCCGCCGGCGTGCGATCGGCAGCTCGACTCGAATGGCGGCCGCCTCGCCCACCGGACGAATAATTCAGTCGTGACCCTCTCGGACCAACGTCGGGAGATAGTCACGGGTGGGGGTTTAACCTCACATGGATCATGCAAATTGCCCACCCGCGCAGGATAGGGTCGCTCGCCAAATTCAATCTTCTTAAGTACCTGCGCGAATGGTCGACCGGGCGATCGCACCTCGCCGCAGGTCGACTCCGGACACGGGCCGCTTGGGCGGCCCGTTCCGTGCCATCGGGATAACCGAGCGGTGTTATCGCCAACCTGTACAGTTCAGATTAATTACCGGGCGTTTCAAGCCCACTACGAACCCTTTACGTGAAGCAGGATGGAGGGTCAATAAAGAAAAGTCGACGCGAAACAGGAAAACAGTTCACACAATGCACATTTATTACGCGACACACGGAAAGCACACATATACAGCCAAACAGTCAAAATGCACATATAGCAGTTAAAACAAAAAACAATAACGCAGAGTTACTACCGAATACGCGCACACACGGCAACACTTATACAGTTCTACTTTACAGACGGCGCCAACACACATTTACTCAAAAGCAAAGGAAAGAAGCCACCCTCATAGACAAGGGGGCAGACAGGCCTGGAGGCCAATATGTGTGCGTGACCTGGAGGAGCGGCCAGGTCCGCGAGACCGGGGGGGGGGGGGGTCCTACCCGCGTCCTCATGACGCGTTGGCGGACGAGCCGCAGATGTGGCCGCGTGGCTGTGCCCTGACTCCGTGCTCCTTGGCGGGTTTCGTTGGCACGACGTTTGGAGTGGGGTCGGAACGGGGCCCCCTTTTTGCACTATCTTAACGCGGGGGAAAGGGGGAATTGTTGATGCCCTGGGGGAGGAGAATGGCTGGCTGGCTTGGGTACCGCGACGAGCGATCTCACACCGCGACCTCGTGGCCGACTGCAGTCTTTCTCGCCTCGGACCCGAGCTCCTTTGCCTCTTCGTGCAACTCTCCTCAGTCGACTGCAGAACCCAACTCGCTGCCACACCAATGACTTCGCCTCACTCTGCCCTGCCGACACACACTGCTACGATTCGCCTTGCACTCGCCGTTTTATAGGCTGGCAGGAGAAAACAATATGCAAATATCCGGATCAGAATGGCCTCGGGGGCGGAGCCACGCTCGCCAATTGGGCGGAGTAAAAGTGGGCGTGAACCTCCCCTGATCCGAGAACTTGCATATATCGATTTCACACAGACGCGCCTGGAGGCAGGGCCAAGCCGCTCCGCGCTTGCTAATTGGACGGATCAGAAGTGGGCGTGTAGCGTTCTTGATCCGAATTCTCCCTCGGAAAGGCCACTATTTGCGCTCACGGCTCGGTGCGTACCGCTGAACGAGCCCAAGATAGCCCGATGCTCAGTGTTCACAGGTGGTGCGGGAATGGCCGTAGAAGGAGAGAGGTGAGGGTGGTGGAGGGTTTATCGGTGGTGGTTTGATGGTTATGGTGCCGTTTGGGAATGACGGTGATGCGATGTTTGCGCGATTGAGTTGTGAAGGTAAAGGTCGTGGCTGTTGGCGTTGTTGTTGTTGTTGTTGTTGCTGTCTGAAGGCTGGAGCGTGGTTGCAGTTGGTGACGATGGCTGGCGTGGTGGTTGTTGTGTGATGGCGGTTGAGACGTGGTGGGTTCAAAATAAAGATAGAACAGAAAAACGGCTATCTCAAAGCGTCGCAGCCTGAATGAATCACATAAATTCCCTCAAGACAATGGATTTGGGGCTAACTACACATGTACTTAGAGATATCTCACCTACGGGCCCTTCATGTTGTAATGCGAATTTCCACAGCCGTAACAATATATATATATATATATATATATATATATATATATATATATATATATATATATATATATATATATATATATATATATTAACAATGATCCAAACCTTGTACAATAGATTGTACAAATATCACACTCAGGACAAAGACATTGGTAGACAGAAATCGGTGCACTTTTACATGAATTACAAGGATATTAATCGACAATGGACAAATATAGATGATATCTGGGAAACTAACCTGGTTTCTCCATGCCATGAGCAAAGGATTCAGATGGGGAACATGAACAGCAAGGCAAACCCAATTCCAGGAGCCGAACAGATGGTGTACTGAGCTGTGAGGGAGTTATCACAGCTGGAGGGATGTTAGACAACACATAAAACTTGGAGGTGGTTACGAAGAGAAACAAAGTCAGAAATATTCCAAGAGGTTGTGGGGGGAGGCAGGAGAGGCTGTGAGAAGGAGTTACAAACAGGAAAGCACCACCATGGCAAGAGCTGGGTTTACCAAAGCATAGGATGGGAGTAGTGCAGGAGAGAGAGACAGACAAAGGAGTCAGAAGCATCTTGTGCAAATTATATTTTGAATTGTTGGGAAACCCTCACTGGCCAGCAGATGTGGGAATGACGCAGTTGTGGATATCGTGCAGCCCCCACATCATTAAAGTCAGATACAATCAGTGGGACGCAAAGATTTGTATTTCTGTAGCCTGCTTACCTTTGTACTCCTTCAGAGTACCATTAGTCACGATTCCTGCTAGGGTAGTGTGCCCTTCTCACATGATGGCAATGTTCAAATGCTGGACATCTATTTCTTCCACTGCCCAAAATGCATCAATTTCTTTCCATGCTTTCAATGAAATCTCATGAATCGATCCTTTAGTGTAACAATTCAATCCACACAAGACTTCAGCGACAGCTTCTTACAAGGACTATCAACTTGATTGGCTGGCCAGGATATTCTAAACAATTCCATCAATCTTCAAACAGTTTGAGGCAACAAATGTTGGACAAACATGACAAAGTGGGTGGGGCTGGGTGAAAATCCCAGATGTAAGCATCATTTTATTTTATCGACGCGTGCAGCAGGTTTCCTATTTGGGCAGAAATCGTGTTTCTGGCATGAAAAATCATTTCTGCAGGAGAGTCATCAGCATTCACAATGCAACCACCAGACATTATCAAACAAGCACAGAAACAAAGCACCATCACCAGACACTGTCAAGCTGGTACAGAGACATCATTTTGAAAGGTCTGTTCTCAACAGGAGACCCCAAACATGCATTCCTTACCAGTTGCCCCTTGAACAGAGCTGACCGAGTTTCCCGCAATGTGTAAACCTTTCCACAAACAGAAATCTCCCGCCATGGACCAGGAAGCGAATCAGTGCTAAAGCTGTTTGTCGGGTGCATCACCAGGATTCCATTAGTCGTTAGGCCATCCATCTGCCCGCTTAAAGTTTTCCACTTTTCTGCTTTTTCCTGAAAATTAAAATATATATGGAAAGAGAAGTCACAGGTTAAGTTAAACACAATGAGCACCAGAATCTTTGAAGCAGGAGCCACTCAAATGGTGACAAACTCAGATTAAGCTCAGATTAAGGAGAACTGAAATGATAATAGGATTATGTAACAACAAGCCAGACACTTGATAGACAAGAAACAACCACTACAGCAAAAATATATAAAAGCAACAAAAACGAATACGAATAAAGCGATGCGTTATAGTTTTCCGACTGCTGCCACACCCCAAGAAAGATGTTTTTGGACGAGTCAAAACCAGCTGCGAAGATGCGAGCAGAGTTCGCCTCAGTGCGTTGGCACACAACACGGCAGGCAAAGCGTGAGATCGTGCTCTGCACTGTGGGTTCATCACTGCCACCAGCAGAAGTAGAAACATCCGTCACCACAAAATCGATGGGGTTCTCTGTAGAGCGACCAATCTGCAAGAGGTCATTACCGTCACACTTCCCTGTCTGTTCAGATCATTGTGGAACATTTAAACGAGTCTGTCATACAAGTAACTACCGTGGAAGGACACTAGGAGACATCAATGCACTTCTACATCAAAATAACATCATAAGACACAATGTAGCTGACATTACATTGTGAGACATCAATGTACTTTTCTACATGTGAAACTGATAATTAAGAAACAATGGACAACAAAGGACACTATATGGCATTTGAACTTATAGTTACAGTACAATTAAGTAAGTTGGCAGAGTGCAATATGCTTTTGTAATCGATCAGGCTCAAACATGAAACATTTATCACACTTTTGTGCAGTGTACCATTTTGGTTTCATGCATCAACCATGTCATCCAACATCATCATACAAAAGACAAAGTCCTGATCTTATGTTGAATGACACATTTTATGTAAAAATCTAAGAGCTCCTTTGGTCAGCAAGTTAGCTTCTGCAGGAAGTTGTGGTTGTCTTATCAATCAAAAGCAAACTTAAGATTCTCCAAAGTCACAATTCCCAAATGTAGAAGAACCTAATCAGTCAAATGGGTTGTGATGTCTCAAAATGTGGACAGCACAGTACCTGGAACATGTCAGCACCAGCGTCATGATCGTATTCCACCACAACGGTCTCTGTACGGGATAGCGTGTACGACACACTGTGTAGCCTCTTGCTGCTCACCGCCTGTACATTGCATAATGGTATAAACACAAGGTAATCACACTTGCTGCCTCATCCTTCAAACATGGCATTCAAGTCTCTGACAGAACAATGCCAGCTTATCTTTCAGTTTCACAGCTCTCAATAATATGAGAAAACAACTCGTACTCATTTCAAGCGGACTTCCTCATAATCTCCCAACCTCACACCTACTAGAGATGAAACTGCAGCACCAAATCTCAACACCAATTTCACAAGGTAAGTGTTGGCATTTGGTCATTGGATGAAGAGCCATTTGCGATGAAAATTCAACTTAAAAATTAATATTCTCTGCTAAAACTGGAATTATACTGGTGTTGTTCTCCACGCTGTCCAAGCTTCTGTTGAGTTCCCAAACAGCGGCAAATGCAACTAAAACCACTAAAGAGTGCTGTGTCAGCAAGTATCACTGTATCACGGAGCATTTCAGTCAGCATGAAGCTGGCTACCCCCTCTTCTCCTCTTCATGCACCAACTTATGGTTGTTAATGATCCCATGGTATCTGTGACAAAAAGCAATGTTCTTTGGGTCAGTAACCTAGCCAAGTTCAAACTTCCCCACATGAATCAACCATTCACTGTCCTCACAGATTTAGACAGTTAAAATGATATGTGGCATTGTCATTAGATCAGTAATCCATATTCAACATAAAATCTTGGAAGGAGCAAAGGCAAAGATGACTTACAAGGCCCACAGTAACAAACAAACGAAAAAAAACCTCATTTGTTAACAAAAATAATAATAATAATAATAAGACGACCAACACATCATTTGAAAACACCGAGATATTCCCACTGATAGAATATGCCGAAACATCAATATCTTTCTTCTGTCCCAATGTCCCCCAAAATATCTAGATACACGAGTACATGTATCTAGATATTGGCATATGCTGGGGTGCAAACACACGTGGGAAATGACACGAGCACACGTAAAAAATCATTTCCATTAGAGTGTGCATCAAGATCAAACTTCTCCACAAGAGGGCACATTAAGACCTCATGAATGCAATGGTCCTGAGTGACAACCATCAAATAATATATCCCAACCGTTGTCATTAGAGAAACTCTGCTTTCAATAACTCTTCATTTCAACCCTGTCAATATGTCTGTCTGTTAATCATAAATCGGGCATTACGAGTAGTCTATTTGTGCAGAGAATGCCAATACACGACCATTAATGCTTTCCACACCCACACCACATGTGCTTCTCTCGCTACCACATTCACCTCACGCAACACTTCCGCTCCCCCCTCCCCCTCCCCCCCCATATCCATGCTTTCTCATCCCTCCCCCACTATGTGTGCCACCCCACCCCACCCCACAAGTCACATCCTACACAGCTCACTTCAACCACCCCACCCCCACCCCGCTTCACCTGCCCCCCCTCACAGCACGTCCTGCTTCACTCCCCTCCCACCCAGCGTCCCGCTTCACCTCCTTCCCACCACATGGCAGGCAGCCCCTATTGGTCAGGACCCTTGCAGCAAGTGCTGGTGTAGCACAGTGGTTCATGGTCTCCGTTCTACAGGGTTCCCCACAGAAAACCAGGAAATTTGGTACAGTTTATTTAAAACTAAACAAAAGCAAACTTAGATGTAGTGTAAAACAAAGAAACACTTTATTTTCAAACAAAACAAAAGCAAACTTAGATGTAGTGTAAAACAAAGATACACTTTATTTATATGTTAGTTTATTGGTATGGTAAAATACAGCAAAATAAATCTCAAAATCTCAAATTTCCTGGTTTTCTGTGGGGCACCCTGTAGTTAAGAGGAGCTACATTATAAGATAATAATATAAACACAGTATATAAACACGTATATCTGTATAAAGGTCAAATGCACTTGTAATCCAATTGTCACCATAGAGTGTCGAGTAACCATTTTGGCAACTCAAGCCAACTAAAAATCTTGCCATCTCCCATGCTTCAATTATTCAAATAAAAGCACAAAAAAAACTAACTGTTCTTCCACTGTTTACATCTTTTTTTTGGTCTCCAAGGGCAACCTTCCCCACAAATGTCTCCTGCTCTTCCTTTGCTTCAATTGGATCACCTGATCATGTGCTTGTTGGAGGCAATATCTCTCTCTCTCTGGCTATTCTCAGAAAGCCATCTCCATGCTGGTGAGTCTGGTAGATTGGCAGGGACTGCAAGTAGCCATGTCTCTGTCTCTCACAGATTCATCCCATCGAGTCTTCAGTTGTCCTACCCTTCTTCCCACCCATGGTACACTGAATCCTGTGGTGAGGCTGTTGCTTTGAAACAACTTGCTTTCTCTTCCTGGAGGAAAACCCAACCAAAGGAAACCTCAGATTATTCCACAAAGCCTGCAACGAGCATTGTGGGGGCCCTCATTGGGGCCAGAAAACAACATCTGTCCAACATCATGCTTGAACTTTCAAACTTCTCTGCCTCCTCTGAAATGTCACGGTGTCTTGTTAAGTCCATCTCTGAAGTATGCTCCCCCTCCGTCCCTTTCCTCACTTCAAATGGCAGAAGGCTGAATAGCTCAATTCTGTGTTTGCTTCCAAATGTTATGTCACCAACCCCTTGCTCTCGATACCCACCCTTCCCAGTACCCAACTGCTTCTGGACTCTGCTTTTTGCAACTGAGAAGGTGGAGAAGTTTCTGGCATTCCTCAACTCTTACTCTGCAACTGGACTGATTGTGAATCTGTGTATGAACTCAACATGCTTCACCCTTCAACGGAACAGTGCATCATCAACGACAGGAAACACCAATGGGGTCACCAATCTCAGTCCTCGTAGCAGAGCTCATCATGCAAGCCTTTGAGGATGCCACCATAATGGATGAGCACAGGCCCAAGTTATGGCTGCAGTACGTAGATGAAAAGTTTGTGATCATAAAGGCCAATCAACTCAAAAGCTAACACACCCACCTAAACTCGGTCACCTCAGCTCAAATTCACTTCTGAGGTTGAAAAAGAAGGCTCACTGGCATTCCTAGATGTCTTGCTCTCCAGGAAACCACACAGCCAAATAGGCTCAACAGTATACTGCAAGCCCAAATGCACGGACAAGATACTGGACTATAACAGTGGCCACCCATTGTCACAAGATGAGCTGTGCAAAAACACTACTGGACTGAGCTAAGTCGCATTGTGGTAGTTGGGCAGATCGACGAAGCAAAATCCGGAGAGTCCGACAAGTGCTGCGATTCAATCACCATCCCCGACAGATAATCATGAAATGACAGCGAAAAAAAAACACCAGGGCAGAACATAACAACAAAGCCCACAAAGACAGTCACAGTACCCTACATCAAAACAGCATCTGAACTTTCCAGTCATCTGCTCCAGCCCCACAGTGTCCGCATTGCCCACAAACCCAACTACTCTTCAGACATTGCTACAAAACCGAAAGATAAAAGACAGATTTGACAGATGTCAGACTGTTCATGACATCCCCTGTCATGGCTGTACAACGTCAAACAAGGAAAAGGGCCACCAGATCGACTGAGCACTAACGTGCGGAAGCCAGACACGACACATCCTCCGCCATTTCCACTCACGACAATACCTTTCACCACTCCTTCACGTGGCAACAAGCCAGTCATGGGGATAGCCCCCTCCAAGGCAAGCCGCAAGGTTATTGAGGCATGGTGGTCTCACGACCGCTCGATCAACAGGCATATTGACCTCAACGCAACTTACCAAGCCCTCCACATGTACCTACGCAAACATGGCAGGCCATTAACAACCACCCTGGACACAGGCTCCAATCCAGAAGCCAACACCCCAATCTAAACTTCTGTTACAGCCCCTCAACCCCATTGGTAGAATGACAGCCAATCAGGCACTCAGACACGTGTACAGAGGACAGTAATATTGTTACGGATTTGGAAGCCTCTTGTACAGTCAGCAGTCCCAAAGTTTAGTTATTTCGTTAAGTATATGTGTATAGTTAGAATCCATCCCCAGTGTCTCACGGGAATTTCATGTGTGCGCTGCGAGTTATTTTGTAGTTACTTTTTTTATACTCCCCAACAACAACATCCTGCTTCATTCCGCCACCCAACCAAACCTTCGCGCACCGACTTCATTATCCACGTGTTTTTGGCTGAAGGCATGGGCGGACCCTCCATCACCTCAGATCGAGGCTCCGCTCCGAAGAAGGGCAGGGAGTTTTCTTCAGCCAATGGACGAAGAGCGAGCAAAGCCGAGGCGCTCCAGCCAATGGGAAGCCAGAAGGCCAGAAACAACTACAGAGCCTCTTCGGGGGCGGGCCACCGACACGCCACCCGTCCAATGGGAGGCAGCGTTACCTCAGGACGGATCCCTCCCACCTTGCTGGAGGGGTTGAATAATTGTCGGTGCGATCTGTCTCATCTCGTATGGTATGCTGGCTTTCTTCAGTCTTGGTGCTGGCTGGCGTCTGCCGCTTCGTCTTGGTTCCTTGGCGCTTGGTGCGAGGTTGTCCGTGTGGGTTCGAGTCCCACCATGGTGGTTGGAGCATCCGATCTTCCCAAGCCCTTCCACAAGAATCCCAAGCTCCACAAGGGCAGGTTGGCAAGCAACGTGGACGCTGCCAGGTACCAGCAGAACTCTGACCTCCAGCCTGTCTATCACCTTGGCTGCGAGGGGCGAAATAAAGACAACCGGGTCTATTTTCTTTTGGTATGTGTGTGTGTGTGTGTGTGTCTGTGGTGGTGCCGTCCTTTCAGTAGAAATTGTGTAAGTGTTGATTGCTCATTGTACAATGCCTGCATATTCGTGATCAAGTCTGCTCTGTGTCTCCCTTCCCGATTACTGTAAAATAAATCCCCTGTTAAATGTTCCAGCTCATTGCCTGTCATTTCTATCATTGACCCAGCACGATGCGGGCTTGAGAAATAGTGAGGCCGTTTGTGCCGTAAGTTATTTGGACTGGCACGGCTTTGGTAACTCCCGCTCGGTTACGCTGGATCCGAGTCGGTAACAGCGACTCGGTTCGGACAAAGCCGGCCGAGGGTGTGGTTTCCCCCTGTAGCTAGACTGCGTGGTTATTTAGGTATATTGGAGATCGACAATTTACCCTACGCCATGTGGTTGAAATATTGGCGTCCACGGTCCTTTAAGCGACCGGTCGACTTCGGAGTTATCCGGGGTGACGACCTTTCGATTCCGGGTGTTCGGTGGGAGACGGCCCTACTGCTCCATCTAGCGGTCATCCTCGCCACTGACCCCCGGCCCACAACAATATTACAAAATCTATTTTTAAAATGTAAACCGTGTTCATAACTGTCTCCGAGGACGGAAGCGAGACAGCTCCCAAAATGTCAGGACCAATAAAAGATTAAGTTTTTTTTTTGACTTTTAATGCTCAGTGTGCTTTCACTCCAATTTAAGATTCCTGAGCTGCACATTTTTCAGCATATTCATATATGCTGGCTGTTATGGTGCTTCCCCATTGTGTCAGGTCGCTCACCTGTATTTGATTTTTTATTTAGTTATGTTTTCATTTACGGATGCTTTCCGACAGTTATGCGTTTTCTCTTGGTGTATCGACTTCGATATCCGTCGGCACACAAAATTACGATGCTTCTCCATTGCCTCACGTCACTCACCTGCATTTTATTTCATTTATGGATGTTGTCCGATGATTCTGTGATTTTTTTTATGGTGTACTGGCTTTGATGTCCATTGGCACACAAACTTTCAGTAAAGTCAGTGGAAAGTATTGATCTTTAATCAGTGAGTGAGTCAGTGTTTAGAAAAAGCTCATAAATAAGAATCCCAATGCTTCAACCCCCCCCTTCCCCACCCCCTCAGCCATCGAACTGGTTTCATCACTTGCCGGCAAGTCATCAGCGAGAACGTAGACAGAAATGTGTACCACCGAGGCTCCTGTGCACATTGACATGCTGGCAGTAAGGCCAAGAGTATGCCTCTAATCTGTCTAACCTGGGTTTGAATATCGGCCAAGCTAGGTGTGTGTCCCTTAGATTGACCTTAATCTGGGAGTCCCATCTGCTGGCATTAGTTGGTGGATGTTAAAGTTCCCACAGTGTACTTCGTGAAGAGTAGGCAAGCTGTCACCAGCACCATGAACAAATTACAAATTCCTGCCCTAACTACTTCATCAAACGTCTGGCCTGACCAGCTGGTTTGTGAAAGACTTGGGACAACCCCCCCCCCCCCCCCCGCAAACTCCACAAGAACGTTCAGATAATTGTGGCTGTTCAAGAAGGAAGAAGATATATATGAACTGCAAAATTATGAAGTTTCAGAAGCGATTTAAAAAACATAAATTAGACTGCAAATGTAAAGGCAGAGCATTCCACAGTTGAGGAGCAGATCTGAAGAATGCTCAATTGCAAAAATAATTAATCCTTAAGTGAGAACCTTCCAGAATATAGCCATTGTTCCATTGTAGCTTTCTTGCAGGGGTGTCGGTTGTGTTAAATTCAGAAATGTAGGCAGGAACCAATTTATAGGAGGTACTTGTGGCTTTGAAGGTTATCAGTGATGCTCAGAGCCATTTCAGTGGTTTGAGCATTGGAGTGATGTGATCATACTTTGGACACACCATGTGTGCAGAAAAAAAAGTCTGGAGAAGTCAACCATGCTGGGTATGGTTGGGGGAAGAGGAGGAAAAGGCAGACCCTGTATGTGCTGGAAGGATGGGGTAAAGGCTTCAACCAAGCTGTCTCTGCCAGAGCTTCGAGAAGTAGTGCAGGATGGGGATGTTTGGAGACAGTTGATCATGAATGTCATCAAAAGTCAGCCTTCAGAAAACTTGATGGAAATACAGTACCTTCAGAAAGTATTCACACCCCTCGATTTTATCACACTTTGTTGTGTTACAGCCCGAATTTTAAATGGATTACATTGAGATTTTTTTTGTCACTGATCTCCACATTATACCCAATAATGTCATAGTATAATTTTTTTTTAATTTCTTTTATTTAGAATTTATTTCAAATTAATTTTAATGAAAATCTGAAATGTCTTGCATCAATAAGTATTCAAACCCTTTGCTATGACATTCCAAATTGAGCTTAAGTGCATCCAATTTCCATTGATCATCCTTGAGATGTTTCTACAACTTGATTGGAGTCCACCTGTGGCCAATTTAATTGATTGGACATGATTTAGAAATAAGCACATCTTTCTACATGAGGTCCCACAGGTGACAGTGCATGTCAGAACAGAAACTCCACAATGAAGTCCAATAAACTGTCAAAAGAACTCCAAGATAGAATTGTGAGGAGGCATAGATCTGGGGAAGGGTATAAAACAATTTCCAGAGTGTTGAAAGTTCCCAAGAGCACAGTGAGCTACATCATTAGGAAATGGAAAGAATATCAAACTAACCAGACTCTTCCTACACAGCTGGACGTCTGACCAAACTGAGCACCTGGGCAAGAAGGACCTTGATCAGGGAGGTCACCAATAACTCAATGACCACTCTGACAGAACTACAGAGTTCTTTGGCTGAGATGGGAGAACCTGCTTGGAGGACAACAATCTCTGCAGCACTTTACCAATCTCGGCTTTATGGGAGAGAGGCCAGACAGAAGCCACTCCTGAGAAAAAGGCACATGACAGCATGCCTGGAGTTTGCAAAAATGTACTTGAAAGATTCTGAAAGCATGAGGCAAAAGATTCTGTGGTCTGATGACACGAAAAATGAACTCTTTGGCCTGAATGCAAAGCGCTACATCTGGCGGAAACCGAGCACAGCTCATCACCCATCGAACATGATCCATACTGGGAAGCATGGTGGTGGTGGTGGCAGCATTTCAGCAGCAGGGACTGGGAGACTTGTCAGGGCAGATGGAACAATGAATGGAGCCAAATACAGGCAAATCCTTGAGGAGAACCTGTTTCAGAGTGCAAAAGACCTTAAACTGCAGCAAAGACGAAGTTACAGACTAAGTTCCAACAGCACAATGACCCCAAGCATACAGCTATAGCAACACTGGATTGGCTTCAGAACAAGAACGTGAAAGTCCTTGAGTGGCCCAGCCAAAGCTCAGACTTGAATCGCATTGAGAATCTGTGGAAAGACTTCAAGATTGTTGTTCACCGACACTCCCCATCCAACTTGACAGAGCTTGAGCAAATCTGCAAGGAAGAATAGGAGAAAATCCCCAAATCCAGATGGGCAAAGCTGATACAGACATACCCCAAGAAGACTCGAAGCTATAACCACTGCCAAAGTTGCTTCAACAAAGTATTGGCTTAGGGCTGAATACTAACATGGATAATTGTAATGAAAATGACATCTAGATTTTAAACTGTGTAGATATCAGGGAGTTTCACTGTCTAGATTTGAAGTTTTTTCTGTTTTATTAAAGATAGAAGAGGGACCAAAGCCAGCACATCAGTCATTGTGGGCACTGCTTTTCAGAACATTCTTGGACATCCCTATTTGAATGACTGGAACTGAGTTGTGGAAGAGGTCACAATCAATTCAGTAGACAGGTATATAGAGGTATCATTTCTGGCATATCAGTGAAAGCTGATATTGAAATTCTGTAAAATTTTACCAGGTGGATGCAGGTAAAAAGAAACGAAGAATGGACCAGGAACAGGGCTTTGGGGAACACTGACATATATATATATATATATATATATATATATATATATATATATATATATATATATATATATATATATATATATATATATATATATATATATATATATATATATATAAATATATATAAAATGACAGAACAACACTGACAAATGAATAGCCAGGAATGTTGAAAGTAAAGGTACAATTGATCTGCAAGATAACATTTAAACGATTCAAGAGCAGGTTCAGAGATGGCAAACAATATTGAAGATGGTCAAGTAATGCAATATGGTCAACTGTGTCAAAGCAGCTGATAAGCCAAGAAGTATGAGGTTTGCAAGTGATCATTGGTCTGCTTTGTACAAAATGCCATTTGAGGCCTTCAAGAAGCTAATTCACGACAACTCAATGGATAAGAAGTTAACTGGAGTGCATCGAGTGAATATTTCATGTGGATGAGATAAAAATGTGATGGGAGAAATGGCCTTCACAAGTTCAAATTTGCTGCGGTGAGATGCATACAGGACAAGTGTCTCCATCAGGAATCAATTTACCTTCTTTTTTTGCAACAAACCTTTCTTGTACCAAAATGTGGTGGTGTTGTTACATCCTGCCAATTCAAAGTTAGTCTCATGTGAAAAACACAAAATTATTATTATTATAGACCACATGCTGAGCAGAGTGCGAGTGGGTGGGGAAAGGAAGAGTTGATTGAATGTGGTAACAGTGTGGGAGGAATATGGAGCTATTTGAAGCATGCCAGCACATGGCTTTTTATAGGCCACAGCACAGCACTGGTGCCAAAGATTCAAACCAGTTTGTGCCAGGTGAGAACACCCAGTAAATATCTAACAGTCAGGTTTAAATTGCTTTGGGGCCCGTGCCTGAGAAATCGGCAGACATTGTAGAATATGAACGCGTATTATTGTTATTATTAAGTAAAATGACTTACAATAAGTAAGTCTCAAGAATGATATGTAGGCTGAACTGCCAATATATTTTCAGGTTCACAAACGTATTCACATTCTTAAGATGCATCAAAACAAAAAAGAAAACATCCACGTTACAAGAATTAACTAGAAAGGCACTCGGTAGAGTGCATACCTCCACCAGGCTGAACAGTTTACATTTTGTATCTCACCGATAGGCCATATCTAGATCTGGACTTGAAACAGAATCAAATTGGCTTATTCTTGTCACCTATCCAACTCGTCCACCTTGTTTTGTCATAACTTGTCCACAACCTTTTGCAATATATCGTTTTAGCCACATCTCAACATTGGTGAAGAATCACTTAAAAAAAAAAATTTAAATTCTCGTATTCGGATCCAGATTCGGATCTTCATCAAAAGTGAATCGATTCGTCCTGGTCATACACCCAACCCGTCCACCAAGTTTCGTCCGAATCCATGCAAAAGTTTTGGAGATATTGTGCTATGTATCAGTTTTTGCCCCATCACTCAATGGTGAAGAATCGCTTTTTAAAAATTGGATATGGATCTTCACCAAAATCGAATAATTTCATCCTTATCACACACCCAAACTATCCACCAAATTTCGTCTGAATCCGTCCACAACTTTTTGAGATATCCTGATCAAAGACAGGTAGGCAAGGCTGAAAACATAATATAACCTCTGTCCACCTTCGGTGGCAGAGATAATAAATGCTCAGAGATAGGGGAAA
>NC_140973.1:46990511-47038011 GCF_056783735.1 Eptatretus burgeri | reverse complement strand
GTGGAGTTTGAGAGATTTAGCACGTTCAATAGAAACGATTAAAATTTCCGAGCGCCAGCGTCAAAAAACAAAGGCGAGTGACAGCAATTTAAATCGTTCATTGTGAACAATGAAAATAGCTGAGTGGTACCGTTTAAAAGTCGTTGAGTGTAAAAAAAATCCAATTGTTGAGCGCAAGCGTCTACTTTCAATAGTGGAGATGCAGCCATTTAAATCGTTGAGTGGCAGCCTATGAATAGCAAACCCCACGTCACCGGCAAAGATAAACTGCCGCACGATATGGATAAGTTAGGCTATCGTTGGGCATAGTTTGTGAACGCCGGCTTCACGATAATTATTCGTTGGTATATCGTATCTATAAGTAATCAAAGCGCTCAATGCACATTATTCGTTCATTGTGCATTTGTCCAACCCGTTATGAGTAGACCTAAATCGTAAAAACAAGCTGTAGCTCATTGTTGAAAAAGCCCCATAAAAAATTAGCTGCGAAGAACTTCGAACAATGGTGAAAGATGTCTCCTACCCGTGGGCACGAGGACGCAAGGACGATCCATCATAACCCACACCCTCCCTCACACTCACCTACTACTGCCAACATGAACAAACTACGACTAATACTAATACTGATACTGATACTGTTACTGCTGACATGGACATCGACTCAAAAAGGACTCGAAAACACTGTTGGGTTCCCCTTTTATGAGCAACATTTTTATATACCAATTCCCAAAACCACTGGGAACACGTCTTTGTATGGCAGTTGTAAGCTAGAAACATGTTAATTTATTTTTTTTTTGTCGACCGGAAGACGTCATTGGAATACGTCTACATACGTCGATGTGTGTTGGGACTACGTAAAGAATTGGTTCAAAGCACGTCAAACACAAATTAGAAATAAGTTTCGCGTAAAAAAAAAGACATTACCGCGACGTGTTTCGACTTATGAGAAGCTTATAAGTAGCCTTTGTGGACGTGTGTAAGCGTCCACATATCGTGTGTAAAACTTATCCCCATCGCATGCGTAACGTGTGTCATACGCAGAGTACGTCGTAAAATTTTGAACATGTTTAAAATTTGACGTACTCTACTTACTACGACGTATGATAGCGTACTTTAGCGTTCTACTCACGTATACCAAACTTACTGATACCGTATTTGACGTGCCCCAACGTTTTAGACACATTTTTCTTAGGTCGGCATACGCTGGCAAGATCGCCAAGGTGTGACCGCGATGTTGTCACTTCCATTTCTACGGCAGTTATGATTCGAATCGTTGTGTGTCAGCCTTTTAATAGGCTACGTCACGACATCGTCGGCGATGCGTGCAACGCGCTATGCCTAAGTTAGACTATCGTTGGGCATCGGTTGTGTAGGCCGACAACAGGTTCAGCATTCGTTGGTACAAGTTATCTATAACAACGAAACGTTCTGTGTCCGTTACCAATGCGTTATATATAAGACCAAGTCGCTATGAATACGTCCGAATCTTTAAAAAAAAAAATCAAAAGTTCAACGTAAGCCAGCGTTTTACATACATTTTAATACGTTGCCATCGCTGGCTAAAACGTCAAGGTGTGACCGGGCCTTTACACTCTTAAAAATACATAATTTTAACAACATATAAAATTCTAATGGGTACTCGTAATGGCGGCCTACAGCAGCGAAGCTTCTCCCTTACTTTAACATGTTGAGAAGTTGCACTTTTTCTACGATGGTTAGCATCTTCCTCTGCCGCTTCGGTTCAGTGCCAGATACCTTAGAAGGTGCAGAACGTTTGGGCGGCATTGTAGGGGTTGAAAGAAATTAAAAACTTTCACGGATAATTCACACAAACACAACACCGTAGAGTGACACGAGTAGCGATCGCACGTCGATGTGAAATGGACAAGGCGAGATGCTGAATGCATGCTATGCGCGGGAGATGCAGAGAATGATGCTACGGTCGCTGAGCAAATCAGAACCCAGGATACAGAACACCATGCTCTGGTTGGTCGCCTCCCATCCATCAGCCAATAGCGTGCCATGTACGATCTCACGTGGGTAAAGTAGCGCAAGTGGAAGCGGCCGCATCTGCGTTTTGCATACACATGACTCTTTGTCTACTCTTCTACTGTACACTATGTACAGTATTTTATTTCTTGTAATATGTTTTAATTTTTTTTTTTTTTTTTACGATTTTTAATTTTTTAGGCTAGAAAATGCTTATTTTACCATAAAAATAATTAAAATAATAAATATATAAAAATGCATTTATACCGCAAAATCCCATGATATAGTGAAAAATCTGCGATATAAAATTAGATATGTAAGAGTAAAAATCCGCGATACAGTGAGACCGCGAAAGGTGAATCGCGATATGGCGAGGGACGACTGTATATATATATATATATATGTATATATCCCACCATTTTGCATACTTGATACATAGATGGTCCCTTCCATTGTTAAAACATTATTTTCAATGCATTTTTAACCTCCGCCATCGAAGATCGGAGGTTACTGTTTTCACCCCTTTCTGTTTGTTTGTTTGTTTGTGAATAGTATTACGGAAAAACTCCTTGATGGATTTCGACGAAACTTGGTGAGGGGATTAGGTATGGTCCAAGGATCATACCATTCGATTTTGGACTTGGTCCAACATCCAATATGGCCGCTATGGCGGCCATTTTGAAAAAATATTTGAATTTTTTTTTTTTTTATTGCATTTCTACATGTTATAAGTGATTTCCAACAAAAAACATGCCAAAATTATAATTGCGGCTGATTTTGGAACTTCAGGTGGATATACCCACGTAAAATCAATTTCTGTCTCAAGGAATCTAGTTATGACGAATGAATAGAGTATGTAAAAGTTAAAAGTAAAAGGAAAAGTTGCAAACTATAACTCTGTGAGCACTGTTGATGTCAAATTGAATGAATAGGATATCAGGATCACTTGAGTGACCCAGCAGTATTGGTGGCGGAGGTTTTGCACTCTACCGAGTGCTCCCCCTCTAGTTTATAAATGTAATTCTGGATACCAAAATGGTTGGGAAGTGTGAAAAGAAAAAGAAAAAAAATATTTATTTATTCAAAACACTTATTAAAAAGTAAAAGGTGTAGTGTTGATCAGGTTCCGAGTTGAACCAAAAAAACAAAAACTAAAGTCCAAATGCAAACGTACCATGGCTGCCTGAGGCGTGTTGCCAAAATGCACCGTGCTGGGAGAAACACTATTTGCTTTTGGTCTCTGAAAAAGAGCAAAACGGCTGCGCCGCCGTCCTTTATCTCCATTTGTTAGCGAGCCATTGTATCTGAAAGTCAGACACCCAAGGGAAGGACAAGGAAGGAGAGAAAAGGTAACAAAGTGCTCAAGACCACTGGTCAAATATAAGGAATAGACTTCTGGGTAATGCACAACATGCATTGCCTGTACAACATTGTGAAGACCACAATATTCATACATCCCAAATGTTTGTGAGCCCCGTCGACATTCTGATAATGGCAGATCTATAGATACCTTAACCAAAGATTCAGATAAAATTTGAACGAGCTCCTTGCTAGAAAGTGACAAACTCACTGCCATTAAAAAATAAGTAAATAGTATCAAACATTGATATCTTACATTGAGCTCATGGAGGAACTTGGACATCACATGCAGGACAGACAGTATTTTTACAAGAATTACAAGGACATTAGTATATGATGGAAAAACATGTGGTATATGGGATTTGAAACTGGGATCCTCATCACGAGCCAGGAGTTCAGATGGGAAGACCACAGAGCAACCCGAGATAAACAATAACAGGCCACACCATGTGAAAAGGGTATGACTTCATATTCAAAAGGCTCGTTTTGAAATGATGAAAATGTGTCGCTTGGAGTGAGAAATGCAGGTGATACACAATTAACATTTGAAGTTTGAACCTACATTTGGTATCACAGGGTGCCAAAGGATGGCAAACCAAAACGCCATTCTTTGTCCATCCGACTTACCTTCAAAGTAAACACTTCACATATCGTTTTTGGTTTTAGGAATGGTTTCCAGTTACCGATACTGGTGAGCCGCTTGAGATATTTGCAGTCCACTTTGCACAAGGCCCAAGAGCTCAACCAGACCAATTGCTTCAAGGACTGCTTTCAATAAATTAGTCCAATAGGAAACAAAACGTGCCTTTGCTTGATGTTCAGGACTTGTGCAAGCTGATAATCATGTGTGATAACATCTTCTTCTTCTTCCTCTTTCGGCTTGCTCCCGTTAGGGGTCGCCACAGCGGACCAACCGTCGCCATTTCGCTCTATCGACCGATCCGGTATGGAAATTCGTTTTGTTGTCCGCATCATGATTTGGCATAGGTTTTTATGCCGGATGCCCTTCCTGACGCAACCCTGGTCGCCTCTTACGACACACAGGGATATGGTACACCTATTCTAACCGGGGCATACACCGGCCCCAGTACAACTGGTGCTCATTTCGCCGACCTCGGAAGGATGGCAGGCTGAGTCAACCCCCTGGTGTTTTCGACTTGGTTATATATATATATATATTTATATATATATATATACACACATTATATATATATATATATATATATATATATATATATATATATATATATATATATACATATACATACATATATTAATTCAGTGTCCCAACGGGGCTTGAACTCAGGACCTCTTGGGTCCCAAGCCACTCCCCTTACCACTGCGCCAACACCAGGCTTCATGTGTGATACTGAAACAACATCATGTGCCAACATCATGTGTGATAACATATAACTGTGAAATGACCCAATTGGTTCATAAAAGCGACTGGCACCTCTGAGCTGTCTTGCCTTGGTTCGATTTTTGGTCCAGCTATAAACTAGCATCCTCCCTGTGTTTCACAGGTAGGGCGATTCATAAACGTGTGTGCTGACCCTCGGATGGAGGTCAAATTGGTCGTCTTGCCCACTGGCATTAGTAGCTGGATGTTAAAGATCCCTCGGCATCATTCAGGATGAGAAAGCGAGTAATCGCCGGCACCCTGAACAATGGCAAATTCCTTGTATAATCTACAGGGGGCGCTGCATAGAGGGAGGAGGAGAGAGAGGAGAAGAAAAATAAGAAGAGAAGAAGAAAAGGAGAAGAGGGAAAATGATAATGAAGAGAAAGTCTTCTGTTCTGTTATGAAAAAACAAATGCAGCACATGTTTATTTATTTTCTTTCAATCAGGAACATGCCTTTATGCTCATTTTGATTGGTCGTTTTGGAACATGTCAAATTATGAGCTATTGCAACATGGGTGGGGTGGGGAGAGAGGGAGTCAACAATGCACCTTAAAAATTTAAAGACTTTATAAACCTTAGATATCAATTATAGTTGTGCAACTTCTTGAAATGTAGGAAAACTCAAAAGTGGATAAAACAGTCAGGTGAAAACGTGCATAAGAAAATGATCTTCTCAGCCATTTAACCTCTTTAAAAAGTGTATTTTTACATGACTGAGAAACCAGCAAACAAACAGATTTGAACACAAATCAGAAGATTCGGATTACCAATTCCTCAACGTTCATTCCGGCCATGTAGGCCCCAAGGCGGAATCCACAGGATGTGAAACAGCTGCAAAATCCCCGAGTGAGCATGTTTACAAATAACCGGAATGCGTTTATCCCAAAGCAATTGCGAAGGTGGCAAAGCGGCTTAAAACGGCTCTGACAAAATTAGTGCGACAGAAATGGTTAATGTAAATAAGATAGTTTTAGTCGTGGTAAATTGAACTTGTCACACACCTGGATTTCCCATCCTATACTCAGGCTATTAAGACTCAACAAACCCAGTCAGGCGGGGACGGTTTCTCATTTTCGGGAACTGAAGCTATATGACACAGAAACAGTTAAAAAAAACCTTGGCCAAGCCAAGCAACACCAACATGCTTGTCAAAACAGAATCATTGCTCTAGGCATGCAAACAACGAAGGGCTTGGAACTCAAAACAAACGTAATATACTGAAAGAACAAAAACAACGAGAAAAACACGAGAATATACAACTGCTTCAAAAAAAGAAATGGTATGGTACGATGGCTTTAAGGTAATGCACACTCGCCTACGAGCCACAGCCTGGGTTACAATCTCGGATCAGGATGATGCATCAATGTGTCCCATCCCTCGGATGGATGTTAAATCGGGCGCCCCGTCTATTAACAATAGTTGGTGGGCGTTAAAGATCCCATGGTGTCCTGTATGAAGAGTAGGTGAGCTATCGGAGTAGAATGAGAATGGGAAGGATCAGGAGAAGAAGGATAAGGATCAGGAGAGGAAGAAGAATAAAAAGGAGGAGAACAAGGAGAAATATATCAGCTCAGTAGGAAACTTAATCACTTCATCAGCAGCTTGGATTAGACTTCATGTGAAAGAAAAAGCTCAACTTCACGAAAAATATTTACCAAATGACTACCTAAAACAAATCCAACAAGTAGCGAGACCTGATCTATGATCAGCCAAAGGTCCGCAAAGGGGAGAAGGGGGAATAGATATTCTGAAATGTACACAAAAAGAACAAAACTGTTTCTTTCAACTCGAGCTTTTTTGCTCAAAATACAGCATCTATGATAATAATAATAATAATAATAATAATAATAATAATAATAATAAATGTGTGTGTGCTTGCGTGTGTGTGTGTGTGTGTGTGTGTGTGTGTGTGTGTGTGTGTGTGTGTGTGTGTGTGTGTGTGTGTGTGTGTGTGTGTGTGTGTGTGTGTGTGTGTGTGTGTGTCCTCCATAATGCCTTCAAAGGGACAAAACACAATTTCACAGTGGCATGGAATGATTTAAATGTCATTTCTGCCCCTGTAATCTGATAACCAAATTCGATCCTAAAATTGATTAAACTCACTTCGATGGTAACCTTAGCTTAAACTTTCATCAGTCATGCAACTGACAAACATCCTGGAGGTCATGAAAGCAGCAGATTAATTTCATCACTTACTTGCTTCTTCCAAACCCCTTTCCATCCCCTTTCCTTCCCTGCCATTCCATTCCCCATCCAAAGAAGTGCGCAAGAAGCAGATGCATTGCTCAATGACTGCTTTCACAATACCAAGAAATTGCTGATAGCAACACAGGATATCTGAGGATATGGTGAATTGTCATTTGAAAAAGATCCAAACTGTCACTGTAAAGGTTTGAGAGGAAATACAATTGGGACCATTTTCCCTTAAAGTTCAACCGCAAAGGGGAGAAGGGGGAATAGATATTCTGAAATGTACACAAAAATAACAAAACTGTTTCTTTCAACTCGAGCTTTTTTGCTCAAAATACAGCATCTATGATAATAATAATAATAATAAATGTGTGTGTTTTTTGTGTGTGTGCGCGTGTGTCCTCCATAACTCCACAACTATAAAACCTAGCAACCTGAAACTTTGCATGCATACTAAGAAAACCCCTAGCAAGTGCATGAGTAAAAATTGGGTATTTTGGTTAATTAAAAACACTTTTTGAAGATAATTAACGGCCTTAGTTAATTATATCCTTCATCAGGCGTATCCTCTGCCACCTCGCTCTCTCTGGGGTCTTAAGGCACCATGTTTTTTTGGCCTGCTCAACCATGCCAAGACTTGGAACAGGCTGCAACAGTTTATTGCGAAAAAGCGCTCAAAATGTTGTCTTTTTTCCACTTTCCTCAATCATATCATCGAAAGCCTGATCTACATAACTACAAATCGCTGTATACTTCGCTTTTGTAAGTGCTATAGTTTTCAAATAAGGAGCTTTTAGCTCTCATATGACCCTTGACATAGTATACCAAATAAATAAATAAATAAAAAGGACATTGGAGCGATTTCATGCATTATATGATGCGATTTTCCATGATCTACCCTCACTGACTAATTAAAGTATATAATACAAATATTATTTGAGTTTGGAGGATTGGATCACACAGACTAAAAAACTCAAAATCTAGAGTGAAATCTGAATATATATATATATATATATATATATATATATATATATATATATATATATATATATATATATATATATATATATATATATATATATATAAAAATCGGCGACGTTTAGTTTTTTGCGGTTATGTGCCATTACCAATCAGCTTGCTATCGCTTGCCAAGCCAGCCGTTAGTCAACCATTTAATTGAAGTGCTTGCTCGAGTGCTTAAGCCACTTTCCAAGCACCCCACAATTGCTGATACAGTCCGTGTCCCGATAGAGATGTTGTCGGCAGTTGCTATACAAGGTACATATGGGTAGATTTGGATCTGTACAGAGACTCTCCATGGGTGTGTGTGCATACCTGCTTGGTTATGGACACCGTGGAGGCAAAGTTTCAGTCTGCATTTTATGGTGCTGATGATGGGTGGTGGAGGTTTTAACTTTTAACCTCAGCAGCATATGAGCGATCACGTTTTCCTTTGTCCTCATGACTGTTTCCAAAGCAATTGGTGATTTAATATGACTCGGGTGTGCTTCACAAACGTTATATGGTTTATCTTTGTGAGTTTCAATGCAAAATATATTTGATAACACCCAATTTGAGCCATTTTCTGTATTACGCGTTTTCTAAATTAGAGCCAATTTTTTTCCACCCATCACATGACCATTGGCAGCTGTTTATAAAGATTAATGTTTATGCACATCTCCCTGAAACGTCAATAATGCAACGTTGTTTTTATAATTTGTTTCTTAAAATTCCCCCAAAACAAGGGTGAAAGCTATTCAAGGTTCTTGGGTTATACAGTACGTACTGTAGTCAGTAATCATATGGACTCCAATCTATTCCCCAAAAATTGCCGATATCAGCAAAGCACACATATATATATATATATATATATATATATATATATATATATATATATATATATATATATATATATATATATATATATATATATATATATCCTCCTCTTCTTCTTTCGGCTGCTCCCTTTAGGGGTCGCCACAGCGGATCATCCATATGATCCGCATAATGATTTGGCACATGTTTTACGCCGGGTGCCCTTCCTGACGCAACCCTGGTCACCTCTCACGACACAGGGATATGGTACACCTATTTTAACCGGGGTATACACCGGCCCAGTACACTGGTACTCATTTTGCCGACCTCGGAAGGATGACAGGCTGAGTCAACCCCCTGGTGTATTAATTCAGTGGCCCAACGGGGCTTGAACTCAGGACCTTTTGGATCCCAAGCCGCTGCCCTAACCACTGCGCCAACACCAGGATACATATATACATACATATATACATATACATATATACATACATATATACACACACATATATATACACACACATATACATATATATATATATATACATATATATATATACAGACACACACGTGTATGTTTTGTTCATAAAAGCATTACATTTCTGATCTCCCCTCCCATATCTGTCTCTCTGTCTGTCCCATCCTTGCTCCATCCCCTCCTAATACAGTGCAGCACCCTCCCACACCTCTATCTCTATCTCTCTTGACCTGTCGAGACGGTGTTTGTCTCTCGGCAGTATTCATATTATGGCCGATAGAAAATGGATTTCAGTCATTATTTTGTTTCCATCTTCAATTATTCTATCCAGAATAATTTTGACTCGACAGAACAAATCATAACGCTCCACCGCACGTTTACCTTCCCTTCCAACACTCCTCTTTACTCTCCCCCCCCCCCACTTTAACCCCTCTCCCTTTCTTCCTCCTCCTCTTTTTCTCCCGCCCCCCCCACTCCTCCCTCCCTTAGTATCCCGTCAGCAAAGTGACGGGTGGTATTTGCTAGTAAATAATAAAATGGCAAAAAGCACTTATGCTACACAATCGTACCAACACCCTTTGTTCAAGTGAAGAAAACTTCTAGTTTTTGTTTCCAAAGACCCAACCTCAAATACTGCACAAACAATCAAAACTCATTTGCTTACCCAAGCACAATCAACTCTCCATACTTTAAAGGTAGACGTTTATTCTCATGTTGCATCGGTGTGGAAGTCATGGAAGGTACAGTCTGCTCGGCCCTAACAGAGACATTCAGCGCCTCAGTTTCCATGGAATCTCCAGTATTGAAAGAAAGCACTGCTTCATCTTCCTTTCCAGCTTCCTCTCTGCTCGCCGCTCCTCCAACCGTCGGAGGAGAAACGTTGGCACGTTCCGCCAGGTCTGGGCCGGAACTACTGAGGAGATAAGGAGACAGAAAGAGAAAGCCAATGTCCATCAAATGCTGGAAAATTGCATGGAACCAAAATTCCAGCACTTGCCTCTGGCACAAGCATGCCACAACATCTTCACTATTAATTATTTAGTAACTTTAGCACATCATAAAGCAAGTTGCAAACAAACAGAAGACGTTACCAAGATAACCTCTTCAGCATGGACCCAACGTAAATAATGTTTTCTTTGTTTTTAAATCCTCAGTTGCCACAACATTGCCATTTTGTTTCAGAGAACAATTGCCAAAGACATGTTCAGTCGTGTTTATAAATCTCCTTGCTTTGCCAGCACATACATAACTGAAGCAAGACATAATGAAATCTATTGAGGAAAACTGGAGCGATGGTCTTGGTTGAGGAGTGTCTGTGTCAACAAACAATGTGAGGAGGCCAAGTAACATCCTTTATCAGCAGTGATTGAGTCATCCACAACTCGTTCTGAGAGGGCAAGCCATTTTTCATCTTTATAATTTTCCTTCTCCAGTCGGGCGATAAGCATCAAACTGAACCTCAAATCAATCCATTGCAGTCCAATGCCGGATGAGAGACTCCCTCAAATGATGGTGTGGGGGAGTGCGGGTGTTTGGCACATTCACAACACTTGCCAATGTGCTGGTTGAAGAGAGTGAATAGCAGTGGTGACTGTACTCACTACAGTCAGGAGGACATCTTTAACCTCTTGACTCTCGACAAAACGGAATGCTCAAGTAATAAATATAGATGAGAAAAAGTTGAATGTGCAGAACGAAGAACAATGGGCTCTTTTAGTTTACTTGGCCAGGGGTTCCTGTTAACTGACAAAGTCAGCACTATGTTGATTGGTTGTCTGCCATTTCAACAAACCCAACATCACGTGGTAATAAATAAATAAATAAAGCAGGTTAAAGGGCGAAGATGGTTGGTGACATGCTCTCGTGTGATAGCGCTGATAACAGTCTTGGACCAAGTAGCTTCATTAAAACGTTAATTTCTGCTGTGTTGCTTTAGTAGTAGTAGAAAAGTAGTAGTGGTGGCAGTAATAGCAGTAGTAGTAGTAGTAGTCGTATTTTCCCAAAATAACCCCAAGACTCATGATATTCCCATACGTATCGACATCCATTTTCTACTTATGTTTTTTGCACTTCATGTATTAAAAATGCACTCACGTTTCATTTATTTGTCCTGCTTGCAATTCATGTACAAGCTCTACATACTGGAGAAAAAAAAATGAACATGTAAAAAAAGTTAAAGGTGTGCACAACCATTCTGACCATGTTGTGAAACATCAGCTGACACCCTCACTATTTTCTTTCTTCTGTCTTCACTTTTTCACCTTTCTTTGATTTTTAATTTGTTTTCTCCACAACCGATTGAGCGAATGACATGAAACTTTCAAGACAGGAGTGTCGACCCATGGAGATTTAAAAAATAATAATAATAAAGTTACATGATGATTGGATGGAAAACACGGCCGACATTTCAAAAAGTTTGTTTTCTGTAGGCATGGGTTGCAGGGTGTTTCACATATCAGGAAATAAATGGCATAGACCTCGCTTCATTTGGCCAAATAATCACAAGCAAAAGTACCCATCCCCAATGATGAGAAAAGTTAAAGTTTATCTTTCATTTAAATTATTTAATGGGTTAAAAAAAAAGGTTGTGTTGCACTCTTGGTTTCACTCAGAGCCAAAGCTCTGAGATATTTAGCTATGAAATGGTGGTGTAATATCAGGCGCCAGCCGTTGGATTTGTCTAAAAATATTTTATTTCGCTTTTTTATTGCTATTTTAAATTGTGTTAATCCATGAATATCTCTGTGAAATCAACTTTAATGTAGATGTTCATGTTGATTTTAAAGATTAAGGGAAAGGAAAATAAAGTGAATGACTATATCGCATCAAGAAAAGTGAAAATGAAAGTAAACAATCAGCAGTTTTTCAAACGCAGCATGGGAAGAAGCTACCTTAAATGGGAGACAGCCAAATGCATGGACACACCATGGTTCACAACACACACACACACACACACACACACACACACACACACACACACACACACACACACACACACACACACACACACACACACACACAATTTGCGGTCCAATTCTAAGCTCCCAACTTTCACCTGAAATAACTGACTGAGTGATGTACCATGTGTTACAGAGTGTTGGTTCTGATGAAGCAGCTTATTGGCAAGGGTCATGCTGGGCAGTTTGCCATCCCTCTCCCTGCAGTAGTTAGGGCAGGGATTTACAATTTGTTCAGGGTGCCACTGATAGCGACACCAATCCACACATACCCATGCTTTTTCTCTTCTGCTTCTTTATATGAACCACATCACATGGCTGTGGGTTGCATCATTTGCTGGGGGTACCTCTGCGCCACGAATCAAGTTCCCCCTGCAACTTGGAGCAGGAATTTGGAGTTTATTCAGGGTGCCGGCGATATCTTGCCTACTCTTTGTGAAGGACACCATGGGATATTTAACATCCACAAACTAATGCCAGCAGACAGGACACCCAGTTAAACGTCTATCTGAGGGATGCCACACACATTGCTTGTGAAACATTGTGATGACAGTTTATAGCTGGGTCGGGATTCAAACCCAGGCGAGACGGCTTACAAGCGAGTGTGTGCACCTCCAGAGGTGAGTGCACCATCCTGTCAGCCACATTTCAAAATTGATGCACACAAACCACAAATCTCCGAGTAGACGATCAATACATTACAGGACTTATTTGAAGCGACTCTGCACACACAAGCTATGGTGGAATTTAAAAATTTCTGCATGTGTTTTACGTTGCATGTCTTCGCAACTTGTACAACATATTTGAGCTACGTTGTTTATGATGAGATGCGAAGTGCAGGGCAAGAAATACCACACCAGTCATCATACAGCATAGACAAAAAATAAAAATGAAGAGTTGGTATTTATTTAAAATAAATAAATAAACCCTCCTGCTGAGGTCAATTAATTTTTTAAAAGCCAATGAAGAAGATGCTTTATTTGCAAACATGGATGGGATGGGAGGGAAGAAAACAGCTTTGATGAGAAATTATTTCAGTTGAAGTAAATGAGTACCATTTTCGAACATGACCACAACCCGTGGAGGTACTTTAAAAGACGCTTCTCCGAGCATGTGCCAAGTGTCTTCCAGAGTCATCAACCAAAATCAAAGCTCGATGTAACAGTTTAGGATCAGAAAGAGCGCTGGGGTTTTATGTTCAAACAAACACCCTGGCACAGCTTCCAGACAATATATTTAAACTGGCAAGATGTTTGCTCAATGGGAGTTTGTTGTTGCATCATTTCTGCAATTCCATTTAGGCAACCAGTCTGGAAATTTCAACTGCCCCCCTCCCCCCTCTGAAATCGGTGTTATGCATGATTCTGGATGAAGGAAGAAAGAAAATTGTCAAAGTACCAGTAACAAGAATGGGAGACCACCCATGACCTGATGGTTACACCACTCCTGGTCTGTGCAGAAAGGATGTGCTCAAGAGCACCTGGTGGTAAAGGGTTCTGTGGCGGAAAGTATTTGACCTCCTTTCCTCCAAGGGTCCACCACATACATATCAGCAACATGCTTCGTACGCTACCGAATCGGTCTCAAATGACAGGAGGCTTTTTGTAGCACAGTTATTAGCTTGTACCACTGAAACTATAGCTCCACCACTATCGCCTTACAACCTCAAAAATCAAGAGAAACACAAAACTCATCATGCCCTTTTCCAACTATGTTCCACTTTATGGCATAAAACAAAGAGTATACCCATGTAGCATCAACAAAACATCTAAATGGTTGTGGATAAGAGGAAAGAGGGAGGCAAGGGTCGTCTCGAAGCAAAGAAAGATGAGGGGGGTAGTGCAGGGTGGGAGGGGTGGTGGTCAGGGAAGTAAGGGAGGGAGGATTGTCCACTGATGGAAATTTGAAGAAATGGGTCTTACGATACCAGTCGACCATGACGACTGCTTTATTATTACCCACGCCGAAGGAGAGGGTATTGCATTTGGAACCGTTTTTTCTGTCCGCACAGACCTTTCGTATTTTTCTCCATAACCGCTTGTCAGATCGAGACAAATTTTTCACCAAAGGTGCATCTACTCATGGAGAATGGAGAAATGATAATTATAAGTCATAGATCATGTGGTGTGGCAGCCATGTTGGAAAAACAGAAGAACTTTGGACCCATCTCTGAAACCACACCAAGGAAAAAAAATTGAAACTTGGCACAAAGCAAGTACTTCGAATGGGGAATAAGTGGGATTTTTTTATGACGTCATAATTGCATATGTCGAACGCTACAACTGATCAATATGAAAATTGAGGGTCATCGAGGATAAAATGGTCCACAGAAAAACAAATGGATGATGTCATCGGTCACATGATTCTGCAGCCAAATTGTATATTTTTTGTTTGTTTTTAAACCTTCAAAAATCTTATTTTAAGTGGCTGAACAGATCGAGGCGAAACTTTACACGGATGACCACCTATCCATGAGGAACAAAAGGTTCACACATGACATCATAGGTAACATGGTTTGGCAACCATATTGGATTTACCCTAAAACATATAAATCTTCTCCAGAACGGCTGAACATAGAGGGGAAACTTCACACAAATGTTCCCCAAGCCTTGGGTGTACAAGTTCGTTAAGGAATAATTGATAGGTCACATGATGAGCCTGGTGTGGCTTGGTGGTTAAGGTGGTGGCTTGGGATCCCCAGGGTCCTGAGTTCGAGCCCTGCTGGCCGTTGAGTTAGCATCAGTGGGGTTGACAGCCTGTCACCTTTCCGAAGGTCAGCAAAATGTGCACCAGTATACTGGTAATTATCCCTGCAGGGTCGAAGGTCACTAAAGGGTTGGTGTCAGGAAGGGCATCTGGCCGGAACATTGCCACAAGAAAGAGTACCATGATTGGAGCCCGCAAAAAGCTGACCCCTGCTCAGGGATAAAGGCTTTCAAATGGTGTGATGATGATGATAGGTCACATGGTTTGGCAGCCATAATGGATTGAAGAAAAATATTAAATAACGTTTTCTCTGGAACCACTTAATCGACGGGAAACTTCACATATATGATCTAGTCATGATGATGAATAAGTTTTAAAATTTCAACTTGATCAGTCTGGCAACCAGAATTATTTAATTTTTTGATATGGGTTCTTTTTTATTTTTGAATAAGGCTCACTTGGCTGCACCTGGATGAGTTTGATGGCAGAGAAGTAGAAGCTGAAATGTGAATCCTATCCAGGTTCCTCCTGACGACTTCATCTTTGTTTTATGCTTGTTCGAGTTCCTTCTGATTACTCCAATGCAGGACTGCACCTCTTTGGTCTTCCATTTGATTTGAATCGAATTTATTTTAATCCCATTCTAAATTCCATAGAATAATAAAAAAAAATTTAAAGTGATGGGTCAGGGTCAGGTGTCCGATCAAAGCGGGGTTGCAAAGCAGGACGTCTTGGTACCCGATAATCACTGCCAGCAGTTATAAACTGGCAGTTCTAATTATGTCACTTATTAATTACGTAACACACCAGTGCACAAACAACACACAAAACTACACAAACGCCACACAAAACAAGTCCCAGCAAGGGTCTGCAATCTCCGATTACTCTTTTTTTGCCTTTTCCCCTGCTTTTTTAATACAGAGTCAAGGCTCATGGAAGAGTTAGAACACAGAACGGATCAGGACACAACATGACAAAAGGAACAGCAGGAGAAGGGGGAATGCTAATGGCAGGGCAGAGGGAGAAAAGGGGGAGATGGTCAAACAAGGGATGTAGGTAAGAATGAGGGGTAGGGGAGAACACAAGGGGTGAACAAGATGGATACAGAAGCAAAATTTTGAGACAGGTGGGGAGAGGGGGGGAGTGGGTGGGTCATTTAATGGGTGTATAAAAGATCATGGCCTTGAATGGGGTACGATTTCAGACGGATGTTTTGAAGTCCCAGGGAAAGAATGAGATTGAAGAGTGTGGAAGTTGGTTCCACAGGCAGGCCAAAGAAGAGAGGTACAAATTAGTGGAGGTGAGCAGTGGTTCTGGATTTGGCAGTTTCAACTGGAGGGGGTTGCTGGTGGATCACGTGCGTCTTGCAGATACCTGGGGGAGACAAAGCACGGAGATGGCAGAGGGTACAAGACCAGAAAGGAGGCAGAAGAAGACAGACCACCAACCTGTTGGTGATGGTGAATTTGTAGTCGTAGGCCCATAGACTGAGTTCCATCATGAGAGATTTTGGTTTCCACAGAGTCAAGCTGAGCAAGGTGTGAGGACAGGGGCACCAGCCCAGAGGGGAGAGCAGTATTCCATAAAGCTATGGATGAAAGCCTCATTGGTAGATAGGAGCTCAGGTGTGCAAAGGAAGGACCTTTGGACAATGGAGGATGCACAGTCAGCATTTGGCTTTGAAGGCAAACTTAGAAATGTGATTTGCCCAAGAGAGATCATGGCTGAGAGTGAGACCCAAGATTTTGAGTGACTGCACTTCAAGCGGGTTGTTGAAAAATTAGATGGGAGGGTTTGCGGTATGGTCCTTTCAGAGAGAAGGGGTGAGAGGAGGAGAGAAGGGGTTGGGTTGAGTCATCAGCAAAGATATTGTTATGGTTTTGGAAATGTACCTCAGGGAGAGCATCCATATACAATGTACATGTAGGGTTCTGCAGAATGAGATATTTGTTACCTTCGCAAACTTTGTTGCAAAGGTTGTTTTGATCGCTGTGTATTTATTTATTTATTTATTTGTGAATATGTGTGTTTGTTTGTTTGTTATTCGCATAACTCCAAAAGTATTGAACTGAATCGCAGCAAATTTGGTGGGATGATTGGTTATTATCCGAGGACCATTTGATTAGATTTTGGGAGCGATCGGGTCAAAGGTCAAGGTCATGAAAAGGTCAAAATCGTCTTTTTACCATAGTGCGGTCAATTTGTATCTAATTTGCATGCAACTAATGCCAAAATGTTCAGAATTCAATGCCCCATCTTGTGATATGTGACATGACACAATGACGTAATAACCCTTATTAGCGGTTGGGAGTCAAAGGTCAGGGGGGTCACGACATTGCAAAATGTGCGGTTTTAGTCATAACACGGTCAATTCTTATCCGATTTGCATGAAACCAACACCAAAATGTTGACTGTTCTGTTCCCCACACTCTAATACCAATTACAAAATTAAGAGTACAAAGGTCAAGGTCATGAAAAGGTCAAAATCGTCATTTTGCCAGAGCGCGGTCGATTTTTATCCAATTTGCATGCAACCAATGCCAAAATGTTGTGAATTCAATGCCCAATCTTGTGATATACGATATGACACAATGACGTCATTACCTTTGTTCGTGGTTTGGGTCAAAGGTCAGGGGGTCAACGACCTTTATCATAACGTGGTCAATTCTTATACAATTTCCATGTAAGTAGATTCAAAATGTGTGGAATTCAATTCCCTATCCTGTGATGTGTAATATTTGATTTCTTATAATGTGACCAGTTGTCATCGAATTGACTTGACACCGACACCCAAAAAGGTCAGGGAGTTCATACAGAAATTGTACAATGTACGTGAATCAGTGTCAAACAGCAGGAAATTTAATGTTTTTAAGCCATCAGAACACATACGAGTTGGCAGATGTGGTATGGGATTAAATACCCTCACAATCAACGGTTTCTGGCGGGGGGGGGGGCAAAATGTAGCGTTGGCGAAGGTATGCGCTCTACTGAGTGCCCGTTCTAGTTAGTGTGTAGATAGGTCCTTTCCCTGTGTCCAGGAGTTTGAGGGGGAAAATGCATTGTGAGGATAATGTGTGTATTCCCGGTGTGATGTTTCCCCAACTGCCGCCTTCAATCCGGAAACAATCCGCTCCACCAAACCTCAATTCACCAAACTCTCCTTCACCCCGTCGGTCTTTCCTTCAAATCCACAGTAGTTTTATTCTTGTACTTTGGTCCATATGTATCCATCTCCATAACCAATCAAATCCACTCATTCATTTATTAATCACAATTAACTATCGGTTCAACCCCGCACATGCTGGCGGCTCCCTCACCATCAAACAATTAATCCTTCGGACCGTTACCGATTTGAATGACCTATCCCATTCTTCATTCCCAACACCCCTACATTCGTCATGTGAGACAACGTTTTTGAAACAGTACAAAGGAACATTTGCGCGTGAGGGAGGAAGCTGGAGCGCTCCCTCGCTGCTGGGCATGTGAGGGGCAGGGTGGGAGTACCATGGCCGTCGGACATAATGATTCGGGAATTTTCTACAGCCCCATCGCTGAACTTGTTCCCATCAGACGCAATTAACCAATGCTGCACTCATGCTTCCACTCGACCTTAAGTACTCGGGTGTGCGTTGAAGGTGTGGCCCTTAGCTCAGGTAGTTGTACAGAATAGGTAACATAGCTGTAGACACGAGGACCCTACACTGCACAATTGCTTTTGCCAGTATCCGTGGTTGGATGGACGTCCGCAGTTGACCGTGGAGTTATCCATGTTCTGGGGGCCTCAGGGTCGGTAGTGGAAGCAGGTCTGAGTATGCACATCGTGAGCCCGGCACATGTGCAAATGCCATAACAATATAAAGAGGATTTTCCAGAGTCAGAGAGATTATTGATGAAGATTGGGAATAGGATGGAGGACGTAGAACACTACCTTGGGGTACTTCAGCCTTGACAGGGAGAGGAGAAGAAAGGATTCTGATGAGAGCCACACGTTAGCTATGAGAGTGGAGGAAGTCAGTAATCCAAGAATGGAGTTGGCCTTGGATGCCATAGGCTGACAATTTGGAAAGCAAGGCAGGATACCAGACTGTGTTAAAAGCTTGAGATATGTCGAGACTCTAAAGAGAAGAAACTGAACTTATGTCTGATATTGAGGGCCTCCATCCATTGTTGGGAGAGTAGAAGCAGTCTGTCCAAGGTAGAGTGACCAAGTCTGAATCCAAATTGATCTGATATGAGGCTGCTGGAGAAAAGCTATAATAACAAAACTATAGCTTTAAAAGGGAAGCTATCGTAACAATGGCTGAAAAGAAAAAGTGCATTGCAGAACAGGGTGAGTTACTTTTGGTTTCAATGAATTGTGTACTATGTGTCCTATCAAAGCTGATACCAAAGCTGCCATAGCAGTTCGGTTCCTAATGGAGATCATTTTGGAAAAAAAAAAAAACAAGGAAAGAAAAATCAATCGCCTTGTAAGGCTACTCATATTACCATTCCACAACTTCACCATTTATGCAAGATAGACTAGACTATTTATGCAAGATAGATAGATTATTGTCCTTTTATTGTCTCCAAGGGTAACGGCGGGCAAAATCACGCCCCCGAGGCTGATAATTGATGGGCATGACGTCAAAAGCTAGCCAAACGTGCCAAGCAGGTGGAGGTCCCACCTTCCTGAGTTTCATGTTAGCAAGCCATGCCCCGGAGGAGGAAACAGGGGTTCGGTGTGACGTCAGACAGAGAAAGAAGAGGAAGACATGTGTGGAGTGAGGGGCGCACACAGTTGATAGGGAACATAGTGAGGAGATGGCTTGTAAGAACAGGGCTTTACGGCTGGCTTTCCTTGAACGCATGAAGAAGATGGCGCGATTCTCGTATTCGTGCCGAGGCAATTTGGCTTGCGTGGTGAAGCGAGACACTGGCCATCGACTCTTGGCTGGTCATATGACACAGACCATGATGCCTCGTGTATGTCACCGAAGGGAACGGTGCTATTCTGCAGAGTGCCAAGTATTGGCACGTGCGATCGACGCACAAAGCAGTTGCACAGGGTCTCTGAGCCTTCGTGTTGAATACCGCTCACAAATTGCCTGACGAACATTCCCGCTGTGAGAGAACGACTTGGCGCCATTTTGCGCACATCTACACGTGCAAATAGAAGCGCCTCAATTGCAATCTCCACCAAGACCATCTCTGGGCCAAGCTAAGTGCCAGAATAAAGGAAGGGTTTTCTTTTATTTTGTTTCCCCTTGTCTGTATGTAGAGGCACCTCAACTTAGACTTTAATTTACCTCATGTACTGTTATATTTTGATTATTGTCCTTTGTAAATATTTTTCTATTTTGATTGAATGTGTTCATTTTAAGAAGCTGTATCCATGTATTTGTCATGGGGTTCGAATATAGACCCCCATGTGCATCCATTTCTGTGTTTCACCACCATTGTGCCATGCCCTTCCCTCGTGCGTGTTAATTAATCAACGAGGATCAACATGTCAGTCTCCAAATAAGGGGGAAAAAAATGCTCGGCAGTCTGGGCTGGCAGTATTAACCGCCCGTTCACCACAATTTGGGTCAGGGGATTAACCTTGTCCACCATCGCCACGACAATATATATATATATATATATATATATATATATATATATATATATATATATATATATATATATATATATATATATATATATATATATATATATCATGAGAGGGCATGGCATTTGAGAGGGTGCAGTATCAGGGTGAAGAAGAGGCCACCAAGTACGATGCCGCTTGACACTGCGTTCTATGCTGATCAATAAAGCCTCAATCTCCTCAAGGTGGGCTAAAAGTCACTGAAGGTTCTCTTTTTTTTTTTTTTCTTGTTTTCATAACTTTTTTATTTCTCAATAAAAATTAATGGAATAAATTGTAAATGGTAGTACAATTCATGGAATTTGTTTATTTAGATTAATTGTGAAAGATAATGTCCTGCAAATGCCCCCTCCCCCCCAATTGGCTTCTTCGCAAAGTCATGCTCTTTCCAAAATGTGATCCATTACAAAGGACAAAACTTCTTGATCAATCGCTACAATTTCCTCAGAAATGTTCTTTTTCGATTCCTCTAGTGTCTGTGGCTTGTTGACATCTTTCAGGTACCCCCACAGAAAAAAAAACAACAACCTGTGGTCGTTAAATCTGGTGAACGTGGAGGCCAATTAATGTTTCCAAATCTTGAAATGATGCGATTACCAACAACTGTCCTTAACAAGTCTATCGTTGGCCTCGCAATATTGGCTGTAGCTCCATGTTTCTGGAACCACATTTCTGGTAAATTTTTCACTTCCAGAAGCAAGAAAATTTTCCAGCATTGACCTGTATTGCTCACCAGTCACAGACACTGCATTACATCATCATCTTGAAAAATAAAAATAAAAAAAAGTCTTCCACTGCGGGTTGAGTCATGAACAGACCCTTGATTCAAAACGAGAAATGAAGTTCCGAATCATGTTTTCTGATGGTTGTTCTCGAACGTTAAAATGATTGCAAAATTTTCTTTGAGTTTGAATTATTGATTTCCCACTGGAGTAATAAAATTCAACAATTTTCACGTGCTGGTCATTGGCAAATTTATTCATAATGAATCTCCCTGGCCTTCTAGATCTGTAAATAAAAAAGAATATTAAAAATTAAATAAAAAAAAAAAAAAGTTATAAAAAAGAAAAAAAAATTTTGAAACCTTCAGTGACTTTTGGCCAACCCTGTATACAATTTAAACTCTGCATCGTCGAGAAATGAATTATTGCAGAAAGTGATCCTTACAGAAGTGTGTGTGTGTGTGTGTGTGTGTGTGTGTGTGTGTGTGTGTGTGTGTGTGTGTGTGTGTGTGTGTGTGTGTGTGTGTGTGTGTGTGTGTGTGTGTGTGTGTGTGTGTGTGTGTGTGTGTGTGTGTGTGTGTGTGTGTGTGTGTGTGTGTGTGATGTTATTTGTAGGGTTCTACTCGAGCGTTCTGATGTGTAATGCGATAACACCAAAATGATCGTCATGATCTCCTGAATTGATTCGGCTAATTAACTACAAGAACACCATTACAATTCCCATGTTTAGGTATACAAGGCAGCTTAATACATCATTCTACCACGGCATGGCATTCCAATTACAAAACTAGAAGGGCACTCGGAAGAGCGCATACCTCTGGCCTGTAATGCCTGATCCACAAGAACAAATGTAGCTTTCCCAGGAATCCCAGGAAAGTTTAAATCGAATCCGTCCACAGCTTTTCGAGATATCGTGCTGTATATTAGTCCAGCCCTATCAATGGTGAAGAATTACTTTAAAATTATCAGATCCGGCTCTTCACCAAAATCGAATCAATTCGTCGAGGTCACACACCCAACATGTTCACCAAGTTTCATCCGAATCAGTCTACAACTTTTTGAGATATCGTGCTATATATCCTTTTTGGCCCCATCTCTCAATGGTAAAAAAAATCACTTTAAAATTATAGTAGTCGGATCCGGATCTTCACCAAAATCGAATCAATTTGTCCTTGTTACACACCCAACGTGTCCACAAAATTTCATCCAGATCCGTCCACAGACAAGCAGACAAAGGGGTGAAAACATAACCTCCTTCACCTTCGGTGGCGGAGGTAACTAGAAGGGCACTCGGTAGAGCGCATACCTCCGCTACATAATGCCTGATCCATGAGAACGCATCGGGCCCAATACATTTTTGAAATATTCTACACAGGACCACATCGTTTTTGGCCCGATCTCTCAATGGTGAAGAATCACGAAGAATTAAAAAATATCTTTTATCCAGATCCAGATTCGGATCTTCACCAAAATCTCATTGGTTCGTCCTTGTCACACACCAAATGTGTCCACAACTTTTTGAGATATACTGTCCACAATCAAACAGACAAACAAACACAGACAGAAAGACAGACAGACAGAAAGAAAGGGGTGAAAACATCACCTCCTTCACCTTCGGTGGCAGAGGGAATAAATAACAGAAACAACGATAACATTGTAACAAAGCATCTATTAATTAACATGACCAAAATAATATTTACAACGATAATAAGAATAGTAGTATCATACGGCAATAATTACAAACATATAATCCCCACACTGGCCCCAAGCACATCTGGGCTTGATGAAAGACAAGCTAGTGCTCAAGCAGTATAGCAGGAAGGTATGCAACAAGGCGATGAAGACCAATGAAAATTTGGTCCATCGGACCAATGGGCCCACGATAACACTGAAAAGGAGGTGGTTGCAAGAGGATATGTTCGAGATGTTTAAGAAAATGAAGAGTAGACAAATTTAGTTCAGAATAATTATTCAGCAGAGTGGAGAGTGGTAGGAGCAGGGGTCCAAGCCTGGGAGTAAAGAAGAGGAGAATTAAGACAGTAGTAAGGCAGGGGACTTTTACTCAGAGAGTAGTAAATGCACGGAATGGTCCACCTGGAAAGGTGGTGGCAGCAGAAACAGCAGATAAGTTTAAATTGGAATTAGGTACCTGGAAGTTATGGAGATAGAGGGATGTTGGCAAGACTTTTAAGCAGCTTGAACAGTGATGGGTGATTATATGCATGTGTTGAGTGTTGTCTGTGGGGGTCTTGTCAAGGGTTGGTGTGTGGTTCATGGTGTGTTTCTCACCCAAAAAGCCTTCTCTCTTCCCCTCCCCACCCCCCAGAAAAGAAAAACTACAAAAGAACAAACAAATTTTTTTTTTTGTATTTTTCTATTTTACATGAATTGTTCTGGTGTTGATGTGATGCAGGCACGATGGGCCGAATGGCCTCCTCCTGCATCTAAATTCCTGGTAAATCAACAGTTTCACCCTCGACTCGTTCAGAGCTGGGTTACTGGCTCGCATTCATGATTTCCTCCAACGCATTACAAAGCATTCACTGCATTTCTCCCCATATGGCGCATCACACCATCACTCTCTCTTCTTAACCTCCCACCCTTTTTCACGTTGGGATAAACATAAGCCCACAGGCTAATGTTGGGTGAGCGAGGGGTGACGAGCAAGCCCCGCCTTCTTTATCTCTGTCACTTTTTTTTATTGAAGTCAGCCCGAAACAAGCCTGAAAGCCACTATTTGTAAAGGGCTACAAAGAAAAGGAAGAAGAGGAAAAACTGGCAAAACCTTCACCTAGTGATGAAACAAGGAAACATCTCCACAGAACCACTGTGCCAGAGGGGGTAGCTCGGCCAGGCAGAAAAATAAATTTTCCTACCCCCATTAGGTGATTTTTTTAGGAGACACAATGTCCGTCCTGGATATACGTTGGCTCCAAAGGGAGCTTGTCCACCCTTTATCAGGTGTTGTTTTTCGTCCTGACAGGGTGTCACAGTCACCCTCCCCACTTGCAAAGCCAGTGAAGGATGTCAGTGGAGTTGCCGACAACCCGACCATGCGGCAGGTTGCACCGGGTCACGTGTTACCAGTGGCAGTCCCAAAAGACTGACCTGACTATAAACGATGTCTAATTTCCTGCAGTGAATGAGGCACCTATGTCTGAAGTTTAAAGATAAGGCGATTGTTAACCCTTTGATGCACGAGTGCAAAAAGATGATGCAAGAAAACAGCCAAACTGGGTCATTTTGACCCACTTATGCATCTAAGGGTTAAAGGGACTTGCATGTATGGGGTGTGGTGATGATTCCTTTCAATGTGCTGGTTATGATGATGGTGTTTAAAACAGGTGAGGAGGATGCTTAAACCAGAAAAGAAGAAATCTCACTCACATTTAAAACGTAATAGCTCCCCCATGTGACGACAACGAGCTTCTTTTCAAAGAGGACCCTGCAGCATCCTTCGCGTCCATTGGCTCCTTGGAAGGGCCCTACCGATTGGCCACGAGTGTTCACACGTTTGCTTTATTACAAATATTAGCAAAATGTAGAGAAAAATTTAAGAGTTACTACAAGGGTAAGACTTTCTTTTGTGACACTGCATTGCTTGTGAATAAGTCTTTATTTGTTGACATGACCATTCGTTTCTGACCTACCTGTCTCTGTCTCTGTCTCTGTCTCTGTCTCTGTCTCTGTCTCTGTCTCTGTCTCTGTCTCTGTCTCTGTCTCTGTCTCTGTCTCTGTCTCTGTCTCTGTCTCTGTCTCTGTCTCTGTCAGACACGAGTGTGAATAATGGATAGGAATTTTGGCCCACAGTTTTTCTATGGTCAGTGACTAGCCGATGTCCCACTTACAGTTCTGCTCAGCCGTTCTTGATTCATAGGAGTGGGGCATTAAGAGCACTGTTCCCTATCTGGGGGGATTATTTTACCAAGAAGATCACGCGGGAATTGGATGCGAGGACCCTACCTCAATTAATTGCCTCAGACAGTGTCATGCCGCAGAGTTATCCGCGGCTTGTCGGCTTAAAGGTTGGGAAGCGGGTCCGATAAGACTCTCATGACCCGGCCGGCAAACCCGTAACTATTACACACACACACACACACACACACACACACACACACACACACACACACACACACACACACTATAGAAAGTCTGCACCCCCTTTCAAAATTTTCACCTTTTGTTGTCTTATATCCTGGAATTAAATTCCATCAAATCAGACTTTTTCCACCTTTATTTCCACATCGTAACCCACAACTTCCAAGTGAAAAACAAATTCAACAAATTTCAAAAATATTAAAAAAAAAAAAAATACAAAAACTAGAATATCTTGGTTGGATAAGTATCCAACCCCCATAATCGCAATTGTAAATTAGATCAAGTTAACCAATCACCTCAAAATCATGCACCAAGTTAATTGGCCTCCACCTGTGTTAAATTCTAGTAATTCTGATTATTTCAGAATAAAATCAGCTGTTGCAGTAAGTTTCCTCTGCTGGGTAGTGATTTTTTTTTGTATACCTTGTCAAGGCTCGTATGAAAGTTAACACACAACGCACATCAAGGGGGGGGTGGCATGAGAAGGACAAAACAGTGGGGAACAGAGACATTAGGAGATCTGTGGAAGGGAGAGGGATGGGACGGGGAACATGGGGAATAGAAGATGGACATTGCAGGGACTTTCAGGAAGGAAAGCAGGTAATTTGAAGGAGGTGGGCTTGGGTGGATTGTTGGGGTAGAAAAGATTGAGGATTTGGATGGGGGATGATAAGAGGTGGTGGTGAACAGCTGTTTTGAATGCCTGGAGGGAAGAATGGGAATGAATAGAGTGAGGGAGTTTAATCCAAAGGCGGGAAAAAAAGAGGAATGAAAGAGTGAAGGTGAGCAGTGATTCGTGATTTTGGTAGTTTTACCAGAAGGGGGTTGTTGGCGGACCTTGAGTGCCCTGCAGAAATGCGGTGGGGACAAATCGCAGAGAGAGCAGGGGGGCGAGGCTGGAGAGGAGACGGTAGAAGACAGAAAGATCACCGACGAAACTGCGGTGATTGAGTGAGAGGCCCAAAGACTCAGCTTCATTGCGGGAGATGCCAATGATCCAAAATGCCTTGGTTTCTACAGCGTGAAGCCGAGAAAGGTGGGAGGCAGGAGCACCAGCCCAGAGGGGAGAGCAGTACTCCATCAGGCTGCGGACAAAAGCTTTGTAAGTGGTCAGGAGCTCAGGTGGGCCAAGGAAGGACTTTGTACGACGGAGGATTCCCAGTCGGTGACTGGCTTTGGAGGCGAGGCTTGAAATGTGGCTTTCCCAGGAAAGGTCATGGCAGATAGTGAGACCCAGAAGCTTAAAAGAAAGGACTTATTCCAGAGGATTGTTGAGAAAGTGGGTGGGGGGGGGGGGTTTCGAAACGGTCCTTTCAAAGAGACATAATGAGAGTGTGAGATTTGTCCGGATTGAAAGACATGTTCCACGTGTTGGACCAGTTTGTGATTTTATCCAGATCAGCAGTGAGCGAAGAAGCTGCTGCTTGCCAGTCTGAGGGATGACCAATGGTACGGCAGAGGGTGGAGTCATCAGCAAAGACAGCAAAGAACATCAGCAAAGAATTTCACAGCAAAGACTCAACCATGAGCCCAAGGAGCTTTCAAAAGACCTCCGGGATAAAGTTGTGGAAAGGTACAGATCAGAGGATGGGTATAAAAATATTTCAAAGGCCTTAAATATCCCTTGGAGCACAGTCAATACAATCATTAAGAAGTGGAATGCATATGGTATCACCAAGACCCTGCCTAGATCAGGCTGTTCCTCCAAACTGGATGACTAAACAAGAAGGCTGATCAGAGAGGCCACCAAGAGGACAATGGTAACATTGAAGGAGGTACATGCCTTTATGGCAAAGACTGGTCACTGTGTGCATGTGACAACAATATCCCAAGCACTCCACAAGTCTGGCCTGTAGTCGGGTGGAAAGAACGAAGCGATTACTCAAAAAAGCCAACCTCGATTCCCATTTGAGGTATTAAAAAAAAAAAAAAAAAAAAAACACTCCAGAGATTCTGAAACGATGTGGAAAAAAGTTTTATGGTCTGACAAAACAAAGATGGAACTTTTTGGCCTCAATGCAAGACGTTACATTTGGTGCAAACCCAACACAGCACATCACCCAAAGAACACCGTCCCGACTGTAAAGCATGGCGCTGGCAGAATCATGTTACCTTGAGGTGATTGACATACTGATGTACAGACAGACAAAAGAAAAACAGATACACAGACAGAATAACAGACCAGCCAAAACCAATCCATCCATCCATTGGGACCATACTCTGTACAGAGCATCGGTGCTGCCGAAGCAGTCTCCTGGGCTATTGGGCACAATCCTGGATGAGTCACCACTCTGACACAGGACACTCAAATGGCTCAATCATCCCAGCAAGCTGGTACTCATTTTGCTGACCTCGGAAGGATGGCAGGCTGAGTCAACCCCACCGAATATTAATTCAATGATGGTGGGATTTGAACTCAGGACCCTAAGATCATAAAGCCTGCCACCCTAATCATCAAGCCAACACCAGGTATATACAAAACTATTATACTTGCGCATCTTCAGTTTCGCAAGTAACAGACAGGGGCAAAACGTAACCTCCATCCACCTTTGGTGGCAGAGGTAATGAAAGGTGGGTGTTGGAGACAGTTGATTGGAAAGAAGGTGATTAATCATTGATGACTACATTTTGATGGGGCATTCCAGTATATTGTATAACTGGAGTACTTATGAACAGGAAAAAAAAAATGGGGTTTTTTGGCAAATATATATATATATATATATATATATATTTTTTTTTGAAATGTCAAAGTTGCCAGTCTAACGTGAACACTTGGGAAGTGAACAGGCGACTGGCAACAGTCACCTAAATACATCCGTGCATGGGCAGTTATGAGGCGTCAGTGAGCAGATTTGAAGAATCACGTGACAGAAGCGGACGTATGGAGGTGACTGTACAGGCAATAGAAATGGAAAAATAAAAACGTGGATAAGAGTGCAAAATTAAACCTCAGACTTAAGGAGATGGAGAAACACTCAATTGATGAGTATGGGAAACAAGAGACAAAGCAGGAAATGCATGACAACAATGTAAAAATATAAAACTAAGAGACCACCAACCCTTTTACGGTGACCCTATCTTGGAGAATGTAATTTTTAAGTGATCCAACCAAGTGTTATGGATGAACTTGTACACACACACACACACACACACACACACACACACACACACACACACACACACACACACACACACACACACACACACACACACACACACACACACACACACATCGGTGCACCTTTACATGAATCACAAGGACATTGGAAGACAATGGACAACGTCAACAAAGCATTTGGGATTTCAACATCACAAGTTACATGCTCAGGCAGGAAGAGGAACCAAGCCAACCCAAATACATGGAAAAGGGAAAAGAAAAGAAAAGAAAAGAAAAAAAATCACAAGGTCCATAACAATCACAGAACAGGTTAAACTGCATTGTTTTATGACATTTGAACGCAACGTTCCTAACAGACCGATTGTACGTTCATAACTGCGTAAATCGACCACCAAATAAACAGAAGAGATCCTCCGAAGGAAGCCCTGTTAGCACTTCTTCATTATCGTGTTCCTCAAGGCAAAACAATGGGTGAATAAATTGGATAATATAATTAAACCAATGGGTGTTTGATAAACCAAGGCACTAAGCTCACACTGAAAAGGATGCAATTCAATTCATCGGTGACAAGCGCAGGGAATGTGAAAGAAGAGTTTGAAAAGGAATAAAGCTCAGAATAACACGAGATAAAAGCCAATTATGCCATCAGAGTGGTAACACGCAGCTAGCAATTGTCGGGGCAGTCCGACGGTTTCATTTACACAGACTGGGCTCTTTTAACAGCAAACATAGTCGGCTGCAGATTTGGGGACCTTTAGAAATGCTGCATCTCACCAGCTGTTGCTATCTCCACCACCAAAGGTTATGTTTTCATGCCGATGTCCGTTTGTCCGTCGATGAGAAGGACCTCTCTCTCTCAAAAAAGTTATGGATGGATTCGGACAAAAGTTCATGGATAGGTTGCGTATGTGACGAGAACAAGTCGATTCGATTTTGCTTAATGTTCAGATGCAGATCCGGACTATCAGTGGGATACAAAATGTAAACCGTTTAGCCTGGTGGAGGTATGCGCTCGACAGAGTGCCGTTTTAGTCCCCCCCTGTGCTGACGATTAAAATAGAAATTACACTTTTCTGGGTTAAAAAGAGGGGAAATAAAATTTAAAACAAAAAATTCTAAAAGATTTACAGTACCCATCTCAATAATCTGATCTCTCGTTCTCTCGAGTTGCCCCACTGTCAGTCGTACCCTACGTCACATTGCTCTTCCATGAGCCTCGATCTTCGGGAGAGAGACACAGAGAGAGAGAGAGAGAGAGAGAGAGAGAGAGAGAGAGAGAAGAGAGAGAGAGAGAGAGAGAGAGAGAGAGAGAGAGAGAGAGAGAGAGAGAGAGAGAGAGAGAGAGAGAGAGAGAGAGAGAGAGAGAGAGAGAGAGAGAGAGAGAGAGAGAGAGAGAGAGAGAGAGAGAGAGAGAGAGAGAGAGAGAGAGAGAGAGAGAGAGAGAGAGAGAGAGAAAAAAAAAAAAAAAAAACATGGGAGGGGGGGGAATGTGTTCTGCCTATGGAAAGAATTACAAAGTTTCATGGCAGGGACTTTGGGTCAGTGGTGTCCTGAACTCTTGCCTCATGATGCCATTAAACTAGATATCAATTCACCCACTGTGCCTGAGCATTGCCCAAGCTTCCACTTTGAATAAAAGTTTGAAATAAATCACCACCATCGATTTGTGCCTGCTATTGATTACAAAACACTTTGGTCATCAGTAGAAAGGGCTGGAACTCAAGGCAAGCAAATAAATCTACATTCCAGCTGGGAGGACACAGCGACAATGCCCAGCTGGTATACTTTGCCATTGCCCTGGAGACCAGATGGAAAGCCAAGAAATGGCCTTTTGCATTATGAAGCAACAGACGAAGGGCCAACAGACGGCCTGGCTGCATCTCCCACCGCAGTTTTGTCATTTCATTCAGCAGGTGATTGGGATAGATTCTCACAAAGACACAGTCTCTCCCCTACCCCCTCCCTTTTTTCCCCATCAGGCAAAGTAACTCGAAGGAACCATCTGCTCTCTGAACCTAACACATAGAACCCCCACCCCCAACCACTACCCCAGTCCCCTCACCCCAAAACCACTCAGCCTTTTGAAATCCCCACAAAAGTGCAAGGGGAGATACACAATTAAAAAAAAAAAAAATTTGTTTTCATCATAATTTAGATATATATATATATATATATATATATATATATATATATATATATATATATATATATATATATATATATATATATATATATAGATATATATATATATATATATATTTTTTTTGCTTCTTCTTCTTCAAGACAGCACTTTGCGGGGCGTGTTCCAAAGGGCCAGAGAGGACAACCGTTTAAACCGAACCAATTCAGTGAACATGACATGCACTTCTACAAGGACACCTATTCAGCTTGAGGGCGGTCTGACAGCACAAGGGCAGAGCCCAGTTTAGAGCGAGACGGTGCCAGTGCTGCACTGCCCATGAGAACACGATTACTACTGAACAGAGTGCAGATTCCTCATGCTGAGGTTGTGGACAGAAGTTCAGAAGTTCAGTCATGTGTAAGACCAGAAGCATTTAATGCAAAACACTCGAACATCCCTCGAATCACCAAAGAATAGAACATCTTTGGGGTGTGCTGTACTCCCTTTAAAATACATTTAAGAATGATACACACATACAGTACCATCAAAAAGTATTCACACCCCTCGACTTTTTCACATTTTGTTGTGCAACAGCGTGACTATAAAAAGGATTACATTAAAAAAAAAATTTGACACTGATTTCCACAAAATACCCCATCATAACAAAGTGAAAACAAATTTTGAGGAATTTTCACAAATTTATTAAAAATGAAAAGCTAAAATGTCTTGCATCAATAAGTACTCAACCCCCTGAGTCAATACTTTGTAGAAGCATCTTTGGCAGTGATTACAGCTTCGAGTCTTCTTGTGCATGTCTATCAGCTTTACACATCTGGATTTGGGGATTTTCTCCTATTCTTCCTTGCAGATTTGCTCAAGCTCTGTCAAATTGGATGGGGAGTGTCGGTGAACAGCAATCTTCAAGTCTTTCCACAGATTCTCAATGGGGTTCAAGTCTCGGCTTTGGCTGGGCCACTCAAGGACTTTCACATTCTTGTTCTGAAGCCATTCCAGTGTTGCTTTTGCTGTATGCTTGGGGTCATTGTTCTGTTGGAACTTAATCTTTGCCGCAGTCTTGGCAGACATGCACTGCCAACGTGTTTTGCACTCTGAAGCAGGTTCTCCTCAAGGATTTGCCTGTATTTGACTCCATTCATTGTTCCCTCTATGCTTAAAAGTCTCCCAGTCCCTGCTTCTGAAATGCATCCCCATAGCATGATGCTGCCACCGTGGTGCTACGCAGTAGGGATGGTGTTAGATGGGTGATGAGCTGTGCTCGGTTCCTACCAGACATAGTGCTTTGCATTCAGGCCAGAGTTCAATTTTCGTCTCATTAGACCGCAGAATCTTTCACCTCATGCTGTCAATCTTTCACGTGCCTTTTTGCAAACTCCAGGTGTGCTGTCATGTGCCTTTTACTCAGGAATTGCTTCCGTCTGGCTTCTCTCCCATGAAGCCTAGATTTGTGAAGTGCTGCAGAGATTGTTGTCCTTCTAGCAGGTACTCCCATCTCAGCCAAGGAACTCTGTACTTTTGTCAGAGTGGTAATGAGATTCTTGGTCACCTCTCTGACCAAGGTCCTTTTTGCCAGTTTGCTTGGACGTACAGCTCTAGGAAGAGTCTGCATCGTTCCATATTCTTTCCATTTCCTAATGATGGATTCAGACTGTGCTCTTGGGAACTTTCAACACCCTAGAAATCATTTTATACCCTTCCCCAGATCTATGCCTCCTCAAAATTCTATCTCCGAGTTCTATGGACAGTTCCTTTGACTTCATGGTGGAGTTTCTGCTCTGACATGCATTGCCAACTGTGGGACCTTGTATAGAAAGGTGTGTTTCTTTCTAAATCATGTCAAATCAATTGAATTGGCCACAGGTGGATTCCAATGAAGTTGTGGAAACATCAAGGATGATCAAAGGAAATTTGATACATTTGAGCTCAATTTGGAGCGTCAGAGCAAAGGGGTCGAATACTTAGTGGCAGGACATTTGAGCTTTTCATTTTTAATAAATTTGTAAAAATTTCGAAAACGTGTTTTCACTTTGTCGTTATTGGGTATTTTGTGTAGATCGGTGACAAAAAAATTGAAATTTAATCCATTTTATATTCAGGCTGCAACACAACAAAATGTGACAAAAGTCGAGGGGTGTGAATAATCTTTGAAGGTACTGCATGTTTAATTTCCTGGATGAAGAAAACTGCTCTTTCAAACAAGCAGAATCCACCCCCCCCCACCAAACCCTCAAAAATAATAGCATTCGACCAACAAGCAAGCTGTCATGGTTGGGTATCGCATCGTTCGTTTCACCTTAACGATTCACTGTGAAGCAAATTAATGGAATCCTCACTGCAAATTATTTTCACAAACAGAGCAAAGAAGTATGGATACAATGAGGGAAACTGTATGCAAAAAAAAAAGGCAACGCCCTGCACAAATGCTATATTGTGCAAACATGCCCGATAACAAATACAATACATAATATCAATTATAACTAGCTACCCACCTATGGCACACCTATTCCTACACCCCCCCAAACCACAGTCCACCCAAACCCAAAAGGTTCATTCAATTTAAACAAAGGAGCTCTTTGCCATGCATCAACATCCCCTTAAAATAATTTTCTTAGTGAAATAAATAAATAATATACTATGATGAACCGAAACAATGCACAATGAACGAAGCATAAATGATCTCTCCTTTGAAAACGCATCGATATATAATGAGGGATTGTTACTGGTGTGAAAAGAAGGATCCATGAAAAGCCATGAAGTCGACATCACATACATGAGATTCTTGCTCACCTCCCGCATGACACACCCAGAGACATTTGCACAGAGTCGAACCCGCACTCGTCAACATCACAGAAAGGGGCGTGTGCGTGTGTGCAAGCTCTGAATAAGAGCTGAAGGAATCATAACAACCACATTCATCTACGCAACACAGGACGTCACCACCGATACCAATGTTACAGTCACCTTTGTGTCGTCAGTCGACAGGGAATACCGTCCCAATACATCGACGCTATAATGAAAAGGCCAACGGTCCACGTTATATTACAGATGTACAGATTATTAGAACAACATGTGACAGAATTAATATAATCCTTTCTAAATCCCAAATGTGAACAGTGCATTGCTCGTCACATCCATTTAACTATTAACCAACCGATTCAAATTAATATTCAACTATTTTTGAGACCATTATTAAAGTGATTTCAGCTGCCCATAATATAAGGGCAACAACATTTACAGTACCTTTCAACCACGACAACTTTTCACCCCATCCAGAACGACAGAGGTGGAGCAGAAGCGACGGCAAAATTCTAACTGACAGCACAAAACGGCCACCCACTTAGGTCCAAGCCTGCAGTCTGGCTTCATCCAGACAACAGATGACATCCTCATGAGATGGGCATACCAATGTGCCAAAACGAAGATACAAAAACAATGCACACTACTGATAAGTAATCATAATGCATGACAAAGGAAGAAAGCCCCATACGTACGTAAACAGTTACATGGAGGTGCGAAGCGAATCAACGATATATAGGCCCCGTCCAGCCTGATCCACCGTTTAAATGCCCAACACGTTGTCTTTGTGTGGGTTGGTCCAAATCAGAAAAGACGTGCCCGTTTGGGAAGGGCCAGACAATGTGGGCGCGGCCAGACGATGAAGCTAGGAGCAAAAGGAAAAAAAAAAAAAAAAACAATAAAAGAAGAGAGAGACGACGACGACTCCTGAATTCGCAATGCCTCTCTGGACAGATTAATCGACGCATCTTCTCTCATCTAATTAGTTAGTCAATCACAGCTGATAATTGTGTAAATAGCCTTCACTGAGGAATCTAGGAGGGTTCAAGATGGACTTATCAACCTACATAAGGCCAAAAGATTTGTTGACACTTAACAGCAAAGTAAATATATTTTATGGGTATGTGGTCAAGATTTCATACATTTCTTATCATGATATATTGCTAACATTAATGTTAAAAAATGTCTTCCCTCATTGCCACCAGCAGTTTCAAAATCCACTGCATCTCAATCAGCATATATAACAGTTCGTTGGCCTAACTGGCTGAGCTTCTGTATTGCAATCTGGTCAATGGAGGTTCAAATCCCAACCCCACCATGTGAGCGATGGCAACACAACCACTGGGTCCAGTGCCACGGTCCAGTGCCCTCATAATGGCGATGCGTCTGCAGATAATGTGCATACAATTGATCGATTGATTGAAATATTGTGCAGTACAACCATGTTTTTAAAAAAATCTGTCAATCTGACTTCTGACAACAAGTTATATTTGTCCACATCTTGCAGCAAGTCTGTGAGGAGGGGGCAGAGGTTGTGTTCTTATCTTTGAGCAGTCATATCTGGGTGCCGATTTGCAGACCAGACTATAAACTGTCTGACTGGTGCTTAGCAGACAGGAAGTTTCATAACAAAGTACACCACCCCTCAGATGCAACATTCAATGCCAGTGAGGCTTGGGTGAAAGAATACATTCCCTCCATTGGAAATGGGAATCGAACCCTAAGTTCTAAATACCTGCCTGTAACGGTTCCAAGTTTCCGGAGTCGATCCCTACTATGCCTTATCTCACTTCGTCGATTGAGAATACGTTCGTTGGCTCAGCAAATTATATCAAAAGCTTCTCCTGTCATTCTTTACAAAACAGACAAAGACAAGTCCGTTTTTATGTGTGTAGTTTCAGTTGTGAAGAAAATGAGCAGATATGTACTCACAAAGTGTGTGCATGTGCATCGGATGTACTCACAAACTTCTCCTTCTGGGATCTGACAGACAGCATTAGCCGAAGTGTGTATCGAGTTTTGCGAAATTCCAAAAGCATCATATTTAATTCCAACAAAGGTACCATGGCATATTTATTAAGAGCAAATAATAAAATAAAAAACATGTTGGCAGTGATCGAGGAGCGGTCGATTACCTTGAACACCACACCGCCCGGGTAAACTGGGTTCAAAATTTTTAATCAAATTAAAAAAAAACAAATTTAAATTACAATTTTTCCAGGTTTGCATTAATTTGAATCAACTTTTCCTTCTTTTTTTTTTCTTTTTCTTCTCTCCCAGGAACATTTCCATGTTTCAGGGTGAGACAGAGACAGGCCACAGAACTAGGAATGGACATGCAGAGCCTTCTCGGAAAGCTGCCAGTACATCAACAAACATGACCTGGAGCTTCTTTGGATTTGAAAAAGAATCCGGCAAAACCGAGCGAGAGTTTTCAATCTGAAGCAAGTTTGATGTGTGCTCTGCAGCAAGAAGTTGTCTTGCATGTCGAGTAGGCTACCTCAGTGATGTATAAGCATCTGAAGACCTGGTCATTCCATCCGAGGGAAGCAAGCTCGTGGTCGTGGAATGGAAAGTCATGCTTAATGTAACCAAGATCAGTCGTCATCATCGGCAAATCAGAAACATCCACTCGTTCTTTTTATCTTTACAAGTTATTTCTTATCAAATATATAACGAAGAAAGTTTGTGCGTTCATTCGTTATGCATTCGGACCCTACAGAAACCAGTGCAACCAAGCTTTGCATGGCCTCTTCTGTCATCCAGAGGAAGGTCAAGGGCTATGGTTGAAAAAAATATATATATTTAAACCAGACAATTGGTCTTCGTCTGTGAAGAAACAATCAGATATTGTGCTAATACACTGCCTGAGTCCCCCTCCCCCTCCCCAGAAGCAATCACGTAATATTTACAAAATTGTGAAAAAAAATCGTATGTTGAGGCCATATTATGTATGCAAGCCAATAATAAAACCTGTGTATTCCCTTGGTACATTGCTCCCCTACCTCTAATCCTCCCCATCTCTGTATGATCCATCTTGCTTTTTAACTTTAATCCACCTCGTCACGAAGATCAGCACAGTCAGATGCCCGCTAGAGCACATCTGTAACTCCCAAGGGAACACTTCTGTGAAGAAATATCTTAATCCACCTTACTTGCATGATAAATACTGCCACATGGCACCAAAAAAGACCCATGATGGGCAGAAACAAATCAGATGCAAAGAGAATAGCAGCCTTCAAGTCACTTGAGACTCGAGAGCAATTCCTATTCTTCAGGTTGAGGCTTGGCTTGAGGATCAACGTGCAACACAAGCAGCCTCCAGGCCAACTGAGACGACAGAGCAGACACAGGCTCGGGTTGAGGATCAACGTGCCAGACAAGTGGCCTCCAGGGCAGCAAGTTGGGTATCCTTAGAAGGTGAAGCATTTTGATAAAAGTCCAAATGTGTTTTGCAATACCTAAGATTGCTAAGTCAAACAAAACCACAAGGCAAACATTCCCCAATTTGTCATCCAGGAAATATTTCAATACATATTACATTGAATTTTCCAGGGCAATGCCAGGTACTTCAGCGAGTATATTGTAGTTTATCAAGTTATTTTTTCTTTATTCCTTTCGCCACCGAATATGGATGGAGGTTATGTTTTCACCCATTTGGCTGTGTGCAGGATATCTCAAAATGTTATTGATGGATTCGGACAAAACGAGTTGAGTAGGTTAGGTGTGCGTGGTGAAAAAGGATCACATAGATTAGATTGTGGTGAAAAATCGGAATCGAGACAGCAGTTTAGAATTGGAATCGATTCTCAAATTTTAAGAATCTCCCAAGCCTAATGCCTGGTGTCCCATCTGCCAACATTAGTTGGTCGACGTTAAAGATCCCATGGTGTCCTTCACAAAGAGTAGGTGAGTTGCTGTTGGCACCATGAATAAATTACAAATTCCTGCCGAAACAACCTTCATTCGAATGTCAGGGATGGCTATCTAGTTCGTGAAAGAGTGCCAAAAAGCAACCCCAAAAGAAGGCAGCAGTAGTCACATCCTGAAGCGAGCCAACAAGCTGTCATTTTGAAAAATGTCTCCCAAAGTAATTGCCATAAAATTACAGCAAAGAATCATTGACACTCTAAAAGCACATGAACTGTTATTTTGAAGATAATATTATGTCCATTACATTCATTATCCAAATATGTACAGATAAAACCCCCTGAGTGAAAACCATTTTGATCTTACGTTCATTATGCTCAAGCTACCACAATATTATATATACGTATATTACAGTGTTTGACAATGCCGAGAGGACGGTGACCACAGTTATTACAAAACAGTAATTTATATGATACACTTTAGGTGGTTTGACCATGTGATAAGCAAGCCAAAGCCAAGTTGGCAACCTGCATTACATGGGTCCCATTTGGTTGGAATTGCTCAGAGAAATGACATTATCCATCCAGCGTATCACTCTCAATTCATCACTTTCAACAATACCCGGCAGCTCTTCAAGCATCATGACTTCCATCTTCAACTGAAATTGTACAGTCCATTCACAGACTTAAGAAATATCCAAATAGTCAATGTACCACCTTATCCGGTAAGAGAGGCGAGAAGCATGCTTAAAGAGTCGGAGATTCCTCGAGTCGCCTACATACACGTGGGGGCAGGATTTCAACCTGTCTACACAAAAACAACATGGTTAAAGTTATTTGACGGAAAATATCACAAAGTGCCGCCGTTGCGGGCCTTACCCTTCATTGGAGCAAAAGGGCCTCAGCCTTATTTTTTTTCCTCCGAGAAAGGACAAGGCCGGAAAGGTCAGAGTGCTCTGTGCTCTTTTACGGTGGATAACTTTAACCATTTTATTCTCGTGTTTTTAATGCAGACCGCTAACTTATTGCTGGAATTATAACTGTTTTTATTTGCAAGTATCGAACCTCACAAGAGGTTATTGCACTCCGATTCAACAACCTGCTGGCCTTCATGACATGATACTCATTATTTCACATCCACATTTCTCATTTAGTTATAACTGTGAACCTTTCTTCGACATCTTAAAATGTTATTGTTGCCACATTTGTAAATATACGGACCTCAGAATTGAGAGCCTTAGTCATATTGAGCACTTCACTGAAGGAAGGGCTTCTGCACAATACGATGTAAATCTGGCTTGGTACTGCATTGGTACCCTGAACATAGTCCCGATTCATACCTCTCTCGAAACTGCCATAGGTGGGTTAGAAGGATAGCTCAGAAGAGGAGTACTCGCCTTTGAGCCATCATAATCTGGGTTTTACTCCTGGCCTAACTATAAACAGTAACCCTGGTGCTTCGTGGGCAGGGTGTTACATCAACAAATGTGTTGTCCTTCGGAGGGGCATAAAACTAGCTGCTCCATCAAGCATTCACATTGTGAAGGTTAAACGTCCCATGGTACATTACAAATAGTATGGCATTGTGCCAGTACCCGGATAAATTCCAAATTCCTTTCCTGCAATGGGGTCACGACGACATGTCCATGGTTAATTCTTCGGGTTGAAAAGATTCGCAACTCGCAACAGCAGCTGCGCACGCGCACGACAACTCCATTAAGTTCACCTGACCATAAACACAGCTACTGTAAAGACCTTAACACAAACAAACAAAATATTCACCAATTATAAAAATAAATAACACAATATGGGACAATTTTCAGCACGACACTGAAGCATTCAAACAACTCAACACGAACAACATCACCACCAATATTGACACCAACATCAAATAGTTCAATATGATCATCACAACCGCACCTACCAAATACATTCCATGAAGGGCAATATCAAACGAGAGCGAAGTCGATAACGTGTCATCGCAAATGCCTGCGCTTGCCACAAAAGGTAAAGTTGAAAGATGGAAAAAAAGTTCCATCACGAATGATGAAATATCAAATTTTGAGTTTTATTTATTTTCTCTCTCTTTTGATCCCTGTGACTCCAAGTCCCCACCCCCTGGAGGCATGAACGGTCTGGGAGGGGTGGTCAAATCAGTAGAGAAATTGTTACACATTTCATGAGTCTCCCAATGTTGATTACATATATACAGTTTCATTTCAAAATGTTTACAAATGTGTCCACAATTGCATTTCTTGGTATTTGACCTTTTGACCCAACCCCAGGGCCCCAAAAATGACATTGCTCTCACACCTTCTGGCCATGTGATCATAACTACCAAGTTTGGTGAATTTCTACATAACCGTTTAGGAGGAGATAGTGTGAAGGACAGACAGACAGATGCCAATTAATATCCCCCCTCCCCCCAACTTTTATCTTTTAAGCATGTGGATAAAAATACAGTCCCAATTACACAGCAGAAATCACACAACTCATTAGAAAACGAGACAACCTAAAATGCAACACACCAACACCGAAAGCACCGGACATAGCAGAAAAGATTCAAACACCAAACAAAAAACAAAATATTAATAAAAGAAATTGTTTTTTGTGGAAGGCACTCCTTTCTACACATGAGACCACTCAACCAATATCAAGCACTTGTACAAAATCATAAACAGCATCACCAACTCCGACAGCGGCATAACACCCTCACATGCAGCCATAACTCCCACAGACAACATGCCATCAGAGAAACAACAGAGCTCACGTCATCATATCAGGGGTTCCCAACCTGTGGTACGCGTACCACAGGTGGTACATTTGGACTTTCTCGGTGGTACGCGGCAGCGTGCTTTTTTTTTTTTTAACTTCTCTCATGCAGCTCGTGCACAATAATTAAATTTATATCGAAAGCGGCTGTACACCGACAGCTGTTTGTTGTCGGCCATTGTGCACAAGTCTTATTATTTGTTTTGTCTCTACACGCCACACTGTCATCATTGCTTATTGCCTGGCTTATTGTTACCATTATCGTTCATCAGCATCATGTCAATGCGAAAATATTCGGAGAGTTATCTCAAGTTAGGCTTCACTTCCATCCAAAAAGGTGAATTAGAAGCTCTACAATGTGCGATTTGTGGAAAAGTTCTCGACAATCAATCTATGAAGCCAAGTCTATTGAAGCGCCATTTTGATTCTGTTCATCCTGAACACAGCGACAAGGACCATGATTTTTTTTCGTCGGAAGGAAAATGCCATGAAAAGAGCATGCTTCGATGGCAGCGGCAGTTTTCAACAGCAGTCCATGGCAGCCGTAAAGGCATCCTACTTAGTTGCACTGCGAATTGCAGAACAGAAAAAACATCACACTATCTGTGAAAGCCTCATCCTTCCCACCACAAAGGATATCGTACGTCTCATGCTGAGAGAACAAAGCGCCAAGAAGCTCAATTCTCTTTCGTTGTCAAACAACACAGTTCAGAGGCGCATTGAAGAAATGTCAGCCAATATTCGTGACCAGGTGGTGGCAGACATCAAGGCATCTCCATGCGGATTTTCTATGCAATTGGATGAGTCAACTGACATGGCAAATTGTGCCCAACTGTTAGCGTTCGTTCGGTACGTGCATAAAGCCAAGTTCAAGGATGAAATACTATTTTTCCGCCCGCTTAAAACCACAACGAAAGCAAAGGACATTTTCGAAGAGGTGTCTTCCGTCTTTGATCAAGTTGGGCTGTCATGGGTTGATCTGAAAGGATGTACTACAGATGATGCTCCAGCTATGTTGGGGTGCAGATCAGGTTTCCAAACGCTTGTGAAGGCAGTTTCTCCTGAAGTGTGCGGCCTACACTGTACGCTCCACCGTCACGCACTCGCAGCCAAGGCGCTCCCCAAGCCATTTGCTGACGTTCTCTCAACCATGATCAAAATTGTGAACCATGTGAAATCCCAGGCTCTCAATTCGCGACTTTTCAAGAAACTTCGCGAGGATTTCGACTCCGACCATAAAGTTCTCTTATTCCACACTGAGGTGAGATGGTTATCCCATGGAAATATGGCGGAGCGCGTGTTTGAACTGCGAGCTGAGCTTCGTGAATTCTTCGAAAATGATGGAAAACCAAAGACTGTCGATTTCGTCGCTGCTTTGAACGACCTCGACTGGGCATTGCACCTGGCTTATTTGGTCGACATTTTCTCTCAGTTAAATACCCTGAATAGTCCAGCAGCATAGTCTGATATTTCAGATCAATTGTTCAAATTTGCATAAAAGCACCAAAATTGGTACACATATAGAATAATGTATTCCGAACAATTCTAGATATGGAGCCACCCGAGATTGTGCCTTGGTCAGCCAAAGTCTGTATGGCCAAAGCTCTCCAAGGCAAAATCTCAGGTGGCTCCATATCTAGAATTGTTTGGAATACATTATTCTACATGTGTACCAATTTTGGTGCTTTTATGCAAATTTGAACAATTAGTTTGCTATGCTGCAGTACAAGAACAAGTCTCTTCAGGGGACTGGCACGACTATCATTGACTTCATAGACAAGGTCAAGGGATTTCAGGAAAAACTCCGTCTGTGGAAGACGAATGTCGAAGCGGGAGTGGTGGTCATGTTTTCTTGCACGGCCAATATTCTTCAGAAGCGTGAAAAGAATCCCCCAAGGGAGTTCACACAACTGGTAAATTGGATGAGGAATTAAATTCCTATTTTCGGGATCTCAAGGAACTGGATCTGAAAATGATTCGCAACCCATTTCGCATGAATGCATTGGATTTGCCACCTAGAACAGGACTGCAGGAAAGCTTGATTGATCTCCAGAACGACTCCACAGCCCGAGATCAGTTTGACGATATGAATCTTGTGGACTTCTGGTGTGGAATGTTGGGGTCTTACCCTAAGCTAGTTGCCCTGGATGTTCATTCGCTCATAGTATTCCCATCTACATGGCTGTGTGAAGCTGGGTTCTCGTCAGTCGTTATTCTAAAAACAAAACAAAGATCCCTACTGGATGGTGAACATGATGGTCGGTGCGCTTTATCCAAAACAAAGCCTGACATCGACCTGCTTGTGAGCAAGTAGGCTCAACCATCCCATTGACTGGACATTTTACACAATCAAAAAGGTACTTACTGTATCATTGTTTTGTTCAGATCAGATTGCTCAATGTCATAGTTGTGAATTGTTAGTATTGTTTAACTCCCCATTGTCGTATCTGTATCGCAAATAAACACTATTTTAGGTGAATTTTGGAACAGTGGTACTTGGTGGGACCACGAACATGTGAAATGGTACCCCAGTAAAAAAAAAAAAAGGTTGGGAACCCCTGTCATAGATCATCATAGATCAATACCCAAGCACAAATCACAGAGAACACACAAAGAGGAAAGTACTACAAAACCCAAACTCGGCTAACTTTACAACACAATCAATCATTCACAACCTTTCAAACAACAACAAAAAAAACCATCAAAACTTCACAGGCTCGCGGCCCTCACAACATCTCCAGTTTACATTTAAAACACCTTGGGGACCACACTGCATACATCAGCCTTTAAAAATATACCGCAAGCAACTTCTACTTCCAACACTCGAGAACTTCCCAAATTTGGAAACTCGGCAATCATTACCCTCCATAACCAAGCAAAGAACCCACCAAAGCAGCCTCCGACAGACCGATCACATTACTTTGCAGACCCTCCAAAGTTACAAAACACCGAATACTTACTCTCAAACCCTAACGGCCCACTCACATCCCCAACATGGATTCAAACCAAGCCACTGCATGACCAATCTCCTCACAAAACACCCCTGATGGCATAAACAGTAAGAATCCACCAAGACGCACTATTTTCACTACAATAGACATTTGATGTACTGATAAAACTCTTTCTCACAAATAACATACTCAATGCAAACGTGAAGAACACCAAACGCTGGCTGGCCAACTACCTATCATGCAGATAGTCATACGTAATTTTTAACGGAAAGTCATCATACGCCATGATGGTTTCCAAACTGAGTCCCTCACACTCTTTAATCTGTTCATACAAAACATTGCACAACCACCCGAGAACAGACAAATGGTCTCATATGCAGACGATATAACCATTACCTCGACTCAATGCAACATCAACACTGCCAGAGCACAACTTCAACCCTTGCTCAGCACCCTACAAACCTGGCTCACCATCAACAGACTGAAAGTCACCCCCCTCAAAACCAACACTCACTCTTTTAACAAATTATACCAAGGAACATAGTGCTTCACCACACCACACCACACACAAAACTACTCGGCATCACTTTTAACATATCCATGTCATTCTCGGATCACATCACAAACATTATAAACATGCACACCCAGGCACTCACAGTCACTGACTGGACACCACAAAGAAACATTAATATACAAACAGTACATTCGATCAGTAATCGACAACACCAGCTCATCTTGGGCCTCCAACCTATCAAACATGCATCTCAACACCATACAGACCATACAAAACAAAGCCCTTTGCATCATCACAGGATGCGCATCAACAACACCCATCGAGCACCAACAAACAGAGATAACAATGTTAAAAATGAAAGACCACTTGGACACGAGGTGTGCAGTTCCGTGGAGTTGCAAGAGCCAACCATAATTACCCTTGTCACATGTCCAACCACCCACAGACCCCTAGACACATTAAGACTACACGACAAAGACACTACAATGACATCCTTCAAAACAATTCTCCACCGATCAATGACAACTCCAAAAAACACATCCAACACACATCACCATTAAAGCAATCAACAACCTGGGCCCAAACAGAATATTGGGCACTAAGCACCCGTCCATTGACACAGAAATTAATCCCCAGGTCTGATAGTGTTCACCTTTTGCAATTCACACCAAAACTGTGGACACCACCCACAGCTTTAACAGTACCAACATACACTCAACGGCATCACCGACGACACCTGCAACCTCTGCCAGGCCACCCCACGCACAATAAAACACATTATGGAAGACTGCACGACCCTGGCTCCACAAAGGCAAGAGCACACCATCTTAGATGTGAGGGATGTCTGGGTCACTCCCGGGAGATCGGGTGGCTATCTCCATGCCACATGCCTATTTGAGCAAAACTTGTTGGAGCTACTCCACAGCAATTACATGTTTATAAAAGATCCTTTTTCATACATTTTACATCCTCATTTACACTCATAGATAGATATGCAATGCGTTTGTGACGTACAACATGCCGTCCTTTGATTAAACCCATCAGCAAATCGATGGGGACAAACATCGAGTCGTCTCTTACTAAAAGGAGAAGCATCCATCTGTATGTCTAACGCTTCATGATGCCCACTACCGAAAGTGGACGGATGTTATCATTTTCACCCCTGTGTTTGTCAGTCTGTGAGCAGGATCTCTCAAAAAAGTATGGACGGATTTGGATGAAGCTTTATGGACAGGTGTGTGTCAAGGTCGAATTAATTAGATTTTGGTGAAGATTCCAGATCCAGACACTAGAACTTTTAAAAGTGATTCTTCGCCATTGAGAGATGGGACCAAAAACAATATACTGTTTCGTATGGTATTTCAAAAACTTTAAATCCCTGCAATGCACATCATCATCACCACCAGCTCAACAATTCCCAAAACCCTCTCCAGGTCAGGTCAGGTATGGGAGCATGTGCCAGAACAGCGCGTCGCTGCGTCCACTTTCCGCCGGTACTCCAGGGGCCTCAGTCTGGCCATCCCCCAGGCAGATGTCAGGCCCATCCCCATCTCCTTGAGATGATGGTCAACCTGCTGCAACCACGAGGAACGTGGTCGGCCCACTGGCCTCCTCCACTCATAAGACTCCCCCGCTGAGAGAATCTGGTGAGCAGGATCAGCGTCAGGAAAACGAGCCACATGTCCATGCAGCCGCAACTGACGCTCGCTGATTATGCAGGTAACAAATCTCATCCGAGTCTCTCTCAGCAACCGCTCGTTGGACACAAAATCCGACCAGCGATAGCCAAGGATTCTCCGAAGAGACCTGGTACCAAAGGAATTAAGTCTCCGTCTCAGATCCTTGGTCAGAGTCCAAGTCTCGCATCCATAGAGCAAGAATGGAAGTACCAAGAACCTGAAGACTTGGACTTTCGTCCTCCCGCACAGGTACCGGCAGCGCCACACCCCATGATCCAGTGAATCCATGACTCCCCAGGCCCGACCCAGATGTCTATTGACCTCTGACTCACAGCCAGCAGAGACATGAATATCACTGCCAAGGTAAGTGAATCTCTCCACGACCTCAACATCCTCACCACAATCACAGGCACAGACAGGACAGCAGCATCCAAGATGTCACCGAAAGCCTGGATCTTAGTTCTGACCCAAGAAACCCGTAATCCCAGCGGCTCCGACTCTTCATTCAGCACCTTGAGGGCCCCCAAAAGGATATATAAAGTGTCCGCAAAGATGACTGCATCATCTGAAAAATCAAGGTCCGAGATCTTGACATTCCCAAACGATGCACCGCAGCTTGATCTCTCTGACATCCTCCCGAAAATCCAGTCCATACAAGTGCTGAAAAGTGTGGGGGCGAGTACACACCCCTGACTAACTCCAGTAACAAATGGAAATAAGTCAGAGATGGTACCACCACACTTCACAGCACTCTCAGTACCAGAGTAGAGTTCAGACATCAGATCGATCAGTTTTGGTGGCACCCCACGAAGACCAAGAATCCTCCAGAGGACATCCCGATTCACTGAATCGAACGCTTTACAGAGATCAACATAGGCTGCAAGCAGCCCCTGCCGAAACTCTCGTCTGCATTCGGTGAGGACCCGAAGAGCAAGGATACGGTCAATCGTTGACCTCTTTGGTGTAAAGCCTGACTGCTCTGGACGCTGGTGCTCAAGCAGATGGTGGCGAACCCTATCAAGAATTATCCGAGCAAAGACCTTGCCCGGCACTGAGAGGAGCGTCACCCCTCGGTAGTTGTTGCAGTCTTGGCAATCACCCTTCCCTTTCCAGAGAGGAACAACAAGGCCCCTCTTCCAGTCAGTTGGGATGATGCCTGTGTTCCAGGCAGAGCACAAAACTGCATACAATGACACGAGTGCAGCATTTCCACCAGCCTTGAGAAGTTCAGCATGGATGCCACAGATCCCAGGAACTTTGCCCCGTTTCAACCGGTTCACCGCAGCCCATATTTCCACAAGCGAAGGTGGACCACAGGTGATTCGAGGGTCAGCAACAGGGATTGTAACACCCTTGACGTCCAACTCGACAGCTGGGGGATCAGCCCGGTACAACCGCTCAAAGTAACCGGCCCAGCGGGCCTTCACTTCAGACTCCTCTGTCAAGAGCCTACCTCTCTCTGCTCTAACTGCAGTGCTCCGAGGGATGGGCTTGGATGAACGCAATGCGCGAATTCCCCTGTAAGCGGGACGAGAATCCCTGTCCACAGGTGATGCTCTACCCCCTCACAGATTCCTCGCACATAGGCCTCCTTGTCCACCCTCAGTGCACGTACAGTTTGATGCCTCAGCTCCCTGAAAAGCTCAGCTCTGAGACTCTGGTCAATGGTATCCAGTGTCCCTTGAGACAAAATTCTTCTTTGCCCTGCGGTGAGTTCCAAGACATCCACCAGCAACATCAAGGACGGTGGTCTTGAAGGCGCTCCACAACTCTTCAAGAGCCCCCAAAGCACCCAGACCCCTCCAAGTGTCCACTCAGCCTGTTCGCAAGCTCCTCAGCTACTCTCTCATCCCTGAGCTTGCAAACATCCAGCCGAGGCTGGGATGGTACCATTCTCCAGGATTTAAGGTGTAGCTTTAGAGTTCCTACAACAAGCCTGTGGTGAGTATTGAGGAACTGAGCACTCCGGTAGACCATGCAGTTCTGGATCATCCTCCAGCGACCGTCAATGAGGACATGGTCAATCTCCTTTGCCACACCGCCAGCATTGAAATACCAAGTCCAGCGATGAGCTTGTGGGCGCTGAAACCATGAACCAGCCACCCTAAGTCCATGACTTCTTGCAAAGTCAAGGTACTTCGTGCTATTCTGGTTCATAGTTCCTGACCCATGGGGACCAACACACATTTCATAACCATCCCTATCAGTTCCAGTCGATGCATTGAAATCCCCCAAGACTAGAAGTGTATCTCGTCTGGGGCACTGATCAACCACAGACTCGAGCGTGGCGTAGAATGCATCCTTCACGGTGAGATCA